>NW_021940122.1:273313-714836 GCF_001715985.3 Manacus vitellinus
CAGCATCGGCAGCACGGCCGGCTTCACACCGGCTTCCCGTAGAGACAGCTCGGCCGGCAGAACTAGCCGAGTATAGCGCTGGGGTCTGCACCACGCTCCGCACCCTGCCCGGCCCCCTGCCCTGCACCTCGCGGACGGTACCAGGCACATGGATGTGAAATTCATCCGAGAATTTCTGTGACTTACGGGCTGGTACGCACAAAGCGACAGTGTGAGGCCAGCAGCTTTTGGGTGGCTGCATGGCGATTGTGCTGACGGGTGTTAGAAAAGCCCTGTGGAAATGTAGTCTAACTTTTTTGGAGAAGCTCCTTTCTACTGCAGAAATCAAACACAACATGAAAGCGTACTGTGTACACTGACCCTGCGTATTAATGTTCGCAAGGGTTTGAATATATGCAACATAAGACCTTTATGGCTTGTAAGGAGAAGACACATGGCATTTATTCTTATGGTTAAGAAGCACTAATTTTTGTGTGTGGCACTGTCTCCAGGCGGGATGCTGACAATTGGCATATTAAAAAAGGGTCAGAAATAATAATAGTTATAACAACAATGGAAACTGAAGTGTACTTGTTTTTTTTTCCAGTAAAAGAGCAATGTTTGTACTTCACAATGACTTTACATATCCAGCACTCCAAGGATGTTGCAACGTTTGTTCCATGTGTGTTCTCAGTCCTGAGCTTTATTCCATTGTGATACAGTTGATTTCAGCATCTTCCCGTGGTGTTTCTGCTCTTCTTTCATTCCTCCCACCTTTTCCAGTATGTCAGAATTATGTTGAATAACTGTGAAATAATATTTCTTATGTCTGAATAATATAGTGGGGTAAAGTACAAGCTGATATTAGAAAACTAAATTGCATCTGTATTTCTAAGAAAGCATTTCAAATTAGCTTGCACATTTTTTCCTAAGATGTGAGAAAAGTATTGTAAATGCCCCTCCCTCTTGCTTGTTGTTAGCAGGCATGGGTTTGTCAGTGCCTAAATAATATAAAAATAACAGGATGGACACATTCTTGTAATTAATGCATTCTACTTCATTATTTCATTTTCAGTGCTAAGAAGGCAGACCCAAGTGTCTATCTACTGGAAGTCAGGTGCATGTCAGGTGTCACAGTTTGGGACACTGGCAAGTGAAGGCACAAAAATTTCACTAGTCACATATGAAAAGGTTGGCCTGATTCTTAGACAGAGCTTCCTCCTAATATTTGTAGATTGTGAAGAGCTTTGCAGTAAGCAGCATCTTTTCAGTATGCATAAGTAGTTGCTGGTAAAAGTAAGAGGCCTAATCCAGACGGTTAAAATTTACATGGTATAGTTTCTTACATGTCAGTGTTAGTGCCTTGTTTCTTGGATTCTTTTACCTATATTAATAATAGCACACCATGGAGCCTCTTATACCTCTTCATTGCTAAAATCCTGCCAAAGCAGGTAATTACTGAGCAATATAAGTGATGTAGACACTTCATAGTGTACATGAACTTCATTTTAAAAGATGCTTAATATTTTGTTAACAGAACTCTCTATTACACTTGATGCCTTTACTGGCCATTTCAGAAAAGAGGCCAGGATAAGGACACCTTGCATGTAAAGTAGTTTTTTACAGCTGTACAAAATGGATACACAGTGCTTCTAAACAGAACAATTGTGTTTTGTGTCTGCTTTGTACAGTTACAAATGGCTCATGAGTTAGTTGCAAGGCAGGTCACCTATTAGGCCTGTAGAAGCAGAAGTATTTTGTCACCCTTTAAAAGAGATGAGTAAGCTGAGGTATGCTGCTATGGTCAGAAAATAAAATATTTGCGTTTCCACTGCCTTTGATTTATTTTGTCTATAGTGAAAGAGAGAACTGTATTTTCTTGGGCTATCAATCCAGGGCCTTCTGCAAACATTTAGGTCATGAAGGGGAGAGGTTGGCATATATTTCTGGATTTCAATTTTTCTATATATGATTTTAAGCAAATTAATCTCTTTGCATGACCACTTGGAGATATTTCTGACTTTAGTCAGTCACTGTTATCAAGAGTTATAAGGTGTTAGTAAGTGTCTGTGAGGAATTTTTCAAGGGACAGAAAGTGCTGCAATTTTTTAAATTGCTGATTATTTGTTATTTTAAAACTTCACACAAGTTGCATTTCTAGATTTTTCTGCAAAGTCTTGTGTCATCGGATGGCACTTTTCTGTCACTCTTGTGTAATTGGTATTAGTTTTTAAAAGAGAGGTGCCCCAGCCCTACCTTGTAGCACGTTCCCATGTGCTCCTGTTACAGCCAGCGCTCTGCTGGAGTCAGTGCACCTCAGCACAGATAAAGTGGTTTGCTTGGATGCGCCCACAGTGGGATTTGGGGCTTCAAAGTTGCCCATCAGTGGCATTTGTCTGAGTTCATCTGGGTTTGCCTGTTTTGTGCTCAACTGACGGCAGAGTATCTCCCTCCCAACCCCGTGTCCCCTCCTAATTGATCCGTGGCACAACATGAAAGACCTAAGCAGCCATGTGTCTGTGCTCTGTCAAGAGGGAAAAAAAATACTTCATTTCGCTTTGTTGTTATGTAATAATAACAGGAAAAATAGTAGCATCAATATATATAATAGTAATTGGGGTTTGTTCTATTCCATTCCTTTGGGGCCTGCTGTGGAACCCATACTGTTGGGGAGGGGGCCAAGTTTGATCCTTGATTACCGTTTTCTCAGCTCCTCCTGCCCAGGGTGGAAGCTACCTGCTGACTGTGGAACCAAGTTGCCCACTGGTAGCTCTTCCGGGCTGAGGTACACGTGTGCTTCCATGACCATTGTAAATGTATTCGGATAATAACAGGGAAGCTTGGACTAGCCAGCTGCAGCCTGAGCCTGCAGGCCCTGGATCCCTTTGAGCTGCTACCATGGCTGACTCCAAGTGACGGTTGTCATGTGAGCAGGGAAAGAAGGCCATAAGGCAACTCTGGGAGCATATGCTTTATCTGTGTTAAGCTTTGCACACAGCCTGGGGAGAAGCATGGGGAAGAAAGGGTGAGGCAGATGCAGCCTTATGGAGCATGTCCCACCTCTGTTGCTTTTTTCCTGTGGCTTGTGCCCACCCACAGTCCATGGAATAGCGTGGCATCCTCCAGGTTAAAAAACACTGGAGCAGGACAATGCATTAGTGGGCCTATTTTCCTCCCCAATGCACTTGTATAACATGGTAACATTAATAGCAATTTATGTGCAAGCACTGAAGGGAAGAGGCATTTTAGCTGAACTAAAGCTGCAGAATATCCTCTGCAGAGTAGGAGCAGAGCCACAGGATCAGTGCAGGACAACCATTCTTCAAGAACCACACTTCTAGGAAGTTATTATTCCCACCTCAGCCCCACTTTCAGTTTCTTGAGAACTCAACAGAAGTATGTAGAAGTCAAAGAAAGGGCCAACTTGTTCTGTTGGTTTCTCTGTAGGAGGGCACAGTTAAACTCTGACTGTATTTCTTTGTTCTTATTCCTTACTCCTTTTCTTTCACAACATTAGAATAATCAGGGTATTTTCTTCATAATTTTGAGATACTGCTTCTGAGTGTTCTCTTTCTATACCTGTGCATCTAATTCCCACTGTCTCCTATCAACTGTTTTCCTTTTTTTTTTTAATGCCTCTTTTTACTATTTAGTAAAAAACCACTGCAACCCTCTTAACAGAACCAGACAATAAGAATATTAGATCCTACAAGCAACCTCTGGCCTAAGCTGCTAGCAGTTTCATTTGACAAGTTAGACAAGAGAGTAGGAAAGGGAACAGACAGGTAAAATGACTGCCAGGAGTCTCATAGTATGGAAGCAGGAAAGTAAAAAATCAAATCTGACCTTCTAACTTGCAATGCACTGCTCCATACATTTCTTTCTCCATTGCTCTGAGATTTCTCTTTCATAATGCCTCCCTTTTTCAGAGAAATATTACTACACCTTGAGAAACTATTTACCATTTTTTCCTGTTTCAGAAGAATTGAGTAATAGGTTAGCCAGAACATCCACATCCATCTGAGTCTATCATCTCTGTAAAAAACTACTGCTGATTCTGCAAGACATTTATGTATATGTTAAACTAATATATATTATCTAGACTAATGAAGCAATTGCCTGCTAATCTCTAAACTCAGTAGATTTTCCTTGTGTTTGTACAAGTATACTGCATTACAGAAAATATGTAAATCAGGTCAGGCCTGCTCACGTGAGGTTATGTAGCCCTTTGAGTTAGTCTAGCTCAAGCAAATGAGTTTCCATAGCCAGCAACACGAGAGCAGCGGGTCTGTCATTCGCATCCAGTAACTTGGGATTCCTTCAGACTTACTGAAAAAGTCCCTGTTAAAAGCTGGGCCAAAGGATAGCAGCTTTCCCTCAATGCCACCCTTCCAATTTTTTACAGTTACTGCTTTATCTCTCATGTAAACTGCAATAATATTTAACTGCTTTAAGCATAAAATGTAATTGGAACTAATATTTCAATTTTAGATTGTTTTCCCCTCATTACAGTTTAGTACTATCAAGTAGCTTTCTCCCTCCTCCACCCAAGGGCCTCTTTTTCCTATCTCTGCTTCTGGTATTATTCAAACATTTATTTGATTGTTTACTTGTTTTCCCTTTTCTATAAATGTTCATGATGATGTACAAAAACTACAACTGGTTCTAGTGTCCTCTTCCAACCTCCAGTATACCACTAGAGACTTTAGATCTACCTCACGAATATGTATTTCCTTCTGTCTAGATGAACAAGGACAATCAAGGAGCAAAAAGTTCTTAGCCTGCTAAATCCACTGCTTGGCTGAAGTGGCAAGTCCCTGCAGTGACTCAAGTGAAAGAGCAGCACCCATTAGGTCTGAGCATGAATTCTTACAGCTTGGTGAGCTTCCCAGATTCATGTCTCATTGCCCCACTGCCATGCCTGTAGTTATGTTCATTTTGAGACCGCAGCACACTCCTTTGGCCACACAGTGCTGCTACCATTTGTAAAGTAAATAAAGCGAGTGACCATTTGACCCTAAATAACAAGAGCATGCATTAGTCACTGAACTACTCAAATACATGGTATTTGACTCTTAACTTGTTATATCTAGGGAAATACAGAGCACTGCAGATGTAATACTAGGGATCTTGTTCATCTCTGCAAGGGAGAGGCTTCAAAGAGGCAGAGATCAGAATTTTATTCCTTCAGGTGGTAGCCATGTGACATAGCAAAGGCAGAGGACACAGAGCTCAGTTTCTGTCAAAGAGAGAAGAAGCATCCAGTCCAGTGGTACACAAATACAGCAGCCTTTATGGAGCACAAATACATCTAGCCTTTCCTTTTGGAGGCATTGCTTTTGGAATTAAAATTATCAGCTTTAAAGAAAGATATAGAGTGGGGAGCAAAACAGGATGGATCTTGAGGCCTTCCAGAAGTGGGGGGGGGGGGGGAAGGAAGGAATAAAAATTCATGTCTTGGACTAGTGCAACCCACGATAAATATTCTTACAGGAGCAAGGCTGTGTGCTGCTTCAGTGCATCCAGGTGAGAGGCCTCATGAGAGGAAATTAAATCAGAACATTACATTGTTTCTGTCCCACTAGGGTCAAATGGAGAAGAAGGTGAAACTTAAGAAGGGCACTTTCTCCTGGTCCTCCCTGCTCCAACATGAGAATTGTTGGCAGACCAGTCTGTAAGAACTAGCTCTTTTAAAATATACGGTGTGCCTTCCTGCATGCCCTCTTAACGGGGCTTTTCCCTGAAGTCAGCAGGTTCTTGTGACTTTCCTCAGTGACAGTGCTAAAGCAAGGAAGATACTTTATAAAGCAGGCAAATACCACGCTGGAGTCTGTCTGCCAACCCTCTTTGGTTTAGCCCTCAAACACCCATGGTGGGTTCTGACTGTTTGCAGCTCTAACATAAGCATTTGTTTGTGTTGAGATCTCTCCATCGGTAGAAGTTACAGCCTTCACTAGTTGTAATGCTGTCTCTCCTTGTAATTTTGTAAAACGTAAGTGGTGGAGCTGATCCACATATTTAAAGTTTTAACCCTATCAGCAAAAATCATTTTGACAATACTAGGCCATTTCTTTTCAAATGATGAGTTTTGTCAATTGCTGGTTTGGGGATTTACATTTATGTATGTGAAAGGAAGGGGAGATATAAGTATCTCTATTTGCCTGCAAAAATTTAAATTTTTAATTGCTTTACAAATTAAACATTTTCATGTTTCAATTAAAAAAAAAATCCTTAAAATGCTCCAACCCAAAACAGCATTTTTAGTGCACTTTCCTGGCCTTCAATGTCAACTTGCTTCAACCTAGGTTTTTGAAAAATAATCAATCCAGGTTAACACAAGTGATCTGTTGTCCCTTTTTGTTCTTTTCTTTTTTTAACCTCCAGAATTTGAAAAATTGGTGGTTTGCATAGCTCTGTCTGCATTTTTTGCAGATTGAACTTGTGGAAGGCATGCAGAGATCTATGGTGAGATTTATGGTCTGTGATGAACTGGATGTTCATAAAGAAACTTTAAATCTGTGACTCTATTGAAGTCCTACTGAGAGGAACTCAAGTCATGCATGCTCAGCAGTACTCAGATTGAGTTAATTATTATTTCCCCTTCATTCTTAAATTTCCAGGCTGACTGTTGATTCCACTCTGCTTTTTCTGCCCATATAAAAGCCTTATTTTGAAAAGTACTAGAGTGCCTTACATCCAAACCTAGGTTCCAGTCAAAGGGAGGTTTATGTACTCGTCTATTGACTTTTAGGGAACTGTTCATGCACATAAGCTTAAGCCTCTGCATGCTCCTGGTGCTTCCAAAGAGACCTGCCCAGATACAAATGACTTTGGCTTCAAAGTTCTGTCACTTCTCTGTCTTCTTTGTGAAGCTGGAGCTTTATGTTGAGATGTGTTTCTTGCTCCAAAACTTTACAATCAGTGAGTGAAATCCTGACAACATGAAAAGCAGTGATGGAGCCCATTGACTACAGCAGAATATTCTGCTATCATCAGTTTATAAATACTTGTCAGGATCTCTTATTTTGCAGTACAGATGGCAACAAGCAGACTGAAGACCTGGTCTGAGATTTCTCATTCAGCCAGTGCTACATCCTAAGTTTTTGTTACTGAAAAGAATTGAGGGAATTCCTTTGTGTAACCACATTTGTTTATGTAGTTTTATATAGATTATTTTTATTTATATTTTTCTCACTGTGCTACTGAATGGGTATGCAAAGCACCGAAAGCCAAACAAAAATTGCTTTTCATTGGCACATCTGTGCCAAAACTGGTTTTCCCATACTTCAGTAACAAGAAAATACTTCTGGTACTCATATTTTTGGGGTTCAAAGCCATTTTTATCTGAGGATGAAATGTTAAATATGACATTTGCCAGTGGGGTCAGAGATGTTTCCTTAAGGACAAGGCCATCACAGAAAGCTCATTACAAGGGGGAGTAATAGCACTGGCCTCCGAGCAGGGTGGCATGTGGAGATTCATGCATCAGCACATGAGCTCTAGAGCAGTGGAAACCACTGCACCCCCCCCCCCAGCTTCTCTTCTCTGCCTGCTGCTGCACCAAAGGCCTGTTTCATTAAATATGTGTTATAAAAGCAGGTGAGGAAACGAGCAAATTAACCTGGGCCTTTACCCCTCTAAGGGTATGCAGACAGCAGAATGTGCCCCTAAGGATTCAGGGGAAAATCTGACAGATGCCATGGTAGAGCAGGGGGTAGATTAAGAATCTCAGGCAACTGAAGTGACAGGTAACAGTCATATCTCTGTGTGCAAACAGTAACAACAGTGGGCAGATGGGTGTACTGAGCTTTCTCCAGAAAATTGTTGGCACAAAGGGCTTGTAGCAACCTTGCAGAAGGATTCGGCATTGGCTTTAGTGGGCTGTGAGGGAACATAAAGGTCTCAACAAGCCCTTGCAGGATTCAGTCACTGAAAAGATAGGAGTGTGTGTCTATATCTAAGCCACCTTGTGGTTCAGTAGCAACCAGAGTCCAGTCCTGTATCCATTCTTTTACCCATGCCGCTTACATGTAGATTACTACTAACTCCAAAGTGTGTTCACCTCATTTCCAAATGGTAAGAAAGTAGGTTTTATTATGTCTGCTTTACAGGTAGAAAACTGAGGCACAAAGAGGAACAGTGGCTCTTCCTAAGCGACAGTGGAAGATGGTGGCCAAAGAGGAAATTAAACTGAGTTTTCTCCATCCTGAAGTTATAGACATACACCTAGAACCATCCCTGTGCCTGAAATAAGATGTTGAATTGTCCAAAAAAGTGAAGCTGCTCCCTGGCTGCCCTCACAAAGTAGCGATGCCGTGTGAACCCATTCTGAGAATGGTGCTGTACCAAACCCTGACAAAATTATTGGAGAGGATCACATTCATGTCAATCAGTGTGGGGCAGTTCTTAAGGCTCTGCCTTCATGCTGGCATTGGTATAATTTAGAGCTCAGCATCTTTACATCCACATATGCAGGTGTAACAGGCGTGTGTGGATGAGTGGAGCAGAAGCTGTGACCATGCACCCTCTTCTGTTTCCTTTCCTTACCACATAGAGTGTTAACTGGTGTGGGAAGTGTTATTTCCTTAAGGACAAATCCTCCTAGTATTTCACATTTTACTTGACAGGAACCCCTTCACCTTCCAATTTCAAATGAATACATTTCATTAGAAATGTTTCATATTTCTTGTGCAACTTATTCCAACAAGAATGTTTATCTTCATTGAATTGTTTGCATTTACTATCAAAATAAATAAAAAAAATATTAAGTGTAAATGGCATTTCCCCATGGGCTGCCTCATAAAAACAAACAAACAAACAAGCAAATATGCAAACAAACAAAAAGCAAATGAAATCCAACCAGCTTTCTGGCAAGAGGAAAATTGTATGGGTAAAAATATCTGCTTACTTGATTCCACATGCAGCTCTTTTTCAAGGGATGGAAATGCTTCATTGTGGAGCATACAGGCAGAACCTGATTATGTGAAGCTAGATTGTGGGGCTGTAATACGTGTTGACAAGCACTTTCTCAGGAGGTACAATGACCTAAGTAAATGCCCACCAACACGAATAAGGTCTCCACGGTTTCACCTGCTTGTCAATACATTTATAGGCTGAACTCTATTGTACACACAAATTTACAAGCAGAAAGAGCTAAATATATGGAAATGGGGTAAGCATGCAAGTCTGAATACAGGTTATTTCCAGGAGTAAGTTCACTTCCACAAAATTTACATTCACCCAATGTTTTTGTGAGATTCATCCCATCATGCAGGGATGAACATGACCAAAATACAACAGTTTTTCTTAAAATTGTGCCTATCAGCATAGGAAAGATCATGGGTAATACAAAATATATACCTAAGGATTAAAATATTTAATTGTCAAGCCCACTTCCAGAATGTTTAATCCTGTTTCTGAAATGGGGAAGGGAAAACAGGGACACTATTAAGATACAGTGTACACAAACATGAAATGCGGACTGAAACTATTGGATATCAATTGCATTTGGAAAAAATTTACTGGGAGCTAGGGCAAGAATCACTTTAGCTGTCTGCTAGTTCAATAATTTGAGATGTTTTACAACATGAATTCTCTGAATGAAGTGTTGCCAACCCAACTGAACTAGCAGCAATGGCCTTGAAACACTGCTAGATGGAAGAACCGGGTTTCACAGGTGCCTGGTTTCACTGAGCTGCTTTGAACGTCAGTGCCTCTAAATGGTCCCACAGTTGGACACAACATGTGACTGGGAGTTATAAACTTGCATGGCTGAATGGCTAGAGCACCTCTCCTTCAATGTTCAGGTTAGGCCTAATCTGTCTGTAGCCCTGTAGAAAAATATTTTCTAGGAAAATGAGAGTGCAAGGGCCACCACACATTGAAAGTCTGTTATTGAAGTAGGGGGTCCTATGCTAGGGATTTTTTGTGGTTGTTCTTTTATCAGTTTTGCCTCTGTATTAATTTCATTTGATTTCTGATTATAAGCATTGACCCCTGAGGGAAAAAATCTTGCTGTTTATATGTTGTGCTTCCTGCTGAGTCGTTCTGTCATGGTAGGAAAGGCTGGAACGCCCCTTGTACTCCAAGACACACTCAAGTAGGAATATGGGCACACTCTGTTTCATGTATTTCCGCTGCCACCTTCACTTCTCTTTTTATCTTTTCTCTGTGCTGTTTTTTCACCCTGCTATCACATGGATGGAAATTGCCCCCATTGTTGTTCCCACTAGTTTGTTTTGTTGCTTTTCTTATTTCAGTATCTCTCCTTATGCTGAACACAATTCAGTAGCACTTTTAATCGAGGAAAAATGAGTTTCCTCACATCTGTACTCCTTTATGGTTTAGGGCAAGTAACAGATAGAGAATCCCTCTTCAAAACTAGTTTTTATGTAATCAACTGCGATGGTTTAATGAAAGGGCCCAAATATTTTTTAAGCATTTTCCTGTTACTATTAATAATAATGTACTTTCTCCAAGGTTCTTATTTGGTTTTGACTAAAAAACTGTGTGGTTGCTACCTTCCCTGTTACAGTTCAGTGTCTTCCCAAGAAAAGACCCAGCTGGTGAAATCTTGTTGCTGTTTTTGTTAGAATACAAACTCTCTTCTAAAACATTGTTTTGACCTCTTCTGTTCTCCAGCTTTTTTCAGAGCTTTTACAATGACACTGAAGTAAGTCCGGAGTGTGTTTTTGCCAGGTTGTCATCCCTGGACTGAAGTCTGTAGGGATAGTCTGCTTTCTTGTGGCAGTAACCAAACACATACTTTACCAATGGAACTAATTTCTTTCTTTTGCAAAACTTCTGTGTGCTTTGAGAAATGTTGTGGATTGCTGGCTAGTAAACTTTCATGCTGAACAGTCATGTGTGTATGTGTATGTGTGAAACAAAGACAGGAGAAATATCCTACAAAATTCAGAAGTTTCAATATGGCAACTGTCCTAGTCCACTTTGAGACTCCTTTATGTATGATGAAGTAGTAATTTAGCATAATAATAAGATGAGGGTCAATTTCTTTAGATGTTCTTTAAGAAGTCCTCATTTTCTCACTATCCATGGATGCAGAGATAATACAACAAGGATGCTAGCACAGACTGTTTCAGCATTTACTCTTTCCCAGCACATGGTGCTTGATAATAGCATCCTGTTGATCTTTGTCCTCTGTATTTGGCTCTGTAAAAATCTGTTAGGAAACAGTTGTAGTGCTGGGGACTGATGAAGCCGTAGGATGCTGCTGTATCTTTGTTTCAACTAGAGATTTTAAGAAAGAATTAAAGGGTTATTTCTTATCTCTGATTAAGTCTAAGGTTTCATTCCCCAATGCCATCAAACTAACACCTTTCTTTAGTATAATACACACGTGCCTTTGCAAATATTTTAAAAACAGTCATCAATCATGTGTTGTAAGAGAAGACTAACCATCAAGAAGTAGACTTCCCTTCTTATTCTCCAAAGGTGGACTTCAATTATGCAGAGGAACAAAACAAGGTCTATGTGCCATCCAAGTCCCTCATAGTCCTGTTTGTGCTGACTCTTTACACACAGGTAGACTCTACCACAAAGAAACAATTTCTGTGTGATGTCCGAGTGCCACAATCAATTAAATTTTGTCTGTAGGACCCCTGTCAGTATTGTGTGTGGAAGATGGAAGACATGCCAAGAGGAGTTTTATGCCCAGTGGGCCTGGCTCATGCCCAGCTGAAGTCAGTGGAACTTTTGCCACTTCTTCCAAAATCAACAGAATGGCTCCTCCACTCACTCCCTGTTTCTCTTGCTAAGGCACAGTTCTCTGATATTTTCAGGCACTCGTGCTCTTCAGCTTGGAATCCCCACAAGGTTGGGTTTCATAACAAAAGGCAGCCCTCATTCTTTTAAATTCGAGTAGACAGAAGAGAGCAAGGTGAGTCATTTTTTTTCCCTTGCTAGTCTTGATAGGATGCTGCAGGTTTGCCAAAGATTACTTGAGGTTTCCATGGATAAGGTGTGAGTGAAGACTGCAGCAGTTTGAAGCAAACTAGGATGGTGTTTTTGTAGGTTTTCTTCTTAATTCAGTGGAAAGGACAAAATGCACGTGCAGCACTATCCTAGAGCCACTCCCTCAGCTGTTTGCATTTTAGCAGTGAGTGTCATCTCTTTAAAAATGTTTGATGTTATCCTCAGTAAAAGAATCCTTGTAGTCCAAAGCAGTCTCTTGTTCCAGAAACGTTCCCATATCCTCGTAGAGATCTTACAGACCTGACACAGAGCCTTTGAAGTAAACAGAAAGTCTCAGTGGCCTCAAGGGTTTAGTTAGGGAGCTCTGTGGACTGCACAAGACAGGTAACACCATCAAAAGCACCTAATAACTACTGACAGTCAGTAGGTCTTAGTCTCCAAATCACATGGATGACTCTGAAAATATTTATCCCAGGGCTGGCTATACATTCTTAGGAGTACAGAGCACATAAATGGTACTCAATGAATAATATAAAAGTTCTTCTAAGTACAAAAATATCTCTGTTCAGGAAAATTATAATTTTATGCTTTGCTATTTCTTTTTTGTCAATGTTTTTGTGAGCATCCCTTTGGCTATAGTATTTGCTTAAAGTACAAATATGTACTATGTGTCAAAATAAAATATTTATTGAATACATTTACTTTGTGTCTGTTGAGTTATGGGTGGATTCTGAAGTGCTTCTTTGCTGCACCTGATGAAGCCATTTTACATTCTCTCTTGGCTAGAGACAATGAAAATTTGAAGCCTCACAGTTCTGCAAAAATAAATGTTTGAAGAGAATTTGAGTTGAAATTTATCACAAACATTCACTTTTGCTGTCACTCCAGGACCAGCCACAGGATTGCATGAAAACAAGGGTTTTTAAGGGTGGGGATAGTTGTCTCTACCAACACCAGTCCTAATTTGTAGGTGGGCTAATATGAAATGGTACTACAGACTGGTGGGTGAAACTCGTCCAAGGATGTTTGGAGTTGACTATGGCTTTCCTGATGTCCCCAGAGAGGGCAAAGCACATGGTCTTGGTTTCTTTTCTTATCTCTTTCTTGCAATAATTCAAGAAGAATGTGAGCAAGTGGAGGACTGAGTCATTTACACCGTGGCCTGCATCACCCAGATGCAAAAATGGGTTTTGTAGATGACTGTGACATCACTGAAGAAAAGTACCACTATGACCTCTGAGAAGAAAAGAGAATGTACCTTTCCCAAGCTCCAGGGAGTCTGCATGGTAACTAAGAAATTGAAAAAATTTCTGGCACTGGCAGAAGTTCAAAAAACAGCCTTGGGACCTGACAAGTGGTCCTTCCTGTCAGAGAAATTTACTCCTAGACAGAGGAGCAAGCTGGTATTCAGACACTGACAGCAGCAGATACTCATATTGAGTTTGCCTGATTGAAAGTGATGTGGTTGATGATAGCTCATCAGGAAGCAGGAGGGCACCCTCCCAGGGCCTCATTGTCCATGTAAGCACCACCAAAGTGGAGGTGGGCATTGAAAACTCAGACCTTGGGTTCGTGTGAGACTCCCGCGCGAGACACCAGGCACTGCAGCTACTGCCATCTTCTGTGGTTGCTTCACAGGGTGTCCTGCTGTCCTCACTCCATGTCTTTCCCTGAGCATCTGTTAGAAGTGGCAGCCGTGATGCACCTTAAGCCTCCTGCAAAAGGTGAAGGACAAACAAAGGCATTGTTATCAAGTCGTGTGCTTTAGTTTGGATTAAAACTGTAAAACTTCAGGCACAGTTTTTCAAGGAGAATCTATGAATGACTAAGTGGGTCTGTGCACAGACTCATAACCAAAGGATTTGTCAATGGGGAGATTAAGTTCATTGTAGCTGTCTCTTTGTTAAGTGATTGGGTCCTTTGAATATGTAAGTAATATATTATGAGGCCTAGAACAAGTAAAATTAGATCGATATTCAGTTAGGTAGGATCTCCTTTGTTTTTGTTTGTAAGTGATGAAGAGACATACAGGATGCCCTTGGTTCTGGACCCACTCTGGATTTTTTTTGGTGGTTGCTCAACTCCTCTTACTGTCTATAAACAGAATCTGAGGAGATTGTCTTTTGTCAGAGTTACATATGTGCCTGAAGTTATATGGTGTCACAGTTCCATTTAGCTTTCCTGTATGAAGATTTAGAAGAACAAAGAACCTAAAAAATGCTAATTTCTTATCTACTGGATTTAAATTAAGCATACAGGGATCCGTGCCTCAAATAATCCGGTTTGTACAGTTCAAACACATTCTGCAACTCGAAAAAGAAAGACCCAATTCAACAACTACTTTATTTCCTCACCCCATTACAATCATTGCAATGCAATTATGTTAAATCCAACACAGGAAACCAATTATTTTTGCTGATACGGTGGAATATTGACTGCTAGAGAGTGAGAATAGAGGTCTACCAAGCCAAAGAGAGCAAATGATGACTGGTCCTTCAAATAACTCTAATTTCTGTAAAAGCAAATACCAGCCCTTTCTTTTATCTTTGTGTATCATGTCATACAGAAAGAGGTCTTGACATTCTTTGAAAGCTACTCAGAAGCCTCCACATGAGCTGTGCATAAAGAGCTGTAGGTAGCACATGAAAAGTCTTTAAAAACAATTCTGCAACCGTGGCTAGATCCACTGGGATCAAATAAGGTAGTCTTTAATTATAGCCCCCCTGAAAAGCTATGCATATGCAGAATGTTTCCAGAATTTGGCTATACCTTGAGACCTGTTTTTGAAGACAAGCCTTTCACATGTTTTAAATGGGATTTAGCCAATTTAAAGGGATGAGCTTACACAGTTGCCTTCATGATCAGAACCAAAGATGTTGTATGACTGATTTTTTAAAAATTTAACATATGTGCACTTATCCTATTGAAATAAAAACACCTCTGTGAAAAGTTAAGCATGTCCATAAGCTTTTGCAGGATGGGCCTGATTTTGTGAAAATGTACTGAAAAACCTGTGTAGTACCTCCTCAGTTCACTTCTATCAGAAAGCATGTTAGAGCTTATGTGTATTGGCGTGGAATTGCACTGTTAGCTGTATAAAAAATAGCATTTTCTTGCAAAAAATTTCCTGGTTGTTTTAGGAGATTTTTTTTCTTTGACAGAAAATGTATTGATCTGATCCTGGGAAAGTGACTGTAGTGCTCAACAGAACGGTTCCTGCCACATAATTTTGATGTTCATAAGGTTGTGTAATATTTCATATGAAAAGCCTCTGTCAACTTCTACTGACTGCTGAATCTTAAAATGATTCATCCACACAAATGTATTTTTCAGGAAATCTTCTGAAGCAGGAGACTGACCTCACTGCAAAATACAATTTAATTAAACATATGTTGATTATAAAAGTATGTACATATCTCTATATATTTCTTTTCTCTTTTCTGATTTATTTTTTAACTCACAAGGAAATACAGTGTTTAAAATAATATGAAAAGGAAATTCATGAGAAATAATATATTTTGAAGTATAAATTTGGAAAAGCATGTATTTCTATGTTGTAACTTTTAGTGTTTACATATAACTATAAAATAAGAAAAGTTAATGTGTGAAATAGCTAAAATTGTCACCATTTCTCAGTTCTGAATTAAATAATGTTTATATTTCAAATAATTGTAGTCCATGTTTATATCTTCAGATTTCCATCTCAGTAAATCTGAATGTTTTTGCCAGTCAGATTTCCCATACACCAATGGAAAATTTGATTTCTATTCCTACCTTTTACAATTTCTCTTAATCTTCATGGGAAGAACCATCTGTAATAAACTAGGAGAGGAGAGACTGGTTCCACTGACAGCAAATGAAGGTTTTCCCATTAGTTCCCTGAAGTTAGGAGTTTCAGTCTCAAGAGATAATTACAGGTAATGGTGGATATGTTTAGGTTGGTGTTTAGCCATTGGCTTCAAAGAGGACACATTTCACCCTCAAATGTTTTATTTCAGTAGTGTTTTAAAACATCTGTGTGACTAGATGTATACAAACACACACACCCCCACAGAGGTTCCTCTCGCTCACATTTCATGTGGGAGAACACATGGTAGGCTCAGAGTTAAAGCCATGAAGGTGTGGTGTTCTTTGATTGTCTTTTTTTTTAAACACAGATATAACTTGCATTGAAACTTTCTCTTTTTTTGGTCTTACACAGATAAAAAAACCACTCCAACCCTTTCATAAAGAAGAAATTTTTCCAGCTTGTCTCTGACTGTGTTGTCAGGACCAGTGTCTCACTCATGTGTGATGTTATGTTTTCCCATAAAGCTTTGATAGGAACTAAACATAGAAACTTTAATTCATTTCTTAGTCCTAAACCAGTCATTATTTTACAAACTTATGGCCAAATTTACTACTGAGTATTACAAAGGTCATTGTGTTGCATAAAGCCATAATTTCTCAAGAAGAGATACATTACTATTTTAAAACCTTTTAACCTTTAAGCTAAGCTTACAATTTTGTGACCTGTTGCACGTTTGCATGTAGTATTCAACTTGAAATCTGAGCAAACTGGAGGTGAGCCCAATCCAAATGTGCCAATCCAAGTGAGACAAATTTGGAAAACTGTATCTAGAAAAAATCAAAATCGTATAATCATAGAATAACCCAGGTTGGAAGTGACCTGAAAATGTAGGCATTTTTTTATATCTCCTCTTAAAGAACAAAAGAAGGCCCAGCACAAGTATTGTACGTCACTAAAGTATCTTCATGTGATTAAATTAAATTGGATTTAAAGTGGCGTAGGGGCCTTGAAATGGTCTGATAGACTTCACCTTTGCTGACACTGGGGATTGAGCTATGGATCTTCAAAACAAAACACCATAAACCTCTGCAAACTATGAAGACCTGAGAATTTTAGCAGACATTTTCCATTAAATGGCTGTGGATAGAGACAAGAAAAATATCCTGTAGGTATTGGTACACAGACAGTATAATGTTGCTGCAGTAGCTGGATGAAACCAAACCCACCACAGCATTGATATGGATTCTAACCAGTAATAAGGTGGAGCAGAGAAACATCTCCCAGTAGTGACTGAGCCCTTCACTGTATAATTTTCATTGCCGTTTAGAGTCCATGATAAAGAATTTCAGTTCACAGATGCAAAAGCCTTTCAAGAATGATGCTACAGATAAGACACCTCAGATACACTGACTTAATAAAAGCTACTCCTCCTCTAAATGTGAGTTTTGATGTTTCTTCCTTATTTAAGGGCTATTTCTCCCTGTCCACATTCTAATTAGTGCCAAGGAAAAGTCCTGTGCTGCCCAAAAAGACACCTGTAGATTTTTACTGAGTCTAGTTGTTCCAAGCAGCGGTCTTTGGACATCTCCAGGTCCTGTTGAGTAGTTGTATGTTGTTTCCATAGACCTATCGGGTCATTGATGCTCTTTGACTCTTTTATTTTCAGGTGCTAAATTAGTTAAAAGAAGAAATGATATAACACTGTCCTAAGATGACTATTCGAAGTGAGCAATTGCTGCTCTAGTTGCCATAGGGATACTGAATGAATGCAGATGAGGTAGGAGATATCCGGAAGGCTCTGTGAACACGAGTTTCTCTTCAGCAGCCCAGTGTGACCAAAAGCTGGGAGATTTCTGCACTTCCATCATGCTGGGGGCAGATGTTGAAATGGCTGTCTGCGTGCTGCACCTTGCTCACCACTGAAAGTGGAACTTGGCTCTTAGGTGCTTTTGAAAACATTACCACAAGTTCCCTAGGAGCAATACTTAGAAACAGCTACTTGCTGCAAAGACTAAAATACCACCAATACTGGATTCATAATAAATCCACCAAGGAAAACTGTGGAAGCTGCATACAGATGAGACCAAGTGGTGTATTTGGGGACTGATAGAGTCTAATTAAAATAAACTAATATTTGGAGAGGAATAACTCCTCCGCAGAGAAAGGATCTATTACATAGAAGGTGTTCAACACTATGACAATCTTTCCGTGGAAAAGGACTGATAAGTGAGCTGCCACCCAAGAACTTTGGTTCTAGTATTATTTATCTGATTGATGATGTGGTGAAAGTGGTCAACTGCACAGAGAATGGTGATCATTTTTAGTTCAGTTGTGTATTGGCATGTATTCCAAACAGGACTAAATCAAGGCTCTAGTCACTGCAGATATAACCTATAAATGCATGACATAATAATGCCTAATCCTCAGAAAACACTGACAAACTTAAGCGATAACTTGGTGACACACACCAGCACTCACAAAATCTACCTTTGGAGCACCATTTCCTCCCAGCCTACTCATGGAAAGAGATAGATCTTATAGCCTAAGGGTCCTCAGATTTATTCTTTCTATAGGAAGCTACAGAAAAACACCGATGACATTTATGACAAGAATCAACTCTGCCCTCAGGTGCTTTTTCACAGTTGTACATGAGGACTGAGTTTAACACTAAATTATTTGGTTAAAAATACACAAAAAAGTACAGTTTCACACTGTACATTTTTGACACAGACACAGCTGTTAATTATTAAGGCAGGTTAGAGCCTTGGCTATTGTGAATGGATGTATCTCAATTGCCTTCAGAGAAATTGTAGTGATTTGCTTCAAGTCACTTAGACTATCGGCTCAGACTTTCAGCTCCCAAAATGCAAATTTGTGCTGGAAAAAAAACATGCTGGCCATGAGTAGGCTGCAAATTTGATGCTCTTTCTAGGTCTATTTTCCCAAGCACTGTGCATTGGATGTATTAACAGTGTAAGATACCCTTGAAAGGATTAACTGTAGATAATATACCCAAATTTGAGCCAGGATAATTTATTTGAAATAGTGAAGGGTATGAATGAGATTTTATGAGAACAGATGTAAACATTCCCCAACTAGATGGAACGAATTAGCAGCTAAGGAATAAACAGAACGCACGTGGTTCACTGATAAATAAATACACAGAATCTGACTTGTCTTGCTCAAGAGTGGACTAGATGACAGTAGTAGCTTCTCTATTCCCACTCATCAAAATACTGTCTGCCCTTCCTATACAACACCTCTAAGCTTAAAGCTCTGCAACTTCTTCTAAAATGTCCTCCCTGTCCTCATTTTTATGGTTATTATAGTATTATTAACACTATGCATTAGTACCTTTCCAAGTTGTCTGATGGAGGTTAATTAATCCCTTTTAAACCACTCAAGACTTAATTGAAATAAACAAACATTATCATATCCATCTTCCAGCTGAAGGAAATGATTCACGGAAAAGTTAAGTTGCTTCTAAAGTCATAAAACAAGTCAGTAGGCAAATCAGGGGGAGAGGTAAGCAGCCCTGGACTTCTAGACTCCCACTATAATGATTGCATTAGCCTGACTTCCTAGAACCAGTATGTCTGAATGACATAATTTTATTCAAAAGAGTTCTCAATTATATTCACATTTAGACTTGATTCCAGTATTACTGTAGCCAGTGGGAACACAGCAGCAGAAGATTTTGGTGCTAATGTAGCCTTTCCAGTGAAAGACAACTGTGAGACAGTGTGGGTGAAATCATTTTCCTAATGGGGTACTTTTTTTAATGTTAGCAGGTGTTAGTATTATAAACTTGAAAGAAAGGCCAGGTGCTGTGTTCAGGTATGATCTCACCTTCCCTGTAAATGAACCTTTAATATGTCTCTAATTTCCTTGGTCAGGCACACCCCCCTCCACCAACTCTCCTGGACTATTCAGCCTTCCCATACCCACAGACGGTGGTAACAATAGGTAATACTGGATGCAAGAAGGGTCACCTGACCAGCCCTCGCTGTTGCTGTGAACCCTTCCCTGCTTTCCAGTGCTTGATGACAGAGTGTAGGGAAGACAGGAGGGCGGATGAGTGTGGAGAAGGACTGCTGTTACACATGGGTGGTGATGCAGTTCATGCCTCCGGCCTGATGTAGGGGAGAAGGCCCCCGAGATATGATGGTTGTTGCAAGTGACTCCAACCTCTGGGAAGCAGGGTGTGCTGCAGGTTCTTTGGGGACAGTGGCCTCTGCAGGAATTATGCAGAGCACCAACCTCAAACCAACCCTTGGGGCTCCACAATATATCGAAATAACATGGGCAACAGCATTCTGAGAGAGGCTGAACATACCCTCCACCACCATGAGGAGCAAAACCATGCCACAACAGGTCTACCAGACCTTCCTCCTGCTCCCTCCCTGAGGCAATAGGATAACCATCTGTATACCACTCTGATATGTCAGCACTAAACACCCAGCTTGTACATGACACGCTTTATCTCCCATTCTGTTCACAGCCTATTGACACATGACAGTGGTAGCAGGACCTCAGCGATTTTCCTGATTTCTCCTGTTTATTCCTGATTTCCACTGGCACAAGAGAAATGGATCATTGCTAGGCATCTTTTTACAGAATAACTGGACCAACAGTGGGAGGAGAATGAGCTCACATTTAATTTCTGCTTGAAAAATGTCAGTGATGGAAAGGCCTTGTGCTCTACTTCTATGATGGTAGACTTTCACCCTGCTGGGAGTAGTTAGACCAGACAATTGAATAGCCCTTACTATTAAGAGCAGACTTAAAATATCTTAATCAATGAAATCATAAACACAAAAATTTAAGTGTAGCTGTAATCCTCATTAGCACATGACACCATGCTCAATTTCACATGCAATTACCTGGATAGGCCATGTAATTATGCCACATAATTACTCACGCATTTTACGAATGAAGTTGCATCTCTGCAGCTCAAGATGATGATGTAGCTCCTTCCTTTCAACCAAAGTCCTGTGGCACATTTTCCACCATACACACATTCTCTTTTTTAAAAGCAAGGACCAGAAGTTGAAAAAAGTCATCTGAGAGCTCAAGAAAAAATTTAAGTATTGTGTTTTAGGCACTCAGTTTTGCTTTAGGACATTAGGATTAATTGATGAAATTTATTGGCAGAAGGTTGTTTAGAACATGTAAATTATTACAAATGTAACCTGTTATTGCTGGTATCTATTAAACCTCTTAATATGCTCTGGGTTCCCTCACTGAAGGCATTAAAAGATGAACAAATAGGAAATTCCCAGGCAGGAAATGATGCCAGGCCATGTTCTCAACTGCATCTAAATCTACTCAGTGCAGCAAATGGCAGGAATTACATTGTCGTTGGTTATAATTCCCAAATACACCGTGATAATCTGTTTCAGTCCCCGCATAGGTTTGCAATATAGACCTTATCATAGTTTACACTACGGAAAAGCAAGACTACCTCTAGAGGCCAGCTGTGTCAACTCTGGCTGTTGGACTGCTGCCCAAACTGCATAGGCAGTGCACGGATATCACCCGTAAAGACAAAAGCCCTGATACCCCATTGCCCTGTATTTTACTTTGCCCTTTAATTGTGTTTGTTCAAACAGAAGTGCATATAAAATGCCGCAGGCCTGATTGCATCGGTCTGCAGTCCCATGCAGGGAGTGGGAGGAGAGTCTTATGACTGACTGATACTGGATTAATTTGTCATTCAAAAAAAAAAAAAAAATCTCAAAGAGAACTATATTAAAAATATATTTCATGTGACCTCACTTGAAACATTTTATTCTGGGTTAGAGAGTTTCTTTCAATCATTTTATTGTTTCTTCGACAAAAAGAAAGCAGCTTTAAAACAAAAGCAGTTTGGAGAAAATAATTCAGTTGGAATAAAACGTACCAAAAGGAAATGCAGTCATTCAGTAATACAGCGAAACAAAGTCAAATTCACACCATGTTTTCCACATCCCAAAACAAAGGTATGTGCCAAAACAAATTTTGGTGATTAATATACTCACCAGAGTGCCAGGTCAGCTTTATTTTCAGTAAGTAACATAGCCCTTGAGTTCCTACAAAACAAAGCCCATTGTAGTGAGTGCAAGCTCAGCCCTAAACATTTGGGACAAAAGGTAAGGTAAATGGAGAGGTAAGCCACCTATGGAGCTATAATCCAAACCAGCAGCATGGCCTTTAGAAGATGTGCAGTTCTAACGGATCCACTTTTCCTGGGAAGTGTGAGTAGCCCAGTTGTTCCTTGTGTGATATCATTGCAGGTTGCTACATCTTGTTCTCTGTCTGGGACAAGGGTATTTGGACAAGATGAAGAGAGAAAACATACAAAGGCAGTACCTAGAGATAGAAATTGTAGTACCTTGTCTGTATAGTGTGACAGTTAATGTCAGTCTAGAAATTTTAGCATTTGACTTTGTGTATGGGCTCTTGGTAACCCATTAAAGAAAAATGAAGTAAGATGAACCCCCATCATGAGTTTTCTCTTGGGTGCTAAATCAGAGCAGAGTCAACTGAAACCAAAGCTTTCTTTATTTGAAGGGTATTGCGGGGTCTTACCCCCAGTGCTGCTCAGCACATTCTCAAAAATATTGGTAACAAATTTTTAGAGACCTAAAAATCTAAAGCAAACTATTTTTCCATTTTTCTGTGACAATCTATTTGCACATAAACTTCAGAATGCCTAAGCAATTTTGCTTTAGTTTAGATTAAAATTTACCTTTTTTTTTTTTAATTACCAAGGCTGATATTTAAAAAGGCATTTTAAGTGTTTGCTTCTTAAACAGTTTTAAAGAATATATTCAAGGGCCTGTTGTTCATGTAGGAATAAGAGTGTACAGTATTGTACTGGATAAGGCTTACAATGAAATCTTCTGTCACGAAATCTGTGCAAAGTGACAAGACCTATTTCATACAGTAATTTAAATGTGTAGAACTCAAAACCCTTGAGGAAAGGGGTTGTAATCACCAACACTGGTGATCACTGCTGATGGGGAACCTCAGGAGATAAAGGGATTTGGTGAAGGTCATCCAGCACGCCAAGACCTAAGCTGCACCCTGCTCTCCTTGGAGCTAGGCCAGCAGTTGGTCCCTTGGTTCATGCTCCTGCTTGAACAGATTGATATACATATTTTTTTTCCTTCAGATGGTTTGGAACTAAGGATGCAGCATTGAGTCAGAGTGCATGCACATGTTTCCTCCCCACCCCGCCCTGAGCTGTCTTTTCCTCTCTTCCCACATTTAATATGTCTGAGCTAATTTTTTTTACAAGAATTTTCTGGAAGCAGTGATAGATAATGGGAAAGTACTCTGAAGGCTGTAATAAACAAAAGCCATCATTTGGGTTTAACTGATGTATTCATCACCTTGCTCTGCATAAAAATCCTTGTGCCCAGCTATCTTCTATCACAACCAAACAGGTCATACCATCTCTTTTATAAATCTGTCACTTTACTGGATAGTTTTCCTTCCCTCATCTTCCTCCTGAAAGGTTGCTCCAGGGCATCTCTGATGCAGGAGGTTGTCAGCTTACTATTAACTAGTTTTTTGACTATCCCTTTCCATGCCAGCTTTGCCCTTTGGGTTAAACATACTCCTAAGTTTTAGGTATCCCTGAGTGTATACCCGCCATAAGCCTACATTTGCTATACTGAGTAAGAGAAGATATAAAATACATTAATCTGATGAATACAGGGCAAAAAAAGAACTTCCTTCTTCTTTTATCTCTAGCTAAATACTACTTAAATGGCTTAAGTAAGATATAAACTATGTACTGGTTCTTGACTCTGTCATGCTGTGCGTGGACTGCCTAGACATCCATGGGAGATGGCGAAGGGGAGACCTTGCAGGAGTTTGGGATTACAATGATTGTCATCCTGCTCTCCAATTATGATTTTTTCAGGCTGAATGAGTGCCCTTTCTCCACCACTCTGACACAAGCATGGATCCAACATCTCTGTTTTTTCCCTGTGTTACCTTCTCTGTGTCCTCATAGTAGCTGAATGCTACAGCCCCCTTTATATGCTGCTTGATGGAGGCTTTCTGAAGCTAACTTGGAGATCCTGCTGCTTTGAGAGATGCTGCAGATTCATTCCGAGTGTACTCTCCAGTTGTTTCCCACTCCCTTTTCCCTGGATGACCTAAGAGCTGGAGCAGCTCTCTGCTACAGTGTTTGCTACAAACCCAGTATATCTAACAAACAGTATTTTCTCTGAGAAATTTGCTTTTGAAGTTATTTGTCTTCTGTCTGTGCCTTTGATGGATTTCTGGCTTTCACTGTCATGTGCTGAGATAGAGGTAACTTTTGCATTGGGTATCTGCAATTTTGCATTGGAAATCTGTATAGTTTTTCTGACCAAGTCCTGTATAAGCAGGTGAATATATCTCCCTTATTTCTTATTCCTCTGGACATTTACTTGGCATTGTAATGCTGATGATTTGATTTATTTCTTGTATTCCTTCTTCTTTCTAATAGCATGCCTGAGTCACAAGGGAAAGAGTCTCCAATCTGCTCTTTGAAACAACCTGCTATTCACCTTGTCCTGTTGCTTCTTTGTAAACTCTTTGGGCTCCATCATCAGTGTAATTTAGGTCCTGTAATATTCAAGTGTTGAATTATAGAGTGTCTGTGTCCATGACTGTATGAACTCTGCCCCAATAAACTGCTATGAGTTATATCTCTACAGACATGGAGAAAAGTTTGCTACATTAGGATGTGCCTCATCCTCATGAGAAATTCAGGATTCAGAAAGTGGTGAACCACAGGGAAACATGAACAGCCTCACCCTCTTGTTCTCAAGAGCCTAGGAACTATTAAAGAACAATTGTATTTTAGAGTGGAAAACCAATTGTTTTCAATTGGTTTCCATTGGAAAACCAGCATAAATTCCTTACACCTAGTATACAAATCCAAGCCATCATTTCTCTGACTAACCCATCATCAGATCCTTGGTAGAAAATGGAGATTTGTTTTTTGCTATTTCTTTTTGCTTCATTGTTTAACAGCATTACTAAGAGGAAGAATGGAAAAGGAAAAAAGGAAAAGCACATGTAAGAAGCAATTTCAAAAATACACCAAACCATCGAAAGATATGGTCATTTTCCTCTTAACAATGAAGAGTATTTGGGGATGAATACCAGAAGGAAAAAAAAAAAAGCCAAATTCAGTGGGATTAATGCCTTCACCAAAGAGTGTGTTCTGTTTCTGGAAAGGTACACTGGTTTTACAACAAGGCTATCAAACCAAGGTATGATCCATCTAACATTATGTAGGTATCTATGGTGTAGACATCTCAACTGCAAATATAGACAGCTACATAACTCATTCCAGGCTTCCTCTGAATCCACAGAAGGTAAAATAGGCACATCAAGGCTGTGATTCATTCCATCTACATCCTGTAAGTGCCTGATTCCTTCCACTGACTGTAAAGAACAACTGGCCTAGATGTAGGTATATGCACCTTGTAGGCCTCTGGGGATACACAAAATGGGTGTCACAAAGTGCAAGTTCAGACTCACAGTCTGTTTAAATACAGGGAGTCTCAGAGAGAAAATCTGGAACAAGAAAAGCAATCAAATATAGGCAAGAGATGTTAGGACAGGTAATTGAAAACATAATCAGGTTGATCATAAATTAGTCAGAAAAAAACAAGTAAATTGCAAGACATTACAGCTTGTACCATCTGACCATACAAAATGAATGTGATGGATGTACTAAAGAGACAGAGGAACAGTGTTATTAAAAGACTGCAAAGAAGACATTTCTCTGATTTAATCCATGTCCATGCATTCCTTCATACCTGAAGCCATACTTCAATGTTGTTATTAGTGGGTTTGGCAAGAATTAACTAAAGCCTGAATTTTATCTTTCAGAACAAAATTTTGCAGCTCCACTGAATCCACACAGTGTTCTGAGCTGATCCAATGCAAGTTAAACCATCTTAGATGGTTTAAAATGTACCAATGTCAGGGGAGGTACACTTTTTGACCTGTGTAAATCCCCCATGGTCAGTTTTTGCCTGGTCATTGGTTCTCTTGCCATCTATTCTCCAAAAGTGGTTCTGTTTCTCTGAAGGTGGTGGCACTAGAGAGGTCCCTCTGTAAGGGAGACCAGAATGCAGCTGTTGATGTATGTGTTACATGACATAGAGTTCACCACTGAATTTGGAGCAGATCCTGCAAAAAGAAATGAGTTATTTGTTAGGGAACTGTCCTGTAATTTACTATCACACAGATAATAACCTTACCAGGATTCTGAAAATATTAATACAAACTGCTGGATTGTTTATAAATGCTTCAGACAATCTGCACAGATGTCATGTAACATAAAAGTACAGGGGAGCTTGAATTTATCTCAAGAGACTTAACTTGCTTTTCTCAAAAAAGTAAAAGTACTCACAATACATTTTCTTCCAGAAAATAATTAACTCAGTCTTAATTTGTGTTTCAGCTTGGACTGATGGCTGTTTAATGTGTGTTGTTTTCTACAAAACTGCTCGAGGAATTTCATAATTCCAGAACAGCTTTTTTTATTGAGACTCATTTGCCCATAGTAGTCTTTTCTCTATGATTTAGCTACTGTTTTAGATCATTTATTTTTATTGACAGTGAGACTACTCCATTTGGTTGACTTTTTCAAACATTAACTGCTATAACTTTCATTTAGACTGCCAAGGTTTCCTCATTTACACATGAAATCATCCCATTCACCTCTCTGGGAGAAGACAAGTCGGACCTGGTGTTTATTGCTCTCAGAGAAAAAGAGGAGAAATGATGGCACCACCTCACTGGAATTACTCTTTCTGATTTACAGCTGTCACCATTGAGGACTCAGGGAAAGCAGGCAAGGGCAACCATCCTCAATGTTATTATCCTAAAGCTTTTTACAAAAAAATAATGCTGTAAGCTTTAATCAAAAAATTCTTTCCTACCGGTCTTTTCCACAATTCACCACTGAACTATAGCAGAACGCTGTCAAGCTCTGGGCATCTTCTAGAGCATTTGTGAATCAAAGATTTCCAGTGGGTAAGATGGAAAAGCAAGGTGTACTGAGGACATGGGATAAGCAGCCAGTGAGACAACCAGATGGCTACCTGTGATTTCCATGGATGGGCTTTGGTGTCCACAGTGTTCTCTGTCTCTCAGCCTCAAATCTTTAGCTGAAATCCAGGAAAATGGGATCTAACTTTTCAGGGAAGGAGGACGAATAGCTTTAGAAGACAAAGTCTATCAGCTGTACATAACAGGGATTTTTTTTATATTTTTCAACATCCTAGTTCATGAAGCCACTGCAAGCTCTTATTAGCCACAAACCAATGAGCATGGGACAGCTAATTAAGAGCATTGGAAACCTAACTTTACCTAATTTGATGACCACTCTGATCACTGCACATAGCCTTCTCCAGGGGAAAAGCTGTAAATTATTAAAACTGAACAAAACATTTGAGTTATGAGGTTTTATCACTGGGAATTAGATTCCTATTTTTCAAGGATGCATTTTTCTTCTGTTAAAAGTTACTGGAAATAATAATTGGTTTTGTGCTACTCAGAGACTTCTATCAAGAGAATTGTTTCTTGCAGATAAGGCATCAATTACTTGATGACTTCTGCCCCTTTTAAATCAGTAACTGATAAACACTATTAGATGTTGAATCAGAGGAAGTCTTAAAGATATGGTCTAGATCCTATGCACCTGTGCCTAACTCAGATGGAGAAAACAAAAAATAATCTGAAGAAATGAATATACACCGTCAGAAATAAGATCAGGATTTTACTCTCTGTTTTATGTCTGTATAATCTTGATTAATAATCAGCTTGAGGGACTGGATCTACAGTGTTACCTCTTCTCATGTTTTCTATACTTTTTTTCTATCCTCCATCCGAGAAGGATGCACTGGAAATGCAGGGCTGGACCTACATTTCATGTAAATTAATATAGCTCACTGAAATCAACAGAACTACAATGCTCTAAGCTGCTAAGGATCTTTCCCTACACCTTATTTATATATTTTCAGAATGGACATAGTATCTTAGTTCATATTGAAGCGTAGAGTTCATCATAGCAGTAATCTCTAAGACACAGCCTGCCTATCTTTTATGATAAGGGAATTACATTTCTTCTGTTGTGTTGATAAAAGTCTACTATTTCTGGGGAGATGACTTGCTGGAACCCAAATAAATTGAGCATACCCTACTCTATGATAGGAACTGAAGAGATGTGACTGCTGACCTAACCAGTGAAGGAGGTTTCTGATATTAATGCAGTTAAGATAGCAAGATTGTGTTGGTATCACTCAGGAGTGGATAGTGTTGGTTGACCCTGGCTGGATGCCAGATGTCCACCAAAGCACTGTCACTAAACTGGATAGGGGAGAAAAAAATAAAAGTAAGGGCTTGTGGGCTGAGATAAGGACAGGGAGAAATCACTCACCAGTTACCATCTTGGACAAAACAGGCTCAACTTGGGGAAAATTAAACCAAATCTTAAAACATCTTCCCCCTACCCCTCCCTTCTCCACAGCCTCAACTTCACACTCAATTTTCTCTACCTCCTCTCTCTCTCAGAGGCACAGGGGAGTGGGAAATGGGATCTGTGGTCAATTCATCATGTGTTGTCTCTGCTGCTCCTTCCTTCTCAGGAGGAGAACTCCTCACACTCTTCCCCTGCTCCAGTGTGGGGTCCTACCCACAGGAGACAGTCCTCCACAAAGTTCTCCAACTCGACCCTTTTCTGTGGGCTACAGTTCTTCATGAACTGCTGCAGTGTGTGTCCCTTCTATGGGGTACAGTCCTTTGGGAACAGGCTGCTCAGGCATGGGTAGCCCACAGGATCTCAGCAGACCTGCTCTAGCGTGCACTTCTCTCTCCATGAGCCCACAGGTCCTGCCAGGACCCTACTCCAGTGTGGGCTTCCCACGGGGTCATAGCCCTCTTTAGGCATTCACCTGCTCTGGCATGGGGTCCGCCATGGGCTGCAGGTGGATATCTGCTCCCCTGTGGACCTCCATGTGCTGCAGGGGTGCAGCCTGTTTCACCATGGCCTTCAACAGGGCTTGCGGTGGAATATCTGCTCCGGTGCCTGGAGCACCTCCTCCCACTCCTTCTTCACTGACCTTAGTGTCTGCAGAGCTGTCTATCACATATTCTCACTCTGTTTTTGGCCGCTGGTGTCCAGGTTTTTTTTCTTCTCCTTCTTAAATACATTATCCCAGAGGCTCTACCACTGTGGCTGATGGGCTCAAGCCTTGGCCAGTGGTGGGTCTATCCCATGGCTGTCTGGCATTGGCACTATTAGACCTGGGGAAAGCCTCTGGCATCTTCTCACACAAGCCACCCCCATAGCCCCCTGCTACCAAAACGTTGCCAAGCAAACCCAATACAATGTGCTGATACAAAAAAAAAATAATTACAAGTTTGTTACTGTTTTTGTGGTCATGAAAAATGCAGGGATCCAGTATGGGGTACCAATAAATTGGCACAGTATATGTTTAAAACAAGTGTAATAATTTCCAGTGGGCAGAGTTCAGCCCTGTCACAAGATTCAATCCACTCTACTTTTTGGTCCTTGTTTTTCCTGGAGCCTGCGAAATATGCAGAGGTAACAAATAATGTTCCCTGCTCAGAGGTTGGGTATCTCTCAGCTTGTTTCCTGCTATCCTCTTTCTCAGGGACCTCAAACTGTCTGACTGCACTAACAAGTCGCAGATATGTTAAGTGACCAAAATGAAGGTGTTCTCTTATTCATATGGTTGACTGTGGAACTGTGCCAAGTTGTTTTTTGGGGCTGTATGACACAGTCCTCAAGTGTTGGGAAAGCATGGGATCAGGAACACTGGACAGAAACTTCTTATTTGATGGAAGAAGGAGGTACAGTCTGTTGAGGACTACAGGCTGGATAATGTTGGTGCAAAGAAGTGGTTCTCAGGCAATGGCTTGCAGGCAGTATCATACCCTGAAACTGGGATTAAGGGCAAAATATAAATTGCCTGCAGCACATCACCTACTCGTCAGCTTTGCCAACGGCCATGTCACAGGTCTCTGGCTTAACCAGTAAATATTCGGACTCTTTTGAAGAGACTGTGAACATAATTTATGAAATTATCAATTTTCAAACAAATATTTATTTACTTTTAGGCTCCAGAGCATACTTTGTCTTTTTATTGATATTACTTCACACTACTAAATGCCCAAAATATTTCCAGTTGTAATTATGCAATGGAACATTTTTTTGTTGTCTCTGTTTGAGTTTTATGGACTGGATAACGTTTAGCTGTAGTGAATGTCTGCCATTTCTATTTATTATTTACTGTTTATATTACAAGAGGGTATGAGAACTGGACAGCTAATACATCACATGAATTTGCCAGAAGTATGAGTACAAAGCCTTGCTCCAGGAGGTTGTTAAGGACTTCTCCAAGTCAATGCTGCCAGGAGTAAAGTCAGGATCCCTAAGTGCATGGCGTGAGCTGCCATGGATAGGGCCACACTGTTCAGCAAGGAGGCAAAAGCCCCAGCATCATGGTGGCCACTAGCATGGTGAAGGAAGAGTGGGTCTAAAACAATTTAAGACTTTCTAGCTAAACCATACTTTGAGAAATGAAGTCAGGAATGTTGCTTTGCCCTGCAGGGCAATCCTGAGGAACAGACGTGGAAAAGGGACTTGGAGAAGGCAGCATGGGTAAAATGATTTGCCTGGCATGAACCTCTATTTGCCGCTAAAAGTGGGAATAAACTGTAGCTCCTCATATTCCCAGCTCAACACCATGACTGCTCAGTGGCACTCTGTCCTATTTGCTCAGCTTTCCAAAATGGACGTGTTCACCCCACCATCTCCAACCCCCAATGAAGTAGCAAGCTACCTACAATATTTTTTCTGCCCTAGTTTCTTTAAAAAAAAAAAAAAAATCACAACACCGCCAACCACTTTTGCACAGCACTCTCCGTCGTCTTTCACTATGCTGGTCCATCCAGCCTGTTATTTAAGTTCTCCCTGAAAAAAATCCCACCACTTTCTTCCACAGTGCCCACACAAAGTGAGTCAATGTTCTTTTCCATTCATCTCAGAGAGACCAGGATTGCATCCAACATATTTTCTCATAAGAAAAAAAAAAAAAGACAAAAAGGAAGAAGCATGGGTAAAACCACCAGGACATTCATACAAATCAGCTGAATAGTTTCACGACTATGTTTCTACAACCCTTAATCTTCCTCATTCACACCCTCCCTACTATCAAACATACCATGTGGACCTAGGTGGTTAACTATTAACTTTATGCATAACAGAATATTAAAGAAAAAACATAGTAGCAACTTTTCCCCACCATGTGATTGCGCTTTTTCTTCCTGAGGTGGATTACCCAGCTAGATATTTTGAGTAAGAAGGTTCCCTTCTCCACTCCTATAGAAGTCTAAGTCCTGAGTGGTGGTTCTATCCCTTCACAGCTGTCAGAGTGCAGGTCTCATGGATGCAGAGAGCAACACAAAGGCTTAACTTCTGTGATACAGATCTTGTTTCTTTCTGTATTGGGCTTAGGTTCACCCTTGTTTTCTCTAAGGCTTTTTTTAACTTGGTCATAGTAAATGACCAAGGGTTCAGGGAAAGGAACAGTGCAGCCCCCTGCCAGAGCCACTGGTGTTTGGTGCCATTAAATGTTTTGGGGTAAGGTCTAATGGATGAGGAGTGGCAAATCGCAGCAGGTTCAAAAGATAGCATCAGATATGCTTAAGAGTTTTTCTGGATTTTTCCCTGGAATTCACTTGGAATTAGCATGGAGAGCTTTATTTCCTGTTGCTGAAGTCAGTGATGACAGCTTAGCTTGCCAAGGCAGTGAGACTGCTTTATATTTTGTCTGATGCTGGGATGCTCAGTCAGTGGCCTGTCAACCAGTTACAGGTTACCTGAACACGTCAGGCCTTCAACCTCCTTCTAGCGGTGGCTTGGGATATCGCCGTGTCTGCTTTGGGAACAGTGAACAGCTTGGCGGCTGACAGCACCTCGCAGCAGTAGGTAACAAGGGTAGAGCAAAAGCACTTCTGCTGCCTCTGGAAAAACCCCACTGCTTGCTGAGAGCACTGATTAGTATTGACAAAATAGTCAAGTATCTTCATATGTGAAGACGGATTCTCCATGCAAAGGTTCAACCATACTTTTATACTAATACACGACTGAGGTCCAAGTACTGCCCTCAAATGTAGATTTTTGAGTGGTTGTACTGGTAACTGGCCAGGTGGGACAGTAAAGACAAGGTTTCACGATACAGTTCTTTCCTTTTCCTCTAAGGAACCAGCTTCAAATACCATTAAGCCAAGCAAAGGTTATGGAGCTGCTTTACTTTGATCTCAACAGTTATTGAGATAGTATAACTGAGCAAATGATACAGAAAAGGTTTTCACACATACTGCCTGCAGCTTCTTTTCCTAAACTATCAAACAGTAGTAATAAAAAGGAGCAGACAGGTGGGTTTTTTTTTCTAGATGAAGCCTATAAAAAAGTGTGGGAGACTCACAGTCCTGCATGCCATCTTCTCTTGTCAGGAGCTGCGCATAGGTCAGGAGGAAAACAAACAAGGCATTTCTGGATGTTGCACATCAGCGAGTTTCAGACCTCAACCAGACTTTAACAGCCCTAGTGCATCCTCCTGGGGTTTCTGAAAGGTAGAAGCAATGTGTTACCCCTGTTTTTACAGCTAAGATGTCAGGATGCTAAGCAGCTGTGTTCTTGGCGCCTCTTCCTTCAGGAAACCAGAAGAAGAAGCAGGACTTGCAACTCCATCTTTGAAGCATGGCATGGGAAGACTGAGGGGGAGCTTCTGTGACCCCAGGGGTGATATTCCATGGTCAGCAGCAGGATGCTGGCTGGGGGGAGCATCTCTGTGGTGTGTGACCTGGCTGGTGCCATAACTTCATGGTGGCAGCATCCACTGGCAGGGCAGCCTGCACAGGCCATCAGGCATGGAGAGAGCTTAACCTGGGCTGCTCCAGGTTCTGGTGGGGGAAAAGCATCTGTGCTGTGACTGGCACAAGCAGAGACCTTGGCGGGCACAACTTGGCATGCTGCAGCTCTCTTACCCCCTGTGCACAAAGCTGCCAGCTGAGCAGCATTTCTGAAAAAAAACAAACACAAACAAAACAAAAAACCCACACCCAAAGACCTAACAAGTTGTTTATACTGTCTAAAATTCAGGAATTTTAGGTACCCGACTTGTTTTCTAAAATACATTCAAATAAACAAGAACAGCAATGTAAACATGGAGGTGTCAAAGCAGGCTGTTCCCCATCAAGACTGTTCAGAAACCTTACGTTCAGTTAAATCCTGGAAAACCCTGATGTGAAGATCTGTAGAAAGCCCCTGCAAAGGTATTATATCCAGTTTGTGAATAATTATGGTTGGTAATAAATTTCTGGCTTCCCTGAAATGAATTTAAATTGTACAACTGATTTCAATGTGACCGGGATTTGGTTCATGGTTGGTAGGACAGCATTGGTTTTGACAGACATAACTGTCCTGGTATTCCAAGAACAGCGTTATTGTTGAGGGTTTTCACAGTTCAGAATAATATAATACCAATTACATTCCAAAATCAAAAGGAAAGTTTAAAGCTGAAAACAATTTGCTATTTTTAAAACAAATACACTCACCATTTGCCTCTGTACTAAGTCACAAAGATGAAATAAATGTGAACCATTCTTCTACTGTCAACAACTAGAGCAACTGTATCTGAATATGCTTAAAGTTATATATGCTTAAAGGGTACAAGATATGCTCATGAAAACAGAATCAGGGCCCCTGAATGCAAAAATGTTATGCTAACTGATAATTTCTGAACTAAGAACATACTGATGGATTTTCAGAGACAATGTGCATGTGCTAAAGAAATTGATGTGCCACTGCCCTGTAATATTCACCTCTGAGCAGAGACCCCTATGCAACATTTCTGAAGTATGTTTTAAGGATGAAGTTTTGCAGATGTCTTCAAGTTAGCTGGAAGGAAGATTTCATCCTCTCCAAGAAGAGACTTCAGGAGTGATCACCAATGAAAGGATGAGAAAGCTCCCCTTACATTGTCTCCAGCAAACCAGGGAAGAAAAAGTTTGAGTTTAATAGTAAATAAATCAGTTTTAACTCCTCTGAACTGCCAGTTGGCTTCATTGGGTAACCCACTGGAGCCTTCTGACTGCCTAAGCTTTGTGCTGGATCTGTACATTGTTTTAGCATTGAAGTGTGAGTGAATCACAGGGAAATGATAGGCCACAACTTAAAAACAGAAGAAAGGAGTACTGCCAAACAGGACTAATTGGCTGCAGACATGAGCTTTCCCCAGTCTCTAGCCCATTCATTTCTGCAGAACGGCTCTACAAAAGCGTCAACATAAATTTGACATTCTTACAGAAAACCACCTCTAGGTGGAAGTGTTGACCCTGCAGACAGAGATGAGATCATAAATATCTCTGTGGCAGAAGCGATGGCAATGTTTTTTTAAAACTACTTCCTCCAGTATTTTGCTCTCGAAAGTGTAATTAGATGAGGTGCCTTCAGATTTATATACCTGAGAGCAGGTTGCAAAGCTCACTGAAGCCAGGAATTTGTTTCTCTCTTGGCCCAGATCCAGTGACTGTGGGTCAAAGAAGTGCTTCAAAGGTGCTGAACGTTTGCCTTTGGTGAATGCAACAGCAGAGGGTGCATTCTTGGTTTTAAACATATGCTTATGGATAGTCCCCAGACTCTGTGCTTGCCTTCTGGACCATATTTTGAATGACATTGTGGCCTAAACCTATGGTTCTTGGCTTACGCAGTGCAACAGAAAGTTTTGATTTTAGTCGGACAAAACAAGAGCATGGCTGCTACTTCCCTTTCGCTCTTTTGAGAACAAATTGTAAACTCCTGACTCTGTATTTGAGTAGGTCATTCAAAGGATGAGTCTGGTACTTCAAATGCTATGGATTGTAAGTGATACGTTAGACTAGGTACAATCCCTATTATTGCCTTTTAGAGTGAAGATGTGATTCAGAATGGATCAGAAATCGTGCTCAGAATAATTTCTGCACAGACGTGACAGTTAGATGGACTGTTTAGTTCACTTTTCCAGGGGATCGTGACACTTTCTCTCTTCTTACTGTCTAAGCTTTTTGTCAGATATTATGAGGGAAATTTTCTAAAGGCACCAAAATGCTGACTTCACTGAATAACGACAAGAGTTAGATACCTCACCTGCCCCTTGCACTCTTAATGCTCTAATAATGATAAATCATTATGCTTTCAGAAAGGTTTAATCTTCTTTATTTACCTTTCTGTTTCTGTTTCTGTATTATACTGGCACCTGATGAGGGTTTCTGTTGGATTAGGCCAATATTTTCATAAATAGCTACATAACACAGGAGTAATATTTTTCTGCAGGTATGTTTTATTTACTGTCAAGGCCATTGTTTGTATCAACTGCATATCTTTTACTGACCATTTGCCATGCAAGAGAGAATCTGGAAAAGAGGTGGGTACATGTCTGGTACATGATGGTACGTGCTGGTACGTGCTGCTACATCTTAGAGCTCCATAGTCATGGCTCGTACCTGCCTACAGGGACACTGATTCAACTGCACTTTCTACATGAGTGAATGTACCAGTGTTCCCCACCCATGTCATGAATATCATAAATGCTGTGCTACCAGGTATCCTAGATGCAGCCTTACTGATAACAGCTGGTAGCTCTGTTCCTTGCTGCCTGCTATAATCCTTTGAATTACAGAGAGAAGTTAAACATCGCAAGATGACGATAAAATAATTTTGAATCTGAATTAATGACCACATAGAAAAGCTTGTGCCTAATGTTTTGAGTATCGCCTGGGTCTCCAGGAAAGGCTCTGCCATTTGTGCAGCACTTAGGCAGTGTTTCCACCAGCACAGTTACTAGCTTCCACTGAGGGACTGTTCAGTTTTCTCATCGTCCCCATCAGGTCATGCCTTATTACAAGTTTTCCAGGTGCCATTGGATTGTGTCTTGTAAAGGTGTTTGTGTGTGTGTGAACAACCAAGTCAACAAGAGAACTGATTTCCATCCACACTAGAATGAGACATTCATTAATTCAGGCATGAAGTAGTGTAAGTAATTTGTTTTTTGAAGGGAGGTGGCCAAAAGGGGAAGACAGACAGCTAACCCAGCAAACAGATGCTGTCAGAGACTGCACAGCTCTCCAAAGGGAGACAGGAATTGTTGGACAAAAATAAATATTTTGTAGCCCATTTGTAAAGAAGGATATATCAAATGTTTATGTATTTTATATCTTTATATCTATCCTTGTGTATGCATAGATAAGTGTATATCTTTCACTATGTATCTCTCTCTCTCTAGATTTACACGAACATAAAGCTAATTTCCTTATCCAAGATGAGCTCAGATCCATTACAAAAACTAAGCCATTTTACAAACACCTTTAGACTTTCCATGATGGTGCACTCAGTTGTGATGGATTGTGGGGCAGGGAAATTGTGCTACTTGGCTGAGCTCAACTTGCTCTACCAGAAGACACCATGAAGGTTAACTTACTGGACTTCACATGCCAGCTTGTCCCAGCACACTTCTCACTGAGACTGGTCCCATTAGAGCCGTATGTGAGCACCTTATGCAAGACTGGAACTGGGAAATGATTTGTATCACCCCCACCATACAGAAAACTAAAAATGTTTACTAGATGCTTTCATTTTGAAGTAAAGAACTACCAGTAAGGAAGTAAAGAACCAGCAGAAAAATAAATTTCTTCTTAATAATGGGTTGTGAATGAAACCTTTCCTTCAAGCTGCAGTGGCACAAGCCATTGCACTGTTTTATAAAAAATGTATCATTTTCTCATAATCTCTTCAAGTATCAAGTACAAGGAAATGGCTTTTTGTTCACAGGATAGCTCACTGATTGATTATGTGTTCATACAAGGTCAAAGTCTCATCTTATTTATACCACTGTAAACTGCATGAATTTCCACAATATTTATAGAGGAATATCACTTTACTGTTACTCTTTGTTACCATTTAAATATTTGGACTAGTTTCTTGGGATTAACCTGGAAATTTGAACCTTGTATTCTGCCTTTTTTTATCTGATTATCTAAATGATCAAGAAAGAAGTTCAAAGATACAGTTGCACACTTGGGTTTGTGCTTTGGATTCCAACACCTTTTCGCACCCTTTCTTTATTAGGGGAAAAAAAAATTTAAATGGCAAAGCATTGTATCCTCCAAGCATTTCATTCCACCCACACAGTTCTTTTTCTTTAAAACGGTGGCTTATTCCCAACTGGAAAGGCAGCAGTCTAGCTAGGAGACAGGTTATGTTCAAGAGAGAAAGGAAGGAGGTAGCTGAATCATAGCAATTTAACTCCGGCTGTGTGGATGTAAATCCAGCCACTGGTTGCTGCTATCACAAGCATAGTATGATTTTGGATACAGGGAATGGCATATTGTTCTGGGTAATGAAGGCTAGAGGTCAGAGCAGGCTATGCATTTGCCTTTATTGCTTGCACTCCAACAGGTGCAATATTTATTGCCTCTGCTCTGTGCACAGCCATCTCTAGCATTACTAATGAAATGTCAAATCTTATTTTTATTTACTTCCTTTCTTCATCACCTGCAAATAGTCACATTGACAACCCCCAAACCGATCATTTGTGGGTTACTAAGAATGCCATCAGTAAAAGTCAGTCATCAGTAAAGAGCACCACTTTCTGGAAATAAACTAAACAGGTTCATTTGAGGCTTTTCATAAAACAAATGTTGCAACAAAATTAATTTGTCCAGCATTAGTCATCACCCTTTCTGCATGTTAATACTGTTTCTTCTGGGAGAAACTGGCTTTTTTTTTTTTGAAAATATCCTCTGCTACACTTGGCACTCACAAAGGGCAGAAAAGGCACGCGTCTGAGTGTGTCGTATTAACATGCTTCAGTGTCCTGCATGTCCACGTCATGCAGGCTGGTTTTGGTCACAGATCAGTTGTTATTGTTTTCCCATGAGTAGGTACTTATACCTGATGTCTTGTCAAGATCTTTACTGCAACAGGCAGGAGGATGGCTCTTTTTTTTTTTTTGTTGCTTTGCCTCAGAACCAGGAGGCTTCTAAGGAACATAAACATTTAAGAGGAACAATCCCTTCAAGAGTACGGTAGAGCCCCCATCACTGGAGGTTTTCAAGATGCAGTAGCACAGGGTACTACATAACCCTATGCAGGCTTCCTTTCCCTCAAAAGGTTGGACTAGATGGTCTTTCAAGGTTCCTCTCAACATGAACTGTTCTGTAATTTTGTGATTCTGTGATTTGGTCAGAGTGTACCTTTGCACCAAAAACCTTCAGAGAGCAGCAGCATTTGGTTAGTTTCATTCCCAGAGGAAGTTTCTCCTGGGATGCATGCTGTGCTAATGTGGGTGTGGAAAGGGGTGGATGGAGGAATCTCCTTTAGGCTCATCTCCTTAGCTGCCTTCCTTTAGTTCCGTTCTTCTGGAGTTTGGCTTTTGCTTTCCGTGTTGAGAGGTTTTTAAGGAAAAGAGTGTCTTGATTGCAGAGAGTTGCTGAGGAGACAGAATTTGCTGTCTCATGGCTCTTGGTTACTCTGGGGGAGTGTTAGGTTTGTGCTGCCCACAGGCAGCAGTGAACCCACCAGGATTTAGCTCCAATAGCTGAGATACGGGTGTCTTCTCAACACCTGAATGGCCTTGTGTCTACTAATGGGGATGGAAGTTTCCTCAGAGCTCTAGGGTAGGACATGTTCTTGCCTTTCCCATCATTTGAGCCCCGAATGTAAATTTTACAACAGATTGATGACAATGGATGGTGTTTGGGGCTCTTGTTTCCTTTGCAGATATGGAACGTGAGAAAGGCAATGTTTTCTCCAAGAAGGTGAGAAATCTGTCTGTGCCTACAGGTCTCTCTTTGATTACAATTAATTAGCCACAAGTACATGTTAGAACTGTGCCGAGAACTCTCTGATCAGAGAAGCTCCCAGTCAAAGGACAGACACATAGAGAGAAATTAGAGGAAAGCCAGGCATTATGTCACACTTTGTGGAGTAGCTGCTCCAAGAGCAAATGAATGATATTTTGATCTTTCAGGGGGGAATATTTTGGGGAGCCTACAGAGAACATCCACCAGGACAAGAAAAGTACTTCATAGTTTCTGATGAAGAGAATATTTGACCTCCCATCTTTTTCTTCAAAACCTGTTGTTTTTCCAGCCTGTACCAATCCAGTTCCTGCCCAGAATTAACGTGGTAGGTAGAAGAGAAGCAACAACTTTCTGTTGAGGTATACTGAGGATAGTTCACTTAAGTTATATTTCAAAGTGTCTCAGGCTTTTGAATCAAGTAGCGTTCCTTAAAGGGGTTTAGATATATCTAATTTTTTTTTTTAATTCTGCCCGAGAACTTGTAGAACATGGTATTCCCCTGGTCTTTCAGCTTCAGCATCCTGGAAATAGACTTTTTTTTTAGGTGGACACTTGAGGAAGGGCAAGTAAAGCTTTGATTAATGACCCACTCTTTTGTGACTGGCTGGAAAAAGATAGTTTGAGGCATTCCTACAGCTCCTGTTCAGAAGCAGTGAGTTTTTTTCTTTAACAGAAAAGCATTAGTCTGATAGTTGATCATTTTAAATTTAATCCTGTGAGGATTTTAAAGATTTATATAGATTATCTGTATGTCCTTTCGGGTGCAGAATTTCATAATCATTGACCTAAACTGCCTTTACAATCAGTGCACTGCTCCTCAGCATTGCAGAGATGTTTCATCAGCTTTGACTTGTCCTCTGATTGGCATATCACAGGTTTACTTAGGAAGAGACTTAACTATAGTAGAGACTTAAGTACTTATGTCCAAGTGCAGGCCTGTAACTGCCCAAAATAGGCTCTGAGCACCTGTCCTGCAAAGTTATTAGCAATAGCAAAATTCCTCCCAAGTTCCATGAGATTCTTGCTTCTGAACATGGAAACTCTTCTTATAAGAAGGATTAGAAAAGATCATAGTGTGTTTCTCAGAGACAAAGAGGTGTCTGTAATGAGATACTTGACAAGTTGAAATTTCGATGGAAATGTGACACCTAAAGCACATTCCACAGTGCTTTAAGACACTTTTCTTCCAAAGATTTTACTCTTTGTTAGACAGCTAAATAAATTTCAGGCTCTGGATCCTTGCATGTTGCTTAATTAGTGTTATTAAGGAGAAACATAATAAGAAACAGTAACATAACTGTTATTTATTGTGGAAGTTCCTGTGTATGTGTGCTCAGATTAATCCCAAATCAGGATCCTCTTCGTACAGATCTCAAGGTTTTATTAATGGGCCGCAGTTGACCTGTTAGCTCACAGTGACAATCAGCATCACTTTCTACAATGCATTTGCTCTCCTTTGAGAGGTGTCTTGCCTGAAGCTCAAAAAGCTGAACTAGTGACCTCAAATGACCTTACTTTCTCCTAGTCAGAAGTCTCATGTCCTACATGTTCCACAGACAGAAAATGAAATAGAATGATGAAATATTGGAGCGATGATCTTTTTGTGACAGAAACACTGATTTTGAAGTTGGTTGTTTCCCATAATCAGGGGACCAGAATGAATTTCAAGATCTCAGCTTAAAGGGAATGTCAGTGTCTGAGACCAGATTTAACCAAAAAAGTTGACCTGGTGATCTCAGAAAGATCAAAAATGAAGTCTTCTTCTTCTCCAAGTGCTTGTATGCAGTGCCAATCCTAATGAACCATTCTACCAAATTTCAACAGTTTAACATCATGGGAATGTGGAAATCAGTTGTGTCAGTTATTAATCCTGTTGAATACATCTGTATTATCTTAGACTGTACTTCTCCAGTGACCAGACTCTAGTGGCTCAAAGGATTGTTTGCTGTGTGGGAGACATCACAACAATCAACATTACAGTTATAGTTCAATGCATTATTTGATAGCAATGACTCCATTGCAGAGGGTCTCTCTCCTGGGGGTGAGAGGGAAGCTTTTCTTTTGTTCTTTCCCTCAGGAGAATCAGTTTGGTTGGAACAGCTGCTAAAATTGTTAATCCACCAACTGACTGGTCATATGATTTCATTGCTATTATTCATGTGTAATGTGCTCTTGCTTTTTTTCTCATGCTCTGGGTTGTGCATGTCTGACATCAGTACTGCAGCTGTATTACGCTGATTGCTTTTTATTTTGAGGCCTCGTTTCTAATTACTAAAGAAAAAAGATCTCTGCCACATTTTTGGAAATGGAGAAAGGCTGCAGTCCAACATCAGCTCTGACAAGGTTTTACCTATTGTGCAGGCTCCCCATGCTCTGGTCAGCAGCAGACTACTTGCATGTTACACGCCGTATTTTATTGCCTATCAGAATAGTGCAACCCTTTATTCCTAACATCTAAGAACTCAAGCCTTCCCACAGACTAGACAAGGCTGGACACATCCACTTTGTGGTTGCCTGTCTTGGATGGACCTGAGATGTTCATGTCATCGGTATCTTGAGAAACAGAGATTTTGTAACAATGGCCAGGGTATATTGCTGTGGATGTGTGATGGCTGGAAATAGTTGTACTTCTTCCTCGAGGGTCATACAGTAGAGCTATGCTGAGTCTGACAGGATATTTGAGGGAGGCAAGACATTGGCATATTAACCACTCCAATAAGAGGGACAAACAGCTTTCCAGAGCACTGAGGGGAGAGAGGAGCACATTCCATTGATAGTGAAATCTTTGCATGAGGATTTTGGTACTTTCAGTTAGGACTTCTGGGAAGTTTCAGAAACAAGCTTGGTCTGTGCTAAGGCACAAATCTGGGTAGTACATAAAGGAGGAAGATTGATACTTGCTAGTAGCACATATATTCCGGTCCTTACGTGGGTCACTAATCTTCTTTCTTGGCATGAGTGACAGAGGCAGTCAGGAATGCCTAGCTTGTTCTGTAGTGTAATACTGACCACCTGGTGGGCTGAATTATGGGGAAATGTCTATGGTTTCCCCCAGAGCACACTGCAGGGGCCACTGTGGGAGATACACACTGGGCTGGATGCATCACCAGGCTGTTCTACATGGGTAACTTGGTGTCCCTCTGAACTCTGCCATTCTATATCCCTTCCTTCTCTCCTCTGGGAACATCTTCACAGCCTGTCACAAGGCTGACCAAGGGAAAACCACATGAATCACTAAAAAGACCTCTGACTTCTTGAAAAAAAAGTAGGTTTTAAAAATACAGAGCTATTAAGCAGCAGTATCCTATGCATTCAAAGCAGAATTCAACTTTTAACCATTCAGGATACCCCTACAAGACAAACACAAAACCATTTCCTCCATACTTCACAAGGAAGGAAACTGCAACGTAAGTGACACAGCTGAAATTTCAGGCTAGGTGAATATCGGAGAAGGGATTAGTATTTATGCTCCTTAACTACCAAAACTGGTGTTTTCTCTTCAAGACAACAATGCCTCCAAGGTCTTGAGTTGCAGATTGAACAGAACTAATGCAACTTTAATAACGTGTATGTATATTTTATGCCTTCACCATAAGGACATGGGTTCCTTAGGCTATATGATTTTCACATATAGTTGAAAGTGGTGCAGACGTAATACAAGGAGATTGTCATGTCATAAAATCTGTAACAGATGAGCTTTCCCCTCATTGTGCATCTGATTCCTTTCTTAGCATGAAGTATGTGTTTTTGAGGTGAGAATGCAAGGTTTTCTTATTTACCTGGATTTGAGTTCCTAGAACTAAAACAAATGTTGATTTTGCTGCCATACTGGTTTGCTCTCACTGTTGTATCAGAGGTCCTCACTGCTGAACAGATTACACTTTTTTGTCTGAAATATGCCAGTTCTTCCTGCCCTGTAACTGTAAGCAAAAATGTTTACAATGGGCTGTCTTTTCTTCCTGGCCTGATTGAGGCACAAAGAGGAACTTACATATCTTATTTTTATCTTCAGAGAAAAACGTAGCTGGAGATTTTTTTGGGGGGAGATAGTTTTTTCCTCTGCAGGGAGTTAGGTATCTAAGAGTTTGTGCACATAGATATAAAAGAGGATGCACCCTGCTTTTTGTTGCCAGTGTCAGACCTGCTTAACACTGTCTAAATGTCTCTGTACAACGACTCAAGAAATATCAATGTCTGGGTGAAATATCTGCAGGCAACAAAAACAGAGGAGTCGCCTTTAAATTCAGGATCTGAGTTTCCAAATACAGTTTTCTGGAAAAACACCATCAGATTTGGCACTGGTTCACCGGTGGAGACCTGTATATGAAATGGCATGTATAGTAGGGCTCGGGAGCCATTGCTCTCTACCTAGATACAGTGGATGGGATTTCCAAAACAGAGCTCTCAGCAATGCCAGGGGTAGGGCAGCAGGGAGTAGGTTTCTGTCAGTCTGCAGAGCCTGCCTGCTGGCATGGGATCGTTCTGTAAAGCAGCATTACATTTGGAGAACGAATCTTCCTTTCCCAGGTTCATGGGTAGAGATATGGGCCATCTAGTGGGGAGAGAAATTAATAGCTGAGGATATCTCCCATTTCAGTTCTCCAGCTCGCTGCCTCCCTCGTACAGCCTCTGCATATGCCGACATATAAGAGGGGCAGGTAAATAATTTTCCTCTATTTCAGGAAGGAACAAGAAAAGTCAAGTTGGTGTAAAACATCCAGCAGTACTTAACACCAATGGCATTCAGCCTGCACTAGTAATGGGAGACCTTTGCAGAAATAGTGAACTGGTTTTGTTCCTTCAGTTCAAACAAAGTGCCCTGCTGAATGTGAAAATGAAGCCAGACTGTTCTGTGCTGCCTCTCAATATCTCTGTGCCATATCACTTCAGTAAACTACTCACTTGCATTTAGTCCAGGCCCTACAGCATCAGCTTAGTTTATAAGAGCTGTTTCATGAGTTCATACAGTGGGTTTATGCTGAGTTATTTTTATGGGGCATGGGGAACTGACATACATGACATGAAGATTTGCATTTGTTTTTATTGAAGCCTGACTCCTTACTTTTATTTCTTTTTAAGTCTGAAGGTGCCTATAAGACTGCTCTCTGCTAAATAGGGAGTTCATTTTCAATTTCTAAAATTTCTTGTCCCCTCTTGCTCCCCCTTCCCCATTTGATGAGTGCTCTTATAATAAACTCATTGAAATGTTGTTCCAAAAGGCAGTGCTTTCACAGGAAGAGTACTCAGTCTCATGTAACAAAGTTCTGTATTAAGATCCATAGATTGAATCTAGATAAAATGCAGTCACTGTGACGGCTGACAGCAAGAAGATCCCCACTGCCTTGCTGTGCTGAGACACCCATTGTAGATGAATCCATGACCCAACTGCACTGCCTTGAATGCAGCCACATGGAAGAAATAATGCTACTGTAAGGGGGGAAGGAAGACACTTCTGTTTCAGGAGCCACATAGAAAAAAAATCTACTGAAATTTATTTGCATGCATAATTGTTCTTTCCCCTCCAGTTGCTGTGATCATTAAACTGCTTCAGCTTTCATGGCTGGGTCCTGCTGCTGGAGTATAGGGCTGACTTTGACCACAATCTGAGGTTATTGCCTTAGAAAGGTGCAACTGTGGCTTTGCTGCCAGTGTCAGGTCATCCCCACAATGTGCATTCCTCCACCTCCCTCACTCTTCTTCCTCCCTACTCCTGGGTAAGAGGCTGGGCAGCCCCCCTGGACTGGCTCCTTCAAGTACAGGAGCCAGGGGCCAGAAGATCATGTTGTCTGGAGCTGGTGAGGACTCATCATCCAGAGGAGGCAAAGCCCTGGCAGTCAGGATGTTAGGCCTGTTTGGTCATGGAGGAGCTTTCCTTGGCCTACTAGGAGAATAACACCACTCACACAGGGTGGTGAGAGATATCAGAGTTAATGTTGTCATCCCTGGAAGGGTAAAATAATTTTTGGTGGTGCTGCTGAGACTCTGGTAGGGTGTGTTTACTTCTCATGTGATGGGACAGCTTCCCACGAGCAGGTCTGACACTCCAGCCAGCAATGGCTGCAGTCTGTAGCAAGTCAGGTCACCTTGGAGAAACGGATAGATCTGGACAGGTGAGGATGTTTACTGACAACGGAATGCATGAATGCATTGGGCGGTGATCACATTTCTAAGTAAAAGCTCTTGCTTTCAACTGAACACTGAAGAAGTATAGGATTTGAATAAGGTCCTTGAGGATTTCCTCACTGGCATTGTCCCACCACTGCTCTGGGGTGGGAGCAAAATCTACCACGAGCCATCAGGTGGTCAGTTATGACAAAGTCTAGCAACCCCCACCCCCCCCAAAGGGGATTACTTATCAATCACAAAGTTTTCTTCCCACAGTACTTGATTCTTACAGCAATTAATGCTGGTGATTAAATGGCAATTGTATGATGTAAATTTATACTTCAAAGTACTAGTTTTTAAGGTAATATTTCCTTATTCATTTTACTTTTTTTGGTGGTGGTGGTGGAATGTAGTGAGAACCAGGGAAGCTGTATTTGATGCTATGCTGTTGTCACAGTCTTTCACAGTTTCGGAGGGAGTGTCTTGGACCATTTAGATCACTGAGCTCTGCCACATGGGAATTCCCCCGTGAACTGCTTCCCTCACGGCATCTTTCACATTTGTGGCTGACCATGATTCTAGTGAGCATAAGCCCTGTCTAACAAGGTCACATACTCAGAAACTTTCCAAGTGAATTCCTAGAAAGTATGTGGTAGATGTGTGATTCTTGCCTGTACAGTAGCCTTGACCTTATTGCTTGTTTCTGACTTCACAACATACACAGGAAATCAAATTATGCAAAGTGCTGGAAATGAAAGCAAACTACAACCCCTACTTTCATAAATTCCTTAAACATCTATGCAGCACGAAATGTGTGTGTGAGTCATCCCATAGGCTACAATGTATTTGCCTAGACATCAGTGCATTTGTTACATGTTTCTGGAAGCTAAACATCCCAACAAGTATCTGACTCAGTGATTTTCTGCTGTGCTGAGATCCCGGTAGTACAGACCACGCAGGCTTTAAATGCATTACTTGCATCTCTGCTGCCACCACAAGACTCACACCTCTGATGGACTAACATCTCTTTCAGAAGCCAAACCGCATATCAGAGTTACTCATGCTGGAGCTGGAGCTCCTGTAAGAAACTAACGCCTTTTTCCTCCTGACTGCATCGACAATGTTTTCAATTTGGACAGGCACATGTTGTTTATTCTGTAGTTCTGAGCATCCTTTCTCTGCTGCCGCCTCACAGAGGGTGTTCTGGGGCTGGGTCTTCCCTCTAGTGAGCAGTGGGTGTGCACAAGGCTCATGTGGGCCAGTGATGCCCTCCTTGCTCTCAGCCTTGGGACAGCTCACTGCAAATAGAGTCAGTCATTCTCCACTGGAAATATCACTGGCCTGGCCCTCAGGAAGCTTCTACAAACTGTCCTCCAGAACAGCAGAAAGGAGGCAGAACATGCTCTTTCAGCTCCAGCTGTTCCCAAAGCTGTGTGATACAGCCGCAGGCAGTGCAGCGTGACTTCCCAGGACGGAGACAGAGGGAGTCCCAGCCACAGAGATGGTAACAACAGCTAACAAGACCTGTCCTGTTGGCAGCCTCTTGCTGCAGGATGAGTGTGGGCTGCTGAGGATGTGTGAGCAGGTATTTCAGAGTCTTACTGCAGCTCGATGGACATCCTGCCTCCTGTGAAGGACTTGAGTGCCTCTGGCTGTGTCAGGGACCAGGGTTGACCAAGGGCACAGAGCCGGGCCCAGTGCTGCATTCATCTTCTCTCCTTGCTTCCCAGAAGTGCATGCAGCCTGCCACCCTCCACCCACCTCAGCTGCCATCCTCCAGGGCCCCGGGCAGCCTGTGCCCCCCGACACGCACCCATGGCCCCAGCCTTGTAACTTCATTACCTCACTGTGTTCCAGCATTTGAATGCTGCAATTATTTCCATCATGTGATGGCAGGGAGAAAACAAAGAATTTAACAGGGAAGGCCTAGCCTATGTTTAGTTTTTATAATTCCAGTTCTTTTTTTTTTCTTCTTTTTAATGAGTATTTATTGAAACATTTAGAGAGGCATGAAAGCCATCTCTGGGCCTTGCATAAAACCCTGAAGACCTCCCTCCTCAGGGTTTGATCAAGAAATCTCATTGTTTTTCTAAGTTTCTCTGCTTGCATGCTTTAGCCAGTGAAAAGTGAAATTGTCATCATTTTTATCAAGCTGCTGAGATGTCATGTTAAAAAAATAGCCCAATAAACTGATGGGGGGAATCCTAATTATGCTGGCACAAGTATAATTTAATTTAGATTGCTATAACAACAACCAGTGTCCATGGTCTCCGTAATCATGTTAAGGCCTATACACAAAATAATTAGCATCTTTATATTTGGTAAATAGAGGTCCACTCCAGGTCAGCCTCAGTGAGGACACGGCATTGTTAGAAGACAATGCCTTTTATAGCTTGTGCAGAAAAGGCATTTGTGAATAAAACATTGCTGGAAACAACAAAAGGAGGGTTTGATTATCCAGGAAGCACCTCCACTTGCCTCTTACCGTTTTTGTTTCTCCTTTGGAAGAAAAATAATAATTAATTTATTCAAGCATGAAGAATCAAAGGAAACTGCATATAATAAACACACTGTTTGCTCAATTTCTTTTTCACAGCCAACCATGATCCAACAGGCTTCTCAAAAGCTAAGGCTGTATACCTGCAGCCCCAAACCTGACAAAATGCAGGGGCATTTTTTTATTTCTTAAACATGTCTATGGTCATTTGACCTTGAACAGACCTGCCAGAATTTCAAGCAGTTCAGAAAAGTCAGAGGACACTTCTAAAAGTAAGCAAGAGCCTTGCTCCAAAGCATCCCAGTCATTTATGCGTTTCTGTTGTTACTTACATTTACATAAATATCATCCCAATAGTTTGAAACTCGCAGAGATTTTTATTTCAGCTGAACAAAACAGGATATGATAACGATAGGTATGCTACTCAATGATATGGAGAAGGTGCATGGGGGGTGTGTGTGCCTTCTATTTAATCAAAACCAATTGACACTTTCCAGTGAAAAATGATCCCACTTTATAATTGTAGGACTTTCCCCCCCAAAAAAATTACTGCATTTCACTTTTCCAGTATTTTGTAACAGTGTCACAAAAATCCTTATCCTTCTAGCTAGATTCAAAATTAAGATAGCATCTCAAACATTTTTACCTTGCAGTTTTTATAAGCAGAAAACATTAGCTAACAATTTTAATGAAGTGCTATTAAACTGCCTGAAGTTCTCTGGAAATTCTCTGAGAAACCTACATTTAGGTCCACTAGACACATTATTGAAATTTCAGCTGTTTCTAATCAGTCTGCTATGCTTATCTGTTTCAGAGCAACAAGGTTGTTCTGCTCCATCAAATTAAGAGACAGCTCATTCAGTCGGATGGAATCATGTGTATCAACATCAGCATCCTGTAGACCAGCATGGTATGTGGATATTGTTGACTCCAGAGCTGAGGATATTTCAACAGCATTTGCTATGTGTTTCTCTGGATCATGGAAAAAGGTCTTTTCCTTCAAAAAGGACAAGTACACTTCTCCCTACAGAGGTCATCTCCCTTTCCTGTGCCATGTTCCTGAAGCAGCTAAGTTTCTCAGGAAATTTCAAGCATTCAAGAAAAAAAAAAAAAAAAGGAATGAAATTGTTTTTTGTTTTGTTTGCTTATTTTTTTAAAATAAATTTATGTCATCTCAATTTGTTTTGAAACAAAAGGGGTACCAAAAGACTTTCCTTTTGAGTTCACAGAAAAAATATTTATCTAATTTTTTTTTTTTTTCTTTGTGAGAGAGAGAGAGAGATACATATATATGTATGCTATATATATATATATATTATAGTTATCCAGGCAGCTTTACATCCACTTAGATGCTTAGAAGTGTTTTTTTAACCTGCGCTCAGCTGTGCACGCCCACATGGGTACCGATGCTTTCGTGACCGCGGCCCGTGAACACCGGCAGCGAAGTCCCTGCACGTCTCCCGGCGGCCACCAGAGGACGCGGCGCTCGCAGGACGGTGCTTCCCGTCACACCCGGCCAGAAAATTCCCTCGGGGAATTAGCTCGGGCTCCAAGTCGCGAATGTGATCGGGGCTTTCTCGAATCCCGCTCGGCGTGATTAAACAACAGCCAGTTATACGGAATTCCTGCAAAACCCTCAGGCAAATAGTGCAATGGGACTTGCGTGGGTGATGTGCTGGGGCACTGCAGTAGCTACGGAAGTCAGGTTTTGAAATCTGGGCCTCATGAATGGCTCTCTACAATTTCTGCCTCTCTGAAGAAGTAAGTCTCAAGGTGTAGGGATGGCGGAATATATTTATCAGTAGCAAATTTTACATGATTGGTGCTGTTTCCCTCAACAGTGATTCTGTACAATTTACATTGCCAAACTAAAGAGGAGGTAGATTTTCCCCTTGTCTGAGTCTTTCTCCTACTTATATGACATTTCGGAGTCCACTTCTCTTCTTGACCTCTCACCCTGCAGAACCGTCCTTGTATCCTTGGGGCTGCAGCAGAGGCAAAAGGTCTCTGCCAAGACCTTGGGATTCTCCCAGACCTGCTTTCACTCCTGTAGGGTTTTGCAGATCAAATCAGCTTGGAAGAGTTAAGCTAGAATGAAATTCATTCCCACGCAAACACGTTGCTAACTGCTTGCTTCAAAAATCCTGTTCTGCATTTTTGGTGGTTTACACACTTCATCCAGAGGTCGGGGATGAGCCAGATCTGAAAAGCAGATGTTGTGGAAGAGATACTATCCCAGGGGAATTATTATAAAGCTTTCTATAGGCATTGTTTTGCAATTTTTCAGGAATGCAGTCAAATCTCCTTGTTAAGCACTCTGTGGTGTGGTCAGGACTCACATTATTAACTCATACACTCTGCTATATAATAATCAGATGTACTATTGTTATTATTTGTATTGTACTGTTCCTAGGACGTTTGTGGTGAAATGCAAATATATCACAGTTTGCAGGTTTATTGAAGCACAAGTCTTTTATCAGTGCAACATGTTGTGGGGTCATTCAGGTTTCAGCAGGAAGGGGTGTACACGTGTGGGGGTCCCCAGGCAGGATGATGACAGCTTGAGAGATGGCATCCAGAATTTCAGCCGAAAAGCAGAGGTGTTATGAAAACAATCAACTGAAAAATGTCCATTTCACAAAGAAATGTGGAGACTTGATTCGGTTCCAAGTGAGAACACGTGCAAATTTGGAGAGTTGTCATGTCCTTATTCTGTTCCCACTGCTCTCTGGAGCCTGTTACACCAGGCATGGTGCAGAGAAAGGGTAGAACTTCCTGCTGGAGACCTGAGGCTGCTCGAAAAGGCTGGGAAAGCAGCACTGTTATTCCCACTAAGCACTGCACAGATACTCTCTACCTGGCAAAGTGACATGATTGCTGCTGCTGACCTGCTCTGTGTGTTACTAGGAAAAACTGTTTGCAGATCTACTTACATAAGAACTGGGAAGAAGCCTGTGGGAGGATCCCCTTCATCATCCAACAGGAAAGACATCCTTCTCCCTTCCTGTAACCCTCAAAGCTGTGGGCAGCAATGGTTAAAGTTGTTCACCACAATTCTGCAAAAGGCAGGAGTGCAAAATATATGTATGTGTCTTGTCACAAAACAGCCCATTAGCCTGGCTTAGACCTCAGTGATCATGTTTTGTACCATTTACTGATGATCTACTCTCAGAAATGTCTGGAATAGTGCTATTATCACACTGACTCTTACTGCCCCTCTATTTATTACGTTTTCCCCCAATGACTAAAATAAGCATTTCAGAAAAAGGTGTAAAAAAATCTGTTGTGGAGAATTTTTCCTTTTGCTTAAGTTGCCATTTGAAGAAGTTTCTTTTCAATGACTGAAAGTTACAGGAATGTAAATGACCTAAGAAGGTCATTTGCGTCTTTTTATGTGTATTTCTTCTTTTCTTATGTAGCAAAAGTTTTCTAAAGCACAACTGAAATACTTTATTTCATCCTATCTCCAGCTTTCACGGTGTCTCATAGGCAACTCAAGAAAAATCAGGAAAGAAAGCTTTTCCAGGCTCATCTCACAGATGCTCTCTCATTTTTCTGTTACAAGAATTAAAGACAAAACTGCTCCCTCTTCTCTTAATCATTTACTGTTTTCCACAGCTGTCACATTGCCTCCAGCTCAGCGGTCCTACTGCTTCCGAGATCTCCATGCAGGGAATTCACAGCGATCCTCCACTCATTCTCACGGCTTGCGTTCAGATTTCACCCGCAGGAAGAGCAGGGGACGGTGCAGTCCTTGCAGAGGCAGACCTACATGTGCCACAGAATTTGTCCCCAGTGTAGGACACAGCAGTGCCAGAGCCCTGGGCGATGCGGGAGCGCAGCCTGCCGGGAAGCGCAGCCCAGCTGCTCGGCGGGACGCGGCTTTCCCGGCTCGTCTCTCCCGTGCTCGCATAGGTGGAGCTTATCCTTTTTTAAAGCAACAGAGAATGTTTTTCGTCCTGTACAGATCATGCCTGAGGACACATGACAAAAGCATACGCTGTCCACCCTCCCCCACTTCCTCGCCCGCCAGTCTTAGGTGTCTTCTCCTCTGTAATTAGGTTAAGTAGCTCTTGCAGAATGAGCTAAGAGGAGATACAGAGCTGGAGCATGGAGACACCTAAGGTCGGTTAAGGTTTTTAGGCTCCAGCAGCACTGCTGCAGGAGGAATGCTTCCCTCACATTTTTCCCTTTCAGCAAATCCTTGTGGATTGCCTTTAAAGACAGAAAATGTTGTTTTAGAAGAGCGAGAAAGCTGCTTTCAACAATCAGCAGACTCTCTTTCTTACTCAAATGAGAGAGCGATGTTTCCCTGCAGGTCTCTGTTCTGGCTCTCCTGCCTAATATAGCTCCTTGCCTTTAATTTATGTGTTGGCAAATGTGCCTTACTGCTGTTTCAAAACAAAATCTCTTTACAATGCGTATATGTATGTGCACATACACACATGCACTTCAGTAACTCATTGCTTGCTCTTAGTGTTTATTTATGGAAGATAATAGTTCCAAAAGATAGGCATTGTCTTCAGAAAAGACGTTTCGAAAAGCTTATTTTAGATGGTACTGATCTCAATTTTTTAATCATGGAGATGATGGGGAGTTCTGAGCAGAAACTGCTGCTAATGTGGCACTCACTGATGTGCCAGGATGTAGATTCCTCAGCATCAGGATGCTTGTTCACAGCTGAACAGGGAAACTCTAAAATACAGCAATGGGCAGATCAGTCTCCAGAAGCAAGGTCCCTGGAGATTTCTTTCACTTGTAGTAGGATGAATGATTTACCTTTCTGTCAGCAACCCTCCTCAGGCTTTGTCTCACATTTCAAGTGAGAAGGTGGTTCCCAGTGGCAGACAGTGCAGTGTGAGGGAAGGCATTACAGAATTGCACACCCAGAATAAAACTATTTCCAACGATTTCAACCCCTTCTTCATCTCACAGTCTGCTTCTATGCTGGGCATTCACACAGAGCCTTGCAGCTGTCTGAAGGGGGACATGCTCGCTTTGAGTTGAAAGGTGTTCCCAAGAAGTCAGTCTGGCTAAAGACGTTCCTGGCAGATGTTAATCTGAGATCTTACTCAGGTATTAGTGACCATAACCAATAGCAGGTCCAATAAAGCCCATGAAAAGACCCAGTCCCAGCATTTGTACTGGTAGCACAGTCTGTCTTAGGGTGCAACCCTGGGGCGGAAAATCCTGGTATGACTTAGGAGTACTTCCTAAAATACCCCGGTACTTTCTACAGATGAGCAATGAGCTGCAATAACATTATACTAGGACTTGAGAATTTCCATACTGTCACCTCTGCCCTCCCATTTTGACAACTAAATGAGATTAAAAGTTCAGTCATGAATTTCAATGATGAAGCCAACCACCTCATTTTGAGGAGGTTGCAGTGAATTAGATTAGCTGAGGGACAAGGTAAAGAGAGGCTTACAACTGCAATTAAGTGAACAAGAAATTTAAAAAAAGAAGGTTATGGAAGGTTGGTGTTTAAATGGCAATAGGCCATGACCACTTCTGCAGCACCAAGCTTAAGGCTTTAGATTCAGGAGAGACAACCTCAGCTGGCCCCTTTTGTGCCACCACCCTGAGCCTACCTGTTTGTCCAAAACCTAGAACTGGCTAGCCAAGGGCACTTTATAGTAGACATGCAATGGAGTTGGAAAGGGGAATATTGAGCTGTGTGAACAGGGAGGCTTAGGTGGAGGTGCTGGCTTTGGAAAGTCTGGTAGTGCTTAAGAAGAAATGGCTGTGGGAAATGCAAACAACAGGTTGTCCTATGGAAAATGAAATACTTGCATTTCATTGAAAGCCACAGCCTGTAAATGCATTGGTTGCTTTCATATTCAAGTTGTTTAAAAAACAGTGTCCTTCAGCTTTCTGAATGTCTGAGAAATTGACATAATACAAAAAATCTCTGCACAGCTGAATTAAAAGTCACAAGGGTGAAAGCAAATGGGCAAGCAAGAAGACAAACAGTGAGAAGTGGACAATGGAAGCAAAAGAGTGAATGGATGGAGCAAAGTGTAACAGACTGGTAAAATGTTGGAACTGGTTCCACAACAAAATTCCAGTTTCTGGAATAATGAACTAATACTGAGGTCTTCTTTGCTCTGGAGCTTCTGTTTCTCTTTGTTTGGAAACATTTAGATACCTGCAGCATAGTCATGAAAATGTTTATAAGTCTAAACCTTCATAAATCTGCAGGAGATGTAAATCATTTGTCATCTGCTATTTGCTAGTCTCTTATAAAAATGTCAATCATTCCAGCAGGGTTTGATTAGAGTAGCCAAATACTAACAGAAAATACTGAATGGGGACTAATTCAGGAATTGACAGCCAAGACAATCTGCTTTCCTTGAACACATGCTTTTTCTTAAGAGAGGCCTGGGTGACATCATGTCTGGGCATTCTAGATCTCAATGGCATGGACAAGATGCCTCCTTTCGCTTAAATGGGGTTTACCATACCTTGCAGCATGCCTGGAGCTGATACCTTGCCTTGCTGCTGCTTTGGCCTTTTTCCTCAAAGTGCACCTGGGCAACGGTGAAATGTTCTTCGGGAGAAAAAGGCAAACCAGCAGTTCCCTAATCTTATCAGTGATACAACACATTTCCCACCCCTCTCCTCCTGCCTTCTTCTCTTATGTAATGAAGGACATTTTCCTCCTTGAGAGTGTGTTTGAAGCCAATGACAAAGCCAGGGGACCCCTGGCTCGGAGCACGTGGTGTTTGGTTGGCCCCATTCCAGCATGGAGGCGGGGCACAGGGTCCTGCCTGGTGCCTCTGCTGGGCCATGGGGCTCGGGCATTCCTTGTGCTTGTGTTTGTGCTTGTCACCAACCCGTGCCCATAGCAGTCACACACCTCACTGCAGTGTGGCAGGTCTGGCCAGAGGGTGCTTGTTCATATCCTGTATCCCTTGGGGCTCTTGCAGTCCCAGGACGGGACACAGGGAAGCCGTCAGGATGGGGGAAAGAACATGTTGAGTTGAGATAGCACCAAATAGCATTTTTGTTCAAAGCTGTGCTGGGCTTTGTTAGTCTGCAACTGTCCTAAAGCAACAGGAGGTCAGCATGGCACTTGCTGGATTCTAATACTTCCTCTCTGCTTTATATGTGGCATCTTTTTGACACAAAATGCAGGTGCTACCTCCAATGGTCCTGCTACTTTTTTCCAACAGGAATCCCATTTTTGACTGATTCAGTTATATGCAGTCATTTACCCAGGTTTTACAAGGCTGGGCATGGCTGGAGGGTAAAGGTGGAAGGTCTCAGGAGCCCTTTTGCTTTATCACAAAGTGTATGATCTTACTTTTGCAGCTCAGTGTGGATTCCCACGGCAACACTTTCAACAACACTGCAAATCCCTGCATCCTTGTGCAGTCAAGCTAAATTTACATTACAATATTACACCATGGAAGTATATTAACAGTAATTGCTGTTAAATGAGGCAGGAACATTTTAAGAGAATGGTTTCTGTGGGGAGAAAAAACAAGGAAAAAAAAAACTTTTAGTGGCTCAAGACCTTGCACAATCTGGAGAAATGCACTCAATAATAAGCTGACAGAAAGGTTCACCTGTGAAAGAGCTATTCTCTGTTCCCCAGCTGCAAATCCCAACGTGTTTAGGACTTTCAGGAGCGGCATGAGTTATCAGTGACTGGCTGATGCTCTCTGTGCAAGGATATACACCGTATATATACACTTGTGTAAAGTACTGTGATAAAAAATATCACCAAAACACTTCCTATCCTCCTGCCTCCTCCAGTGGATACTTTTGAGAATTGTTGCTGACTGTAGGAAAAATAAAAACACAGTAATTTTCATTCTGTAGTAATATTTTTACACTGCTTGTTTGGAAAAAGGCAACAAGCTTTTCTTCTTTCAAGATCATAATTAGTTGTTTACTATTAGTGGGTTTTAGCACCACACAGTTACACTCATATGTCAGGACCATAGCACATTAGGTCAGGAGTGACCTCACTCTAATGGTGTGGTCCAAGCTACAAAGAGCAACAGATTGGGATGCCAAATGTGATATGAATTTTTTAGAAGCTGAATTGCCTCATCTGTACTAGCTTGGAGGAAAAGTGTGTAATATTCTGACTGGACAACATGGGAAGAAAAATAACTAACAATCTTCTTCTCTTGTATGGCAAATTTACCACCTTTAGTAATGACCAAAACAAACAAACTAAACAAACTAACAAGAAAGTTGTAGTTTCCTTCTTCTCAGTACCATCCTTAGACTTTTGCCTGAATTGTCCTCATCAGGGTAACTACTGCTGGCACTCCAGGAAACACTTGCCCATGTGGTGGCTACACTGCTGCTGATGGAATGGTGAGACAAGGTGTGCACCAATATTCCCAAGATATTATTTTTTTCCTTTGCTACTTAATACTGTGAAAAAACACCCTTCAATTATTCTTATATGAGGCATAATGAAATAAATGTTTCATTATTTGAAAATAAATTTTTGAAGGAGTTTGTCGAGGATAAAAAAACCCATTTATCCATTTGTGAGTGTTCATAGACACTTCCATTTGCCATTTTTGAATGATCAGATCCATGGTAGCTGGAGCATTAGAAGAGTGTAGTCTAAGTCATATAACCATAGGAAGCAGGATTTCTCATGTATTCCCCTACCTCACCCAGGTTTCCATGTCAGTCCTAGCAGACAGTTCACTCACTGATCCTTAAAAATCTGATGGTGAGACTTCACGGCTGTTTCAGGCAGCCCCTTTACATCCTTCATGATCCTCAACAGTTACTCCACCAGTCAGAGACAGGAAATAGTTTTCTCATGCCACAAATATTTGGGCGATGTGATGGGTTGGCTGCAGCCAAACACATCGCCAGCCACTTGCTCACCCTCCCCCGGAGGAAGGGGAGAGAACAGGAAGAACAGGAGTGATAAAATGTATGAGTTGAGGTAAAGACAGGTTGAACACTTGTTGTTTCCTGAAATTACTGTTACAAGCAAAAGACTCAGGGCTTGGGGAATTACTTTATTGCCGATTAGCATAAACATTTAATTGCTTATCCAGGTACTGGAAAACAAAAACCACAAAAATTTCAATAGTTAGGGAAAAGGTTTTTCCTCTACCTTTCTCAGTCTCACCTTCACTTCAGATACCTCTCCCCTTCCTTGTCTGCACTCCCCTTCTTATTGCCACAGGGTTGCACTCACTCCCTTTCATAAGGCAGTACAGGAGTCTGGTGTCTGGATACAACAGTTTCTTTGTGTCACTCATTGTTTCTCACTCTTTTCTTCTGCTACTCCCTCCTTCTCACACTTTTTTTATCCTCCAACATGAGTCCTTCATGGGCTACAGTCTCTTTGGAGAGTTCCTGCTCTGGCGTGGGTTACCCATGTACCACAGCCACTTTTGGAGGGAGTTACCAGCTCTGCCGTGCAGTTCCTCTTACTCCTCTGGTCTTGTCGTGCCCTCTTACTCAGCTTTTACCACCCTTCGTTAAGTAAGTTTTCACAGAAATGCCCTTGGTCAGTTCAGAGGAGCTGCTATCTTGGCGGAGGGGCTGAGCTGTGCCCTCCAGTGGGTCAGTGGGAGACAGCCTGGTACCAGAGTCAGACATAGACTCTTCTCACAGAGGCTCCTCCTGAAGCTCCCCACTGCCAACAGCTTACCATGCACACCCAAGACAGGATATTTCAACTATTTGCCATTCCATGACTGAATGAATTCAACTTCAGTGGTTTTGGACACAAGAAAATAGCCAAGAACAGGTTGGCTACTGCCACAGAGCAGAGATGCTCAACTGAGTGTCTCAGTTCTCAAACAGTATCTTAACCTACAAATTGCCTAAGCTTGGGTTGTTGGGGTGGAAAAAGGTGGTGGAGATAGACATGACTTTCCTCTCTTGACCATGGGTTTCCAATGCTAAAATATCAACAAAGGAAAACACCTGTGTTGAAAAACCTTGATCCATTTTCCAACCAAACATGTTTTGGGAGCAACTGCCAAATCAATTCCTGTAGGAGAAGGTTTCTGATCTATCTCCCTTGCTGAAGGATAGGGCAAGTGAATGCCATCATGAAACAAGAATGCCTCCTCAATCTCAAGGTCTGCCTAAAAGCAGTAGGGATGACAGCAGTAATTTTGTTAAGGCTTTTCAGGGTGATTGAATGATTTTGATTTGCATTTCTTTATTGGAAGGATGAAGAACAGTCCTTACTTCGTGAAAGAATGTTCCTGATGACATACTCCTCTCAAGGGCTTTTTGACAGTTTTAAACACACATATTCTGGTTCTTAGCCAGTGTAAGCTGGTGTAGGTCCATTGCAGCCATCACATCTCTATGAAATGATGAAGTGTCTGTGAGGTAAAGAGTTGAAATAATACTAAAATAAAATTGTTTTAATGGCTCTGATACTCATCTAAACCCATGCAGATTTTGTTTGACATAAGTACTCTAATTTCACTGGAGTTCTTACAGCAAGAGGACCTCAGAGTCTTGCATCTTGTGCTTGTAGGTAGAAGTGGTAGCAGATTACATGTATTGTAATGATGGATGTAGCAAACACACACCCATTTCAATCCCCAGGGTAATACATTTCTCTTGGGAAAGCAATGCAATATTAGAAAAGTATGATTTTTATAAGCCTATAATTACATTTTTGCACAGCTCTATTTCCCCAGGGTTGAATTCACATTTATTGGATTAGCAAAGTAATCCAGAGCAATGTCACACTGTTACAGGATAAATTCCAGGTGGCCAAAGCTACTCCAGCAGAGGGAACTGCTTGATTGTCTGCTTTGAATCTTCAGGAACTTTAGAAAGACCCCAAAGTTGAAGTAACAACTTTTCTATCTCCCTTTACTTAAATGTGTCCTCACTGTGACACTGTAAGCAGATTGTACAAAAAGTTTGACATTTCATGAAAAGAAATCTCCAAACTGTAAGAAGTTTGACAGCAAGTCCTTTATGGCTTAAAAATCTTTACAGATTCATCACGAAATTCTAGGAAATATGGGACTGGTATTTTTGCTCTCTGCCTCTAAGTCTTAAAAGACTTGTGTGAATTGGTCTCAACTTCTGATACATTCTACCTTATTTTTCTTACTTCAAATCTCTTTCTTATCTCGGTCTGTGGTTTGATATCAATATAGAGAATTAAATCCAAGGGACACATTTTAGAAACTCACAAAATGTTAGATCACCACAATATTCCAACATCCTACCTGTGAAAGAGCATCTTTATCTTAGGAGCTGGAAAGCTGCATCACTCAGCAGCACACCCTGAGATACTCAGGATGCTGTAAAGAAATAAATCTGCATCTCTAGAGTGCTTAAACCACAACTCTGTCCTTACTGCCATACATTTCTTGGAAATTTAAGTTGTAGCCATCCACAGAATACCACACTGATCCAAATTAATTTCTCCATAGATCACTGACAGGATTGCAGCAAGAGTGGTCTAAAATCACAAGCAAGAGCAAGTTTGCAGGCTTATGGAGAAGGAAGGTGTGCTCACATGCCTGAATGCTTGACAATTTTTACCCCATTTGCATTAGTTAGTCTAAAAAAAGATAGATTTACATACAATCTACATACAGCCCTTATCTTGCTGCATGCATTAAGTATCTTTTTTACCAGTACCTGAGAGATTAATATTCCTTCCTAACACCAGTCCTTCGCTCACCCTCACAAGAATGAAAATTATTTTTATTATGTTTGCATCTTACTGCCATAGGAATCAATGGGAATTATACCCTCCCATCCCCAACCTGTCCCAGCCAAGTCCTCAAGCACTTCCATGAGCTGCTCTCAACCCCATGATCTGTGGGAAGGCTGTGGCAGGGCCGGGGGCAGCACTGGTGGGTCTCGCAGGGCTGCAGTCTGGTGCTCACTGACCACCCCCAGACCAGGGTCTACACAGGATCTCATGGCAAACCCATGGCACTGGGCCTGGCTGTTCTCACTGCACCTGTATGCCCAGGCACTATTATGCATGTCCTCTCCTGACACATTTCTGTGCCTCAGCTGAGAGCTCTTGATGGAAGTTGCGCTAACTTAGCAGCAAGAGCAACGTTCAGGTGAGGAACTGCTCCATTCAGAGTCATCACTTTTGCATTTCTATGTGAAAAGTCAACACCTTAGTTTGATCTCACAGCTTTCTGTTCAGATGCGATTTAAATATAAAAGCATAAACTTGGTGTAAAGAAAAAGGTGATGCACTCATTTGCAATTGTTTATGTTAAAGGCTAGCACCATACAGAAATAAAGCTGGTCTTCCTGTAGTTTTATAATTGTGATAGTATGCCATTCATAAGCATTGCATACCACCCATTTTTTTTTCTGTGATACACAGGGGTAAGTAATTATGCCACATCTAGGCTAGAAGAGAAACAAATCCTTCGAAGGAAGAGGAGAACCTGCTCTCAAGTTTTATCCCTCTTCCAAGGAGAAGCAGTGTTTTTAGCATTGATAACGAAACAATGGACTTAAAATTTGATCTTTCAGATTAAAACAAAGATTTCTTTTAGTATTCAGAGTATAATAACCTCTTATGGAGTTGTCTGCCATTCTAGAAGGGTGATGATGAAGGCAGACCATCATCAGAAAGGGAAAGGTTAAAAATAGTGACCACTACAGATTTAAACATATTCTGTCATAGGAAATTGAGGTGAGGGCTTGTCAAGGAAAGGAGAGAGAAGGGAAAGGGTAGCATGTGAATGGTTTATGGGCAGCCATTTGGCACCATACAAATACTGTAGATGTGGCTTTGCAGCCTGGGTGTGAGACTATCACAAGAGAGGCAGGCAATGGAAGAACAAAACTTGGGTAGTAAGGCTGGGCCAGCTGCTCCTCAGATCAGGAGAGCTGCCGAGGATGGGGGTCCCATGGAGATGCACCCACTGCTGGAGGCTTCAAAGCACCAAGAACCCCTGCAAAATCCAGAGTGAAACTGGAAGCAGTGTGAGTGGCCTTCTGAACGTATAATGGTATATGGAGCCTGTCATCTGGTGTGTTTGGTTTATTTAAATGTTAGTGTCCTATCCTATGTCAAGACACTGTGAGAGCATGGGCTTGCATCTTTTGCCACCTATGCTGCCTTGAGGTGTTGGGGAAAATGAGAAGCTGATCCAGTAAAACAACATTGATCTGCACTGGCCCACAGGATAAAACCCAAAGCATCAGCTGTCTTGTCCAGGAGGCCCTTTCAGTGCCGTACAACCTCTGTTTTCTGAATAGAAAAGCCTAAGGGAGAGATGCTAGTTTCATCTGACAGATCAAATGAGGGTGGGGTGCTGCAAAACCAGCCCCAGTAATAAAGTGAGGGATGTTCTTCAGATGCTCTTCCTTCTTTCTTTTGTTACCATCTCTGAAACCCAAAAGAAAGTGAACTGTGTATCACTGAAATCAAAGTTTACACAAGTCTAGAAAAAGTAAAATGCACATGGTAACAGGAAGACATATTCTTTTGATGTAGTCAGAATGGTTTGGGATAAAACTGACATGGTAGTTAAAAGATGTTTTCTATAATTTCATGTGTTCTAGAAACTGCATGTGGCCAAAAAAAATTCAACATAAACTTACTTTATTTCAAAGAAGAATAACATTGGATTAGATTATTGGGCTGATGATGAAAATGGCCTTTCTTAGGCATTTGGTAGGCCATTACTTGAGAACACACAAGCAGGAGAGCTGAGGCACCTTGGGTGGATGATGACCACATGGAGAAATGCCCCAGTCATGGATTCTGTTACTGCCCTGCCCAGACAGAGTGGGAGGGTTTTGGAGGATCTCTCACAGCTTGTACCTTGGGCTCTGAGCGTCCGCTGAACTGGGAGAGGGGGCACTTTCAAATTGCAAACTACTTCTCTCTAGTGGTATTTTTGGGAAGACTATGATAGAAGAATAGTGCGCAGTGGAGCCTTTTTTTTTTCCTCGAAAAGCAAGACCATTTCTATTTTAGGCTCCCTCCACTTTTTTGCCTTTTGATTTTCTTTCCCAGACATGAGGGAAAGAAACTTAAACAGTGAAAAAGCCCAGCTGAAAATCACTCTGTTAAAAATTCAAATGGCCTCTATTAAAAATACCAAGATGGGGCAGCTCCTCTGCCCTCCATGTTTCCTCCTTTTGCTGCAGAGTCAGGGAGCATTGAGGCGCCAAGAGGTGAAATTTTCCCTGGGCCATGACACATGACTGATAACATTTTGTCACTGCCACCCTAGCGTACCTGCCTGAGTCTTCTTCCCTTGTGCCTCTAGTGCCCTGCAGAGTATTTTAAGTCCCCCTGCACACAGGAAGTGCTGGCTGGTAGAACAGAGCATTTCTGTCATTGAGAGAGAGGCACCAGTGCTTGATGCGGTTCAGCACACAAAATGAGATGCCTCAGAGAGCCTGCAGATAGAAATAAATAGGAAGTAGCTGAGAAGCTGGAAGGACTGAGAGTTTTGGGTTTTTTGTTTTTTTAATTCATGGTGTTAACTTGCTTTTCAAAGGAATCATGGTGAGGATGAGTCATTGGCAAAGAGAGGGAATGGCAGAGTGGAGAAAAGGGTCTGTCTTTGCAGCAGAGTATTGCAGGTTAGAGTAAATGATGGGGGAGAACATTCCCCTGTTAGGGGCTTTCCACAGAAAGGACATGCAACAGGGTGCTATCTTTGGGAAGAGCACAAGCTGCACTACAGTTCTCAGGGGGTTTCCTTGCCACCCCTGAGGTGCAGTGTCCTACAAGCTGAGCATTCCTACAGGTGTAGCTGGAGATCAGAGGATGCAGTCTGCAGCTGGGTTGTTTGCAGGTTCTGGGAGGGGCATACTGCAGTGGGACCACCAGACATCATGTCCCCTGTCCCCAGCAACCCAGAGGTGAAATCAGAGGATGTTTGGAGGGGCAGGAATTTGTGGGATTTTAAAGCAGCCATCAGTCCTCAGCGAAAGGCAGGGAGTGTGAGTGTGGTGAGGGCACAGGGGAAGAAAGCACAGGTGGGTACTATGGCTGCTAGCAGTGCTGCAATGTTCATGTTGGTGGGTACATTTATGATAAGCAACATCCTGTAAGTTTCCATGAGTTTCTGGTCCATAAGAAGGAGAACAAACCCTAACCTATTACATCAAATCTCTTCAGAATATATCAAACACAGGGATTGTGAGCAATATGCACAATTTGACCTTGAAGCTGCCACCCCATCCTCTGTCTATAGCATACTCCTGGCAGCTAGCTGTAGTGAGACCTGAAGTTAGCTGAAGTGGGACCAATGTCTTAAGGATGATGCAGATGCTCACATAACACACTGATAAGGTGCATCTCATTATCATTGAAGTGCAACAATAAATGCCTATATTTCTGGTGCTAAAAGGATGTTCTGCTGCGTTATCTTATCACTTATTTGAATGACTGCAGTTGTATTCTAAGATGCAAACCTCATGTCAGGTTGTAAAAAGTCAGCTGCCTCTGGAATAAAAGGAGAGTGACAGTTTGCATTACTGTCATTATTAAAGCAGGGATACAAGCAGAAGAGCAGACTGGAAGGGAAGTTAAGGCCTCTCCCACTGCAGCAGTAAATGCCTTTGGAGACAGATAAAAAATTTTTTATGAGATTTCTGGGAGACTGTGCTTGTACACCACAGAAGAGGAAAGCTGTACAGATCCAGCCTTGTGAGGTAATACCACAACATTGCCATGAAGGAGTCATCTCAAAATCTCCAGTTCAGTTGGTGCAAATCTGTGTGTGAAATGCTCTATAATGCAAACCATTACTGTGTTTTGCGAGATCTTCCCTTTTCAGCCAGGGAAGTCAAAGCTGAATGAATCACGAACAAAACCTGGAAATTCCCCAAGTATATGCATCATCACCAGGCCAGTCACAAACCATCTGAGTACTGTTGATGATTAACCCCCTCTGGTCAGGGAGCACAGTCCTTGAGTCAGCTGCAGGTGTACCTTCAATAAAAACTTCTGGTTCTGAAATCCTGAATCTTAGGAAAGATGGATCCAAAATATCATTTACAGGCCCTGTTTTAGAGAAGAACAATGATATTTGTTCTGCAGGTATGAAGAGGGACGGAAGAATGTAGCCACTTCAGCAAGGTGAAGGAGGAGAGCATGATTGTTGTCTGTAACCGGTAGAAGAAGAAATAAGCAAAAGAGCAACACTGGCATGAGGATAAACAGATATATATGATCCATAGCTATACCTACCCCAGGAACTGGAAGATTCCTATCTTTCTTTGTTCTCCACTGGTAGCTATGGGGAAGATACAATCTGATACTCTGGGAAGGGCATCACAGGAGTTTTTGCCCATAACTGCAAGGGACTGTGCTGCCCTTTGCTTTTACTTCTATCTGTTGTGTCAAAGTGTTAGAGCATCTACATTTGAAAGAGCTGGTAATTGAAAAAATAACACAGATTTCTGAGTTTCTACAAGAACCTGTGGCTTTCTGAGGTATAGCCACATCTTGCAACACAGAGAAGTAAGGTGGTGAGCAAAGGAGAGAAGTGCTTGTTTGAAGCACTGCATGTGTTTGACTTATGAGATCAATCTCATTTTGATTGTGAGCTGTCTTACCAGTGAGTGCCAGGACAGGAGCAAAATTATGATCTGCTGTTCCCGAGAATCTATACTTAGAGGAACAGGAAAATGATTAAAGAAAGTGAAATAAGACATCAAGCAATGACACTCCCAAAGTCTGGTCAACATATTGGTTTGCATAACCTCTCACAGGATAGTTGGAGAAATGTCTCTGTCTGACTGCAGTTGCTGGATCTTGCTCTAATCTCTGTTTTGAGCAAGGACAAGCAGTAGCTCAAAATCTTACCTTGACAGGTAAAGGGCAGCCAATGAATTTAAGCATGGGAAACTTGAATAAAATTGCTTGTGGTCTATAACTTTGATGGAAAATGTGATGTCCTTTCAGCTGTTGTTTCTTGGTCTGAAAATGTCTGCAAGCTGTGGGGGATTCCAGGGTTATAATGAGGCTACAAAAGCACCTTGGCAACAACTGTGACCATTTTAGAGGAAAGCATTTTAATGAGACAGGTCTGAACAATTTTGTTCAGGGAACACTTACTGATCAGCAGTAAACATGCAAGAACAGGCATTGGCACCATGACCACAGCCTTCTCCCCCACTGCTGAAACATGCAGCTATAAATGTCACCCCTGTGGAGCTGTTCTTACCAGCCAGTGTGAAAAACGGGTCCCTAAGGAACAACTTTGCTGTTCACCTATGTAAATTCTTACAAGAAAAAGTGAGGGAGACTGGCTGTGTGACACTGCACCATAGTCACTGGTAGGCTCAGAAGGCTTTGGAAGCACCATGTTTTCACAAGAAACTCTATTTTGCTTTCCACAGGCCGTTTGAACAAAAATAGAATTAACTTATGGCCTCTGATTTTTTCCCACAGCCAGGAAAAGCAGCGGCAGGCTGCCTAGAGGAGCTGGGTCTTTGCATGCACAGCCTCCAAATGTCACAACTCCTAGCATGAGACAGGGAGGTTGCTTTCCTCTGTTGCCATATGTCTTTATTAATGCAAGAAGTAGATACATTCAGCAAGTTAGCCTGGAAAAGAGGAGTCGCTATCTGGACTACATTAATATGAGGAATTTCTTTTTAAAAGTCTAAACAGTCATAGAGTTTGATTCAAAAAACACCATTGACTTTGAAGACCACTGAATAAGGACCATAAAAGTAGAATCATACAAATTCTTCAATTAAAAATATCCAGTTGTCCTCTTTGATTATTGGATGGTATCTAAATATCTTTCCTCCTTTTTCTCTCCTCAGTCACTTTAATGAATCTGCCAAAATAGGTTTGTGCAGTGGTGTGCAAAAGGCAAAAGAAACTTCCCAGTAACATAAATCTAAATACAAATGGATGGTGAAGTTGTAGCTGTAAAAATGTAACAGACAATATTTATAAAAGTTCCAAAACAGGAAGGCATAATTTCAGCTCTCAACCCTTCAGCAGGGGAACCCGAGCTGGATGCAGGTATTGGAGTGTGAATTGCCTTCAGGCCTTGCTATGAGCAATAGTGGTTGAAGGGGAAGAGCCTGGTGTCTAGTTGCCAGTATCAGGAGGTGTACGTGTCCAGGCCGAGGGGGAGGAAGCACACAGCTGGCTAAACCCAGCTGCAAAAACGCCTCCAGTGAGCTGCAGCAACCTGGGTGCTCCCACTTTCTGCTGCCGTGGGACTCCACACGTTACACCAACAGCAGCTGTGGTGTTGTACCATTAATGGCACAGAAAGCAAACTCCTTTCCAAGGGATGCAGTCCACACGTGACAGCTCCCATAGGAAAAGTAAAGAGATGCTTATAGACTCTCTGCCTGGAGTCAAAGTATCTGCGAGCCCCAAAAGTTATTCCGTTGTAAGAGATTATCTAATACCCTACCAGCCTTGCCTTTTTTTGTATCCTCGGATTTTATCACTGCTAAATTAACACCTCTACCAGCAGTAATTTGTTACCTTTAAGCAACATAGGTCGGTAATAGTTTAGGGTTTTTCTGTGAAGTTTGTTCTTTTTCTGTGCTGTCAGTAACATGTGCCATTCAGCATGGCTGAATTTCCTTTTTCAGTTATCCAGTCAGGAAGTAAGTACAATAACAAGCGATGTATATGATAATTTCCATGTCCTAGAAGTGAACATTTTGTAAATGTCTCATAAATGAGGAATTATTCTCTCTCCATCAATACAGAAGTCTGGAGAAGGCCAGGGTAGTGACCTCTCTCTTGCTGTTATTTCCCTAAATTTTTCCTCAAATTCCCTGCATATTCATTTCCTAAAGGAAAATGCATGAGAAAATGCAACGTCTGTGAAAATTCCAGTTTACAAACCCCAAAGAAGAGCAAGATTCTCCCTTGCCTCTGGCAAAACAAGTTTTTTTCTTCTGTTTCCCTTTCCATATTTCCTCCATTAAAGCAATGTTTCAAAGGTAAAAAAAAGAATTAAAAGAGAATTTGCTGCTGAAAAATCTTGCTGGGAAAAAATGTTAGAAGCTTTTCAAAATGAACACAAACAGGTAGCTAGGAAAAAGAGAAGGCAGTATTCCTGTACCTTACAGAATGAGAATAAAAGTCTTCCTAGTAGAGAGGTGGGCTATGCTTTCATGGAAGGTAAATTGCATTAATTTAAATAAATAAATAAATAAATCTGCTTTATAACAAACACCTGGAGAATTTTATTAATGTGATCTCTACTGCCCAGCTGATTGTACGAGCAAACAACCTGGATACTTCGGTTAGGGGTTGATTTTTCTGCCTTCTGAAGGGAACAGGACTACGCATAGTCTTGAAATTATTCATATGCAGAAGGGTTTTTCCGTACATGGCAGGGATGCAACAGCTCAAGACACCTGGAATTATAAACACTTCCAACAGAGACTTCCTTTTTCAGGTACAGCTCCACAAAGCTAAAGCCTGAACGGCAGCACAGTAACAGAGAGAACAAGGAGGCTGAGAGGCAAGTTGTTACAGAAAAGAAGGTACAAAATAAAAGAAGAGAAAAACACCCCGCGCCACATCCTCCCTGTCGCTGTTCCACCACCCCGCCCTCCCTTCCTCCCTCCCCTCTCCGGCGGGATCGGGTCTCCCTTCTCCTCACACCAGGCTGGGGATGCTCAAGCTGCCGGGCGGCCCGGGGGGAGAGCGGGGTCAGGGGTCGGGGGTGGCAGCGGTGCGGGAAGCTTCACTGGCCCCGCCAATCCCCGGCCCCCCGGAGCCGGGCGAGAATTTCTGGAGCGCTCTTGCCCCCTGCTGTCAGCGCCGAAAACACCGAGCTCCTCGCCCGAACTGCAGCCGCGCAGCAGCAGCAGCGACAGAGCCGGTGCTGAGTGTCCTCAATCCAAACCTTTAACCGTGGAATTAGCTGACAACGAGCGGCAGGATAAATTGCATACATCCTGCTGTTTCCCTCTATGGATGAAGCATAACACGACGTCCTTAGTGAACTGATGTTTTTATGACAGAAATCTGCAACATTAAAAAAAAACAACAACCAAACCAGTTTTCCAGACGTAAGGACTTGTCAGGAATAGATGGCATCGCTATTATGACTTACTATTAAGAGGAAGATGTGTAACTTTGCAAACACCTTGTAAAGGGGATAATTAAGCTCATCTCATCTGTCAAAAAAAATATAGTCAGGAAAAGTAAATCAAAAATCTGCTGATATCTTCATTTCATTCTTATTTTTCACAGAAACATATTTATACATTGGATAACAGATGTTCAGAACTTAATTCACTGCTTCATTCACCTTTGCCTTTGCTAAAAGACTGGCTTTGGTTTTGTTTGTCCACGTTCTGCCAGCCCCTTTGAGTGGCACAGGAAAAGGCACAGGGAGCTCACACTGGGACCAGCACCCATGATGTTGCAAAACATCAAGACAACATCAAGGTCCAATTGCTCTAGGGATTTTGCTAGAATCTAACAGGGGACAAACTATGAGACAGCTTTGCATTTCTAGTTGAATTTTATTTTTTATTTAAAAGTGGTGTGTCTAGTGGACAGGTTTTTCCTTATGAGGCTCTCCAAAAAGAAAACTATAGTTTCTCCATATTGCTCACCAGATTGCTCAGTGGTCTTTCAAGCTTTGTATTTCTGCATGACCTTGATGGGAAAAGTTTTGTCCCACACTTCTGTCTGATCTTTAAGAGATTTAAGAAGCTCCTTGTCTGTTTTCCAGTCAGCTTTCTAGATATCATAAAGTTTTTCACAAATTATCACCCCAAATTTTAGAGGTGTTTCATGCTACTACTCAGATGGTTTGGGCTGCTCTATTGAATCAGCCTGTTCTTGCAAACTTCACCTCTTTTGCATGAAACCTTAGTGCTTTGCTCAATCTTGTCTTGCTAATGGGCCACCCCTCGGTATGAGTTTGCTTCCCTGCTACAAACATCCCCTCATTGGCCCTGGCAGGGACTGATTCACAGGGAATTTATCGTTTCCTTTCCAAAGCAAAGCAGAATTTACCCACTAGTCACCTGACATCAAACCAGCTCTTTCCAGGCAAGAGCCTTCCTGAGACTGCCCTGGAAATGAGGAGGAATGGCCATGGAATGCAACACCCCAGGCAGGTGACTGAACCTGCCACCCCTCCTGCCTTCTGGGACCCATGACCCAAAATGAACTAAACCCACAACTCCCCTCAGCATGCAGAAAGAGGTTTTGCTGGTCAGGGTCACAGTGGGTGCCTGGAACAACTGTGGGGGTTGGAGCTGTTGAAAAATAAACAAATGTCAAAACCAGGAAGCATGGAGTGATTCAGAAAGGAAATGGGAAGCCGCTACCTGATGGACTGAAGGTGTTGAACAGCAACGAGATGATTCATGCATGGTCAGGTTGGTATGTGGGAAATGCTGTGTGGCAGCAGTCCCAAGTTTGGGGCGACAGCGCTTTGCCAGCTCAACCACATGATCCTGTGCAACTCACCTAATTATCCTGTGCTAATTTTCCCCTGACTATAAAATGATGTTGCTACTGTATGGAATGACTATATTAAAAAAAAAAAAAAAAGAAGACATGCACTCTTATTGGTTGCCTGAATTAGAGCAAATGTGGGAGAAAAGAAGTGTGAGAGGGCTACCTGCCTCAGTGGGAGCTGAAAGGGGGCAGCAGCAAAGCGGGCAAGTAGTCTCCCTGGCATTCGTACATTTGCCATTTGATTTTTAGAGGTGTAGATATTTTTTAAGGGACATGGGGACGAGAAGAGAGGGGGCAGCTTTAGACTCCAGGAAATACTGTTAAGAAATTCAGCTGTTTATAACGCTGTTTATAAATTTAGTGTAAAAACAAATGAACATTTTTTTATTGACCGACTTTACAGCAGTTTTACTCTAAGGCAGAAGAAAAATTATTCTGAATCACTCTGGCTTTATGTTTATTTTTTTTATAACTGCAGATGTTTTACAAACTCTTTGGCCATCTCCCAGTTGGTCTATATGGACACTGAGAGCTGAACTTACTAAACATTGAAAAGAGTTTGGACTTCAAATCTAGCTTAAAGACCACAGTCTGAGCTTTCAGAAAATGAGTGTACAAGCATGAAGAGGGTGAGCTCAAAATTGTGCTGAATCACCTCTGAGCAAGCTGATCTTGTTGCGTTTCCCTGAAGCTGAGTCCCCAATGCTGGATGCATTGCATACCACGTGGCCTGGATACACACCATATCACTTCTGGGATCCTCATATTGTATGGGTAATTTTGAGTGTCTGATGGCTTTGTAGTGCAAAATGCATGAAGAAACTAGTGCAGAGATGATCAAGGGAAGGGAGGGACAAGTGCACATGGAGCAGGGGAGTGGTTTCCTACCCAGTGCGATTGACTTCACGGGGAGATGCATGGGAGGACTAGATAGCCATAAAATAAACATTTCAGAAAAAAATCCTGCGAGGTTTTTACATTCACAAGAAAGGAAAATGGTAGCAAGAGAAGTGTTGGTGTCAGGAAATTAAGAGATGCATACAATGCCACATCGGATAACGGTATCTTTTCATCGATATGATCCCCAAATGACAGCAAAGAGGTTGTTCCACTGAAGAGTGCAATACAATTAGAGGGACCCTATGAAGGGGGAGATCTAATTGAAAAAATGAAGCTCTAGTCATGCAATACACCATTAACTGAGGCAAACACCGAATGGAGAAAAGCCAAAAGGTAATATCTATTAAAAAAAAAAAAAAAGGAAAAAGTAAAAAGAACTCAGGCACAGAATATGCAAAAAGCAGAGGCATAACCAAATCAGCTGACAAGAAGCACTAAGAATGAGACTTGGTTGCTCTGGAAACTAAGGGAAATTGGAAACATGGACCCAGGAATCCAAATGATGCTGAAACTGCCAGAGACGAATGGATGAGCAAAGGCTGCATCTCAGATGCATCAGATGCTTTCCTATCAAAAGCATGATAACCAAACCTAGGAATAAAGCAGAGAGCAGGACACACCAGCTCAGCCTCCTCACAGGCTCAGCAGTCAGCATGCACTGGAAACCAGGGATGTGGAGAGTGATGGTTGCATGGGACTAGTAGCTAATGGCAGGGTTGAAAAGTGAAATGCAAATCTCTCTTTGGTAATTGCAAACATCGCTGAATAAATAAAAACTCTGCATGGAAAATGATGTTGTTGAGGTGTAGGCATTGGCTGTTCTTGGTTTATTTTTCCTGCTTCAATGTAACAAATAATCTTCTGGATTTAAATGACACCTTTTAATCTTGCATCCTGTTTCTGATGGTGGTCAATGTCAGCTAAAAGTGAGAGTAAAGCCTTCTGCTGAGACGATAGGAGTTCTATTTCTAAGAAATGGAACTTGGCTACAGAATTTATAATCAGCCCACTGGAAACATGCACTGCAGCATCAGAAACTGGCATCAGCAACTAATTGCAGAGTCTGTTCTGGATCTTCAGCTGCATAGACGGAGACAGAGTAGATGGTCCTCCTTCCCTCCTTCCTTAAATTGCTTATTTCCACTGAGAAAGCTGAGTCAGCCTGTCCAGAAACATGACAGAGACTGATCACATCAAACTACCGTTAGCAAAGACCGACTGAAATAAGTGTCAGAGAAAACCTCAGCCCAAAATTAAAAAGTTTTTTAGAAGATTGATGGGTTGTATGCAAAATCCTTAATTAAAAAAAAAAACAGTTTATCTTCCAACATCCCTGTCCTGTAAACAAACAAGTAAAAATATTCCTCCTCCAAAATCCTAAAAATGAAAAAGATTTGGGTTGGAAGGGAGCTTAAAGATCATTTAGTTAAAATGTTTCTGTCATGTCCAGGGACACCTTCTGCTCAAAGTCCCATCCAACCTGACCTTGAACACTTCTAGGAGTGGGGCATCTGCAGCTTCTCTGGACCATATTGAGAGATTCTACTCATGATTACTGAATGAAGTCTTAGCAGACATGAGCAAAACATAAACCACTGATTCAGGTCTTAGACCTTGTAAACTTACATTTCCCTTATACCTGAGTATTCCTCTCCTACTCCACCCTTTCAGAACACAATTTCACCTGAGATATGACAACTGCTAGTTTATGATGCTATGTCTTTTTAGAGGAGGAAGGGGAAGAAGAAGCATAGGAAAGGGATGGAAGAGTGCTCTTGTGCTTGGAAACCAGTTCCCCCTCAGCTGTGGCATAGGTAAATAGCCATAATGCCAGCTGTCTCTGCAGCCTTGGTTTGACAACAGTACTGCTAATTCATGCAATATACTTAATTTGTATGATTCATACAAGGTACCTTATATTCTTCCCCGTTTTTAATAGGAAACCTTCTCCTCTTTCATAGCGTGGCACAAAAGCTCTTCAACCTGAAAAATGGACAAAATTCTGCAAAGCAGGAAGAGCCCATTTCATAAGCTGCATGACCAAAGAAAGAAAAGTCCAGCCTCAGCTTTTCAGTATCTTGTCTGTTCACTCAAAACATCTGTTCCTAGGTTGCAAATTCCCCCCTTTAAAATATGCAATAGACAGCAGAGAAAGAGTCTGCAGCCATGGCCTCTCCAGGGCAGGGAACTGCAAGTGAGCAGTTTATTCTTTCATAATATCTTTTATGCTTGCTTTTCATTAAACTGAGCAATACTTTTCTGTTATTGGGATAGATCATATATCACATCTACTTTAATGAAAATACTTACATTTCTAGGTGTAAAATGTCAAGTACAAATTCGCATGTTCTTATAATTTCTGGGAGAAATCCTTTACTCAGTGTTTTTATAAAGACCGTATTTCTCTCCCTGGAAAGAGGACCAGTAAAGAGCAACCCTCTCTACTTTCTTCTTCAATGCCTTCAAAGTCTTTTTTTTTTTTCCCCTTCACCTCTATTAGCTAAAGGCCTTCCTTTTCTGAGGGATTATTGAACCAGCTGAAGCCATTAAGTCAGTTCAGCACACAGACGAGACTTTTCTGATGGCATCAAGGTTTGCGGAGGCCCAGTAGGTTATCTTGGTACAGCAAAAGCCATTGGTATAGGCAAGCAATTTCCTTTGTACCCTTCAACAACTTTCCTGTACTAGTGTGAGAGGTCAGTGTCAGTTGGCTAATATAATTACTGAAGGTTACCGTGGCCTGCTAAGGCTCTGTTTTCCTCCCATGTTGTTAAATGACACCCTTCCCTGCTAAAGGGAGAGCTCCCTTTCAATACATGGGAGGCTGGATCTCTTGAGGGAAGATGCATCTCCCACCTCTTGTGTAAGCATTAGACCCAGCGGATCTGGGGGCTGAAGGAAGGGAAGCACGTGCTACTTTGTTTCATTACTGCATTTCATGAATAAAGCACCATCTGAAAGCAGTTTGGTGATTCTTAAAAAGAAGATGGTGGTGTGCACTGTGTTGGATGAACTGGAGATTTCAATTTGGTAGGTAGAGTGGCCACTTAAATTAGAGGAAGAGAGGAAACCTCTAGACTTGGAAACCCAGTGTTAGTGCTCTCATGTGGCCCATTTTTGAAGCAGCAGAGATGTCCTCAAGTGCAGAACAGAGACTGCAATCAGATAGCTCCTTCCCACCCCCAAGCTAGTCCTGTGTGTCACTACACTGTTTGCTGATAATCTCAAACTTCTTCTCTGTTTAAGGATCCCTTCCCCCACTTCATTACTTCTGCAGTCAAGTTATATTCCCTAAAAACTAACCTATTACACAATCTCTAGTTCCCTCAAACACATTGCTTTAACTACCTGAAAGCATTCAAGGAAAAGAGAAAGGAGAAAACTAAATTCTTTTTAGCTACATTTTAATGTATCTTTAGCCAGATTTCACCCATCCTAGGAAGCACTCCCAACCATTATTTCTCCTTTTACACTAACTTCCCTTTTATCACTGTTGCCTGGGGCAACCTAGTTTGGCTTCTGCCTCAACTGGGTGTGTGACTGCAGGGTTAACCAAGTCTGGTAGACCAGACTCTCCCCTTGAACCTCTTCCTTGATAAATCAGACTGTTAAAATAAGTAAGTCTGTATAAAAGTTCAGCATGTGAGTTTGGGACTATCAAATCACAGGCAGCTGGGATCACATGGGATTCACTCACTCCCTTTAAAGTGGTAGCTGTGAGAACAGTGGCAGGAGAATGTGTGGGTCCAACTGTCTTGACAAGTTGTATCATCCAGGCTCCAGAAACAGATTTTTTGTTTATTCAATACTTGTGTAAACTTTTGTTGGAAGCAAAAGCAAGCAAGCAGTCCTCTCCTTGCTCAGCTGAATACCCTAACTGCTATGTTGGAAAGTCACATTTCCCTTTGTGCTGCTTTTTCCTGTCTGCATTCAAGATACTCTGGGGTACAGACGGGGTCCTATTAAACATCACAGTGAAGAAACAACCTATTTCACATCATTTTTGCATCAACATAATAACCAGAAAAAGACTACTGTGAGTTCTAAAGAACCTTAAAAGCATGATTTTTAAAAAAAATATGTCTCAGTGTCTGATGATGCAGATCATCAGATCTGCACTCCACTTAGCTATATTTTTTCATACCGTGATTGCTTCTCCTGGAGTATGTACCACCCCAAATAGGGAAAAAAGGGTGCAGTGGAAAAGCTAAGGGCTAGGTGCAAGCTGCATTTGAGAGGTTTTACAATTTTTCTGGCCCAGAATCACATTGTCTGTGTGTGCAGAGTGGTGTCTTGCTGGTAGGAACCAGGAACATGGCTGTGTTTGTGGTTGTACTTGCAGGTAATGGGTCTGGCCTTGAACACATGTCCTTCAAGGCTCTTGAGAGGCTGTTGCACAGCTGGGTCAGATTATCACACCAACCAGGGTGCCTAGTGGGCTGGGCATGCAGCTCCTATGGATCTCTTTGGATTTATGTACATGAATGATTTTGAATGCATGCAGAAATGAGGGCACGCAGCAAGAAATGAGGTACAAGAGGAGAAAAGGAGGCAGGTATGTCTGAGATGGTGTCATGACATTCATTAAAGCAGGACAGCTCAGAGAAAAAAATTTCCTCAGAAACCTCTTATTTGATGTGTTGGCCCCAGATAGTTTTCATCCATAGAGATTTACTGCCATTTATATCAGTAGGAAGCAGCTGATTTCTTAAATTTTTCATCCTTGAAGACTGCCAAATACATTGAAAATAGGTCCTCGCAGTTGGAAAAATGTTTCCGGAAAGCAGCAGAATGTTTTCTTCTAAATATTCTCATTTTAAAGAGTTCTGTCACAACGACCAGCTTCTATCACCCTCCAGTACTATTTTGGAGCTGCTAAGTGCCACTGTGGCATGGGCTAGGAGGGGAGAGGCAAGGAGGTGAGGACCAAGGGCAGTCTCCCCAGGGGCCCTCAGAACACACTGCTGAAACTGCTCTGGGGTCCTCATGTCTGTGTGGTGGAAAGGATGGCAATGAGTCTCAGATGGGTTTACATTGTGATGGTAGATTTGGATGGAGGGGATGAATTCATCTCCACATACAGGAAAATTGTCTTACTTTTCCCTTTCTCATCTCAGTTTTCCCTTTCTTCCCGTGTCCTTCCACAAGCCTGCAGTGCTGAACTGGCAACATCTCCTGCCTTCCCCCTGTGGTGAATCACCATCTCTCAAACACAACAGCGGATGCTGACTCCTCTGCCTGATTGTTTAGGGAAGATGCTGTGCTTGGAGACAGAAAGCTCATCTCCACCTGGAGAGATGCAAAAGAGATGAGGGGATGATGAAAGGCAGTACCTGGGATCTGTGGCTCAGTGCCATTGGACTCTGTCACAACCAAGTCAAAGTTACTTTCAAGAGCATGTTGTAGAAAATAACCCCAAACTGAGCATCTGTTTGAGGTGATGAATCAGCTTGGCTCGCAAATGAGGTTATTTCCATGGGGCTCTGGTCCTCTTTTCTTTCTGTCTTGGCTTTGCAACCAGTCCCACTGACGTGGTAGGGTGAAGTGGTGAGCGGTGGAAATAAAGCTGTTTCTTCCCTCAAGTGTCTTATGCCAGCTTGGAATAGGGGTTTGGGGCCATTCTGATCACAGGGATTCAGAGTCTCACAATTTTAACACCCCTTGCAGATGCCTATATTTGCATGTACTGATCTGACACATCAGAAGCTCAGCCAAAAAGCTGAACTGTGTGGCCATGACTCACATCTGAGGTAAATACAGGATAGGCATGTAAAATATCTGCATAAATCTAACTTTGAAAATTCATGCAACTGTCTTTAGAAGCACTTACAGGAGTGAACTGTCTCAAAGTGTGTTTGTAATTGTTTTTTTTGGGGGGAGCACAGATTCTTCTTAACCTCAGTGCCCTCAAAACACAGCAGTACAAGTGATTTCTGGGACTGTTGTTTTTCCTTGGTGGTCCCCAGGGTACCTGAAAGAACCTGTGCGTTATTTTCCCCCAAGCTAGTGGTAGACATTAGAAAATTGAATTTAACATTTCAATATGCCAAGCATAAATATGCTTTGCATATCTTGCACCAAACCTAAATGAAAGGAAGTTCTGAGAAGGCAGATAGCCATTTTTCAATTATATGTGGCAAATGTGCCATTTCTGATAGCCTTGTCAGTAAAAAGCAAGAGCTGAAAATGCCAAGCTGTTTAGTGAAGCAGGATCAACATTCCTAATACTTCATGGGATCACTAATAGCTTCTGCATCTTTCAAGACAATCAGCCTTGATTGTTCCTCTGGATGCATTCCTCCAAACTTCATCCCACTAATTGCAGTATTTCAGAGCTGATACGTGTAAATAATAACAAAGACTGTAAGCCCAGGGACTTTGAAAGAATGTCCTGTTACCTTAGTGTTGTCAGATTATTTTGTGGCAGAGCTGTTTACAAAATATTCAAGCTACAAATCAAAGGAATGTGATGTACTCTTATTCAGGTAAATTAGTATGGAAAAGGTGAAAATATGTTTGTGAACTTTATTATTTAAGGTGATGAGTTAGTGTGTGGGTGATGGTGAATCTTCTAGAGACAATTTTTTGCATTTATGAAAGTAAAATATTGAAACATATGGTTTTTTCAGAGGCCCAAGAGTAATATTCGACCTTCAAAAATGTACAGGTGCCTGAATCTGAAAAAAATGCAGAGGTTACCCGTTGCAGAAATGCCTTAGAATGCTGTGCACATGGATTTTTCTTCCTGTATTTAACTTTCCCTTCACTGATTTAACATTGCAAATAAAACCAGGTAAAGATTTTTTGCAAACATAGTCAGTGTTCTCATGTGAAAGAAGTAGCCCTATAATGAAGTGATCTCTCCAAAGAATTACACAGCAAGAATACTCGGTTAAATTTTCAAGAAGTTCTTTCATTTGCATGTGCTTCGTTTAAGACAACTGGGAAATGTGTCAAACTCACAACCTGGGACCTGGGACATAAAAATGGATTGGCATATTTTAAACTTGTTTTCAAATTGCACTGGATAACTTTTGTTTTGCTCTTATTGGGAAGGGATGGAGATTTTTAAATCACAGTTGTTCTTTACCTAGCATCTCAATGAATAAAATAAAGAAATTATAAGAATAGTAAAGCACAAAATTGTATTTCTACCTGAGTTTATTCAGCACCTTGGAGTAGTTTTGGTGCTGAAGTTTAGCTATTTTGGGAGGGTCCAGAATCCTTCTGGGAAGACCAGTTCCTGAGCTTGAGAGGCCTTCCAGCCCAGCCGTGCCTGGGCTTCAGGTTGGCCAGTAGCTTCTCTGTTTCTCTGGCATGGAAAAGTCCAAAAGTATCTTTGTTAATATCTTCTTCCTCTCTCCTGAATGTTTCCTGGTTCTTTTTTTGAAGCTACATATCACCATCTCAACGCCTTTGTTTCTCACCAGAAAAGAGAAAAAGATTAGTGCCACAACTGTGCTGCTGGAACACAGTTACAAAGACAAATTGTATTGCATCTAGGAGACACAAGGCACACTTTTGTTAGTGTCTAGATGAAAAAAACCCAGCTATTTCCTAATTTACCAGCCACAATCTCTGCATTGTACTTACACAGGTTTGCAAAGACTCCCAGCAGATTCCTTCTGCTGAAAGCTCCTACTCCAAACACTTTAAACACGAACCAGCTTTACATCATGTGACTGAGGTGTTAGAAGGAGCATTGTAGTGTACACAGTATATGTTTTGATAGCTTCATTTAAAGAAAAAAAAAAGTCCTGCACTACATCTTTAAGGTTTTGAACAATGAAAACCTTGCCTCTGTAAAAGGTCTTTACATATGGATTTCTAGTATGTTACAAATAACAACTTTCAGAACTTTTCCTTGTAGAAAGAGAAGTGGGAAAGCTGTTTGGCAAGTGAAGGACAAGCCGAGGGTCCAGGAGTCCTGGCAATCAGTTGTATGCAGTAACCACCAGACTCTATGCTGATCACACAGAAAACTAATACTGTAAGAGCAATTTTCCCTGGAGATGCATTGTTGTAGGCTGCTCTTACTGAAAGCTGAAGCAAACCTCCTGTTGCAGGCAGGTCTTTGCAAAGTTTGCAGGGGACATCTATGTCTCATGAAGATGTGGCCCACTGGCAAACATACCCAGCATTCCCCTGGGAACCCACCACTCTTCCAGCCTCTCTGATCTGCCCCCTTATAAGCACTGATATGTTCTACCAGGGCTCCCCATCTCCTCTGGCTTACCAAACTTTGTTAGGACCTGGCCTTGGCATATCATGTGGCTTGATTAGCTAGTGCAACGTGGCCCCCCAAAAATCATTAGGCTAACCTAAAGAAGAGTGATTTTTTTCCCTGTGATAAAGTTAATCTTCACAGTCTTTTGGAAAATAAATTCATCACTAGAGTAGGCATTGCTCCATGTCAGCTTTATTTATGGTAAGCTGCAATTACTTCATATTCCTCCTTGGTATTGGAACAACAGCTAGAATCACTGGCTCTCCTCAACTTACTCCCACAGAAAATGTCAGCAGGATCTAATTATCTGAATGAAATGCACTTTCACTGATGCCTGCTTTCTTATCTGCATAATAGTTGAGCTAGGCATTCCTATTATTGCAGTTATGAGTTTGCATATTTCATTATCTTTTTGGAAAAGGTGTTCAGATGTACATACCTCATGTTTGACTAAGCTGAAAGAAATTAAGCCTTAGGTGAAAAGGCTGAGAAATGTCGTGGCACTGAGTGAAGGATTTATTGCAATTCCTTAGTTGGTTTTAAGGATTTCTCCTTCCTTCTGAAACATGAAGGGTTCTGGTTCTGGAACCCCTTGATCAGGCACCCAGAATCCCTATGAGCTGCAATTTGTCTTACATATTTCTGTGGAAATGGCTTAGTGTTCTTCATCTGAAAGAAATGTGCAAAGACATGTGGGGCACAGTGTAGGACAAACAAGGTGCACACAGTTCATTCTCCTACCCTTGGCCAGGGTCAGCTCTCTATTAGAAATGTCCAGAAGATATACAGTAACTTTCATTTGTCCTCTGCTAGTCCCAGTGCGGAGCAGCAAGTCTGAAGGAGTGACTGCAGAAAAGCTACAAAGATTTTGGAGAAGTTGCTCAGTCAAAGACAACCAGAGAACCAAAAAGTGTACAGGGAAAAAAGTGTCAGAATAGGGGATGGGGGATTCCTTCATGCTTAAAACAATTGTAACAGGATTAATCAGGCACTTATTTCGAGGTAGGAGGATGGCCTGAGCTGAGCCCTGCTTGTTCTGTCTGTTCTGCTGATGCTTTACAGCATTTTTAGCCCTCTGGCCTGCACCATGTTCAGAGATTTTAAGCTGGGGACAGAGGGACACCATGACCATATGTTCTTTATAACTCCAACCAGCGACTCTCTCCTCTCTCTACGTACTGCCAGACCCGAGGAGCGGCAATGCTAATGGGCTTGGATGTGACCCTTGGATGTGATCCAGACTAGGAACTGGGATGTGAAAGACTTCTTTCCACTGTTTATCTGATCATCTTAGACTTTAGATTGAATGAGAAGTAGCTCTCCCTTTCCAGAGCTTAGGTTAAAGAGTATCCATAACCACCTCCTTGGGGCAGACAGGTCCCTGTCTCAGGACAGGCAGGAATGACAGCTTCACGCTCCCTGCGTCAGCTGGGTTATGTGGTGGAATGAGAGAACCAGGCTCTTGCCACCTACTCCACATTTTCATTAGCGTCACTTGCTCCTCTCTGTCCTGGAACAGGCTAGAGAACAATTCTTCAGTCTTCCGAACACCCTTGTGTATTTTTAATGCCCTTTGGTTCACAGATGTGTGTAACTGCTGAGGATGAGTGTCTGTGATCTATCTGTATCTCAGCCCTAGGCAGAAGTGAGGAATAAATAGGCTTGTTTAGTGTAAGAAATGCTCTGGGGAAGAAAAATGTAAGCTGAATAGCACTTGGAAAAGAGCAAAGCATATAAATAGCCTGACAATTCAGGCGTCCATTTCCTCTAAATAAGTCTGTATCTAACATGAAAACACATCTCATGCTAAGCCAACAAATTGAGGAAAACACCGATCTTGCAGGGCTTGAGTTAGATAGCGGCACTGAAGATCACTATCCATTTTAGCATTCACAGCAAATGCACAGAAGATGCTGATTTTGAGTATCATGGCTTCATTCTGCAGATTCACCTTGAATGGACTATCTGTAGTGGTATAAGCACATGTGAGTGCCTGGAGTCCAAATATGAGACAGCAGCTGTATTGCATAGTGTAGCTACATTATTTTGTTTGAGTTTTTCTCTAGCATTTCAGTCAGCCAGAGAATTACTGACTGATCCTTTCTACCTAACATTCCTTTGGATGGAAAAGAATGCTTCAGAAAATCTGACAATTCCTGAGGTACTCTAAATATCAAAGATCAAGGACTTATATATTATATCAAGTGATTAAATACTGCAGATGAGAGAGAAAGTTAAATATTAAATTCTCTCCCACTTGATTGCTCATGACCTCCCTCAGCTGGTATTACTCTTCAAATAAGCTGCTTTTTTTTTCCCCAGCACCAGTGCTAGTTTTATATCCAATATTAAACTGCTTAACATAATATACAGCTCTTGAGCTTTGATACTTGTTCTGAGAAGTACCAATAGATGTGCCAGTGATTTTGATGAGGTGAGATATGTTGCAGTAAGTTCCTAAGAAGCATTGTTTGTTGAAGGAATTTTGGTGTATGGTGGTATGAGCTAGACAACTGAAATGTAACAACTTGCAGTGCACAGTACTCTTTTTATTAGCCTAGAGTATCTTTTTAATTCTTCTTTCAGCTGTAAAAGTATTGCGCAGTGTTGTGTTGCTCTCCCTCCTCCAGTAACTGGGAGAGATTACAAAGTTCTTTGTTCCAGCTAGCAATTACTCTCTGTCATTTTTTAGTTCCAAATGGAAACAGGAACTGTTTTAAATGTTCATCTCAATTTTTCTGAAGTGTAGAAGATCCCAAGCAAAAATCCAGCACCTGCTGTGGACACTACAGGGAACAGCATAGCATTTTTGGGCACCACGAGTGTGCTGGTACATGTTGAGGTGGGGTGGGTGGGCTGTGGGCACTCACTGACCCAGCTGTCCGTGATCCCTTCTTTGTACAGGTGGCCAGAGATGAAGCCAAGGGCTTAGGGATGGATAAAGCGGTGACCAGATTACTGTTTTGCTGTTTGATTTTTATTGATGTGGTGTTATAGCATGTCCTTTGCTCATAAAAAAGAGTGGAGCTGAGCAGCCTTCTAGGACCTGAATGGGGGCTACATGACAGCCAGACAGGGATCTTTTACAAGGTCATGAAGCGATAGCACAAGAGGGGAATGACTTCAAACTGCAAGAGTAAGTTTAGATTAGATATTGGGAAGAAATTCTTTACTGTGAGTGTGATGAGATGCTGGAAGAGGTTGCCCAGAGAAATTGTGGCTGTGCCATCCCTGGAGGTGTTCAAAGCCAGGTGGGATGGGGCTTTCATCATCCTGTTCTAGTGGAAGATGTCCCTGCCCGTGGCAGGGGGTTGGAACTAGTTTTGATCTTTAAGGTCCTTCCAACCCAAACCATTATATGGTTCTACAGTGACAGCCCCTTTGGGGATAAGGACCAAATGGGAGTGTGTGGAATGTGGACTTAGCTCTCTTTTGTCTCAGAGATGCCCCCAGCAGGGATTCCCACCTGGGTCCCTGAAGTCTGTGCCTCCAAGTAACCCCCCAGCAAATGTCTCCTGGCCTACAGAGCCAGCTCTCAGTCCTCCTGGCCTACAGGGCCAGCTCTCAGTCCCAGCATCCGAAAGACCTCCGACCCTCCGGCTGGGCTCCGTGGTCCCAGCTCTTGTCCGCCTGTTCCTGCTCCTGGAGCGGCGCCGGGAGCGGCCGGCAAAGTTCTCCCGGCTCCGCTGCAATCCCGGCCGAGCACAGCAGGTGGCAACATTCCCCCACGCATGGGATCTGCTCATCTCCCGGAGCCCGGGAGAGCGCAGGGATCGTGCTTCTCCAAACGCCCCGCGCCGTCCTGCTCCGAGAGAAGGGAGAACGTCCAGGAGATTATTCCAGCTTTTGGTACTGCGTAAGTGCCTCGGATCCGATCAGAATTGCTTGGAACCTGCGTAGAGCAGCTTTCTTCTGAGTGCGTCGTTTAGCAGTTGCTGAGGTATTAATGTCCCCGTCGGAATTATAGCTTTAGTTTTCAACCAAAATTCTAGCACTATGTCAGGACCACGACCATTTTAAGCCATGTGTGATTTCCATTCCCACGAACAGCAACCAGAGGCTGACACAGGACAGGAAAGTGGTTTGGGGCAAAGTGCTCCCTTAGTCCCTTACCCCCTTACCTTCATTTTCTGTCCAAAATTTCTGAAACTGCCTTCTCACCTTTACCATTTTTATGTATTTACTTATTCATTATCATCTTTAAGTTCCAGGGTATTTTGAAAGATTCAGACTTTTCTGATAAGAGCTAGTCTTTACTAGAATGAGAAATAGGGAGTCAGGAAAATCATTACAAGGCAAGGAGGGAAACCTCATCCTATTTAAGATGTGTACGTGCTCTTAATATCAGGTTTGTTTACTAGGCATTGAAAGATCTCCCGGTCAAAGCTGTTTTCCAGGTAGTGCAAACCACGTGTACATGCCTCTCATGCAAGAAATGGTGCAAAGTGATCCACCATTTTAGCCCTGGTTGTGCATTCTCTGTGTACCAAGGAGATAGTTTTGGTACAAATGCCATGTTGTGCCTACAAGAAATGAATTAACAAGTTTGATTATTTCTACTTGATAAAATTTTAAACTATGCATGTTAAATCCCAGGATTTAATTCTATTAGTATCATGTAACTCTTTTTCTTAAAAAAAAATAATTTACTTTCCATAGCTTCTTATCTTTCAATGTAATTTACTTAATAAAGCTTATAAGTTCAGCAGCAATATCAACTTTGTCTTCAGCTAAATGAGAAGGAATCCAGTAGAACTATCATAAATTTGATACGACTCATTTTTAGCCTGCTTTTGCTGTTTCTTTTTGTCTTTTGAAAATAAAGGCCCTGAAGTAGCATAAGTTTAATCTTGTTTTTCAGCACCACACATACTGCAGCTTGCACTGAGACCTTCAAGGGAGGAGCAGAGACCTCACTGCCATTTATCTGGGCAAGGTCACTTTAACCTTTGAAGAGAAAGAGATGGGGTTTAGTCCCTTGGGATTTCCTAGCCTCCAAAAAAACATGTTTGCAGTTGTCTGTGGATGGTGTCTTGCCCATGGTTTCCCATCTGGGTTCCTCAGGATACACTGGCTGAGGTTCTCAGTGGGTACACACCGCCAAGTCCACTGTTTTTTTGCAATGTTGCCACTCAGGAAAATTCAAAGACTGTGAAGTAAATACTAGTGAATGTAACAGTACTGTACTTGTATCTTGATAACAATAATTTGAAGCATTTTCCAAGTGCTGGTAGCAAAGATAAAAGCAAACTTCATTCAGGTGTGTGAAAGAGCTGCAAGTGTTGATTGCTGGCACAAATAATGCATTCTAATGTAAACTTTTGATCTTCCAAGCCTTCATAATGCTGAGAACAAATCTTTCCTGATGAATGATGACTCAGAACAGAGCTTTTCACTTGGCATTTCATAATTCATTTCAATTGCAGCAGAAAATAATTGTTCTATTCAGGCATACCAGGATGTACTTACTCTGTTCCTAATGAGCACATTAGAACAGGCAACTCATCCCTGTCTGATTTTAGCACAGGCCACAAACTTTATGACTGACCGATTATTTAGTCAACTCTCAGTCCTAAAGAATAAAACTCCTATTGGTCGCAATGGTATAATAACAGTGTTTTCTATTTTCATAAATCACTCAGATATTCACTATTTGTTGGAAGAATCTGGGAATCTTTGGGAATACTGCTGGTAAATCTCATATATTCTCTCTATTTTGCTTGAATGGTTTCAAAATGGAGTGATATGATTTTGATTTCTTTGACTAAAGAAAAATAAATCAGTTTACATTTGGTCTACGGTCAGGACACATCTTAAATAAATAGTTCAAATATAGGCAGAGTTTTCAAAAAAAAGTGGATGACTTAGAAAAACATGTCATACCAGCACTTGGTATGCTGGTATTGCCAATGAGACTCCAGGGACCATTTAACATTGCTTTTAGGGAGGCCTGAACCACCAACAATGTCAAAAGACATGTCACCCGGGTAAGAAACTGCTCCTCTGCATCGGTGACCCTTATCTCACTCAGAGAATGTAAGAGATGTTTGCTTTCCAGAGTGTCCTTTTTGGGTTTGCTTCCACTAGGAAAGGCAGAACTGGATCCTTCGGGTTACTCAGCTTGTTGGTGGCACAAAAGTGTAGTGAAGGTGCAAATCAGCCCTTGCAAAAACTGTCAGGTTTCAGAATTTTTTTCTTTATTTTTCCCTCCCCCCCAAAAAAAAAATGGTTTCCCAATCCTGCAAAATAGCAGGGGAAAATTTGGTAGGTGTATCACAGAGTGTGGAAAATTCATGTACTTAATTCTCACTGGGGCAGTCTCACTGACTTCGGGGAAGGTGAATGAATGTACCGAAATGTCTCTATAGTAATGAAAGAAAACTCATTGTGCCACTGGAGATTGAAGCTGCATGGCCCTGTGGGTAATAAATTGCTACTATTCAGGCTCATGAGAGCATCAAGGAAAGCTGATGCAGAGTACTCTAATGACCATTATAACTGACTGCAGTGAAAAAGACTGTTATTTAAGTACATTTCAAAATGTACTGTAAATTGGGCAAAGGTACAGCTGCACTTATGCACTGAGACAGCCTCCGGTTTTATTCAGTCTGACAGACTTTGCTCTTTGAATTTAGGTTTTATCTATGTGAGCTGAATGCTCTCAGTATTTATGGCCCCTCTTTGCAAGGGAAGCAGCAAAACCAGGGAGAAGCAGCTCTGTTAGCAGAGGCTCCAGCTGGAGAGTCCAGGCTTTGGGTGAAGGCAAGGCAGGGGAGGGGAGGGTACGACCACCATTCAGCATCACACTGTTGGCCCTTCCCTAAGAACACCTCCCTGTACCTCACACCCAACATGACCACTGTGGAGACAGTGTTTCTGAGTGAACCTGAGAACCATCTCTGAGACCAAGAGACAATACTTCACAGACCTTTATGATGCCACGGAGAGCCAGGTCTTTTGCTCTATATGACTTTCCAGACCATACAGTCCAAACTCCCCTCTACATTGTGCATAAGTCAGTTTTGTTTGATTGATGCCTACTTCTACCCCACTTTATAAGTTACATGTTTTACAGAACTATTTGAGTGCTCGTGTATACCTATTTGGTTAAAAATAAGGGTGGGAAAGCATAACATTTCTTTGCTGTGCCATATGGACAGTGAAATTTATGGCAGTGTGATACATCCTGGACATGGGACACTTTTTACAGCTGGGTCCTTCAAGGTCAACTTTGCCTTTTCTCTTTTTGGCTCTTTTGGGTCTAGCTGGGTCTTTGTCTTGAGGGTAAGAGGTGGTGTGAAATGTATTATTTTTTTTTTTCTGAGGATACTCTCGTGGATATTGCGTACTCATGCAATATGCCCATTTATATCAGTTTATCACCTATCAGGTACATTGTGATCAGGTACCCGAGACAAGCAACCTGCAGTAAGCAAGCTGCCAGCAACATTTGGGCAGTCAACACTGCAACAAATCATCTGTGTGAGCCTCCTGTTCAGCACATGGGGTCAGACCTGCACTTCCCAGGAACCAACCAATCCCCAGTTTGTTTGAAGTGTAGTAAATAAAGGTGGATGTTTTAGCTAATGAATTAGCCCTGGAGAAAATAAAGCACACAAATTACACTTAACAGTTTATAATCGTGACCTACCTTGAGAATAAAATGATTGAGTCAGGATTAAAGAATTATTGCATGGGTGTTTGCTGACACAATTTGGTTGCTGAATAAATTACCAGTAAATGGTGGTAATCAGTCCAGCCTTTGTCAGGCAAAATGGAGACTTTTCCTTGGGTGAAGCCCACGAAAGCTAGCAGAAAGACAAATGTCCACAAGACAGAGCATTTTCTCAGAAGGGGCTGTATGATCTGTATGAAGCTGGAGGTGATGACATCACCCAAACGTGGAGTTTGTCCAGAGCATCACTAAGTAACTGTAAAGAGAAAGGAATGAACTAAGAGGGTTTTTTCCCAATTGCTTCTGAGTTTCCAAAGATTATCGAGAAGTCACACGTAAGTAGCTCATTAACTCTCAACCTATTGTTTTTTCTTTTTTATATCTATCAGTAATGAGATCACTTATGTCACTGGTTAGATGAGTAAAGTTAATTGGCATTTATTAATAGGTCAATTTCTTTATTAACATTGAAGCTGGAATAAACAATTATACAAAGTTGTTTGTTTGGGGTTTTTTTCACATGCTTCCAATCGTTCTTAACTATTTACTTCTCTTGGTATCATTTTTGCACCATTGCTGATTCCAGAAGAAATTCAAGGAAGCAGCTGACATTATGCTGGACATGTGAAAAAAAAAAGGATATCTGACCAAGCATTTATCTTTCTAAGTTACTATTCTGCTTCATTTCTTTGATTCTTTGCCTATTTATGACCATTTTTGAAAGTACTCAGAAGCAAGGCATTTGAATCTCACTTTGGCTCACTCTCACTATCTGAGTGTCTTGAACCAGCTGAGAGCACTTGTGTTTGGACATGAAATTAAAGATCAGAAGTTTTGATGTGTCAGAGCTGTAGAGGAAATAGGTGCTAAATGCTGTCAGCCTGCCCAGATTGGGCTCCTTCAGGTAAACAGCTAGCTGGAAATAGTAGCATATCCATATAAAAGAGTTGTTAAATATTTGCACCGAACAAAAAATGTCTTTTGTCTTTACTCATTTCCAGCTTCCAAAAGCAAAAAACCACCACCAAACCCCATAAAAACCAAAACAACAAAAGAGGTGCCTCCATTACCATTTAATAAAATCTCAGTTGAAACCTTTTCTTTTATGTATTTGGAGTGTTTGGTCCAAGTGTTAAACCCTTTGCCCAATGGTCACCGATTATTCTCAAGACTTTTTTATTGGTCCATTTCCTCAAAATGCCTAATATTCCCTCATCCTCCACCAGTTTCAGGCTAAAATCAATCCCTACCATGTTTTGACACTTCTTTTGACACCTGCCAGCTTGTGAATACATCTAGTGACTATGCTGGTGAGGTAGGAGCATGATTAGGCAAAAACAAAGTCACAAGGGAAGAATTAAATAGTTAAAAATAATGTCAATATTCTGTGGTATTAAGATTTCAGAGCTGTGAGGAGTTTATGTCAATGGATATTGTTTTATAAGTTTTGTTGTTTTAACTCACTCCGTGACCTGATTCTGAAGGAAATTTCTTAATTAACTTTCTACATATTTGACAATGAAGTTCAAAGGAATCAAGAAGTACTTAAAGAGTAGAATTAAAAATAACTCCATTTCTGAAATATCTTGTATTGGTTAAATATACATATTTTATCTACATTTAATTAAATTTCTTTTTAAAAATATCCCCTGGTTTCACGAACTAGGTCAGTTACTGCAAATACCTTGGCTCATTTAAACAGTTCTGAATATTGCATTATGAAAACTGACTTATACAACATTTATAATTTCACCTATTTTTGGTTTTCAGTTAAATAAAAAAAATTCTTATGCTTTTTAAATGGTGATAATAAAATAGATAACCTTATTTGTTGTTTCAAGTCTGTTAGAGACCTGTAATTGACTCTAACACTAAGGCAGACAGGTGGTCATTGACTTCAGCGGGATTTGCATCTGGCTGTTGTGCATTCCTCTCTGTGAAAGTGGTCTCCTTTGACTCTCAGGCCCATGAAGGACTCAAACAGATCAAAATTAGTTGTGCTTTCTTTAAGAAGAGACTCAACCTATGCATTACACAGGCTTGAATAATTCTGCTGAAACCAATGAGACTCTCTGAGGGTTTTAGCTTGCTGCAGCTGAAGTAACTGAAAATTGGATCTGGGTCTGAAGGATTAGAGACTTAAGCATCACTAGTGCTGAGTGAAAGCTAAAAAGCTGTAAGTGTGGAAATAATATACCAAAAAGCACTTTGGGCATTTCACTTTCATGCTCCACATTGGAAGTGTATATCTCTTTCCTCCAGTTATGCTAAGGACTCAGCCACCAGTACTTGTGTTAAATATCTAAACACACCTAATGTCAGCAGTATTAGTAAGCCTCCACTTCTCGTGCAAACCTCTAGTCTTTTCCATGTTTGTCCTAGAAGAAGGAAGACGCAGTTGGGAGAATGACACCTTTCTGAAGAGACACGTGAACTGAGTGGTTCCCCAGTTAGAAGTGGCACAGTGATGCTCCTGCCCACAGCTGCAGCATCTGGACTGTTCCTGAAACTGAGGACTCTCACCAGACACGCAGAAGCATGTTGGCACAAGACTGACTCCCAGTTTAGGGGCTGAGCTTAGGAGAAAAATACAACTGCCACTGACTTCAATGCTGGATTGAAAGGCAACAGTCACACAGGGGTCATTCAGTCCAGCCAGGGCCACATGCTGTTGGATCAAAACAAGTAAGTTACTGAAACTACTCATGTCAGTTTTCCAAGCACAGACAGCAAGCATCAGTGAAGACCACAAAAATTTGAAAAATAAAATCTCAGTCAGCAGCTGCTGGATATGAAAGTGAGACACAGTTTGGGATGAGGTAGCACATTCCTGAAATTGTCACTGCTTATGATTTGACAGCATTACAAAGGGAATCGTTTGCCCGGTTTTGAAATATGTATTCAAATGTCTGTTCCATTAAACACACATCAGTATGTTGCCACCTGTTCCAGTCATGCTTGATAATGAATGGTATGCAGAGATAATATACCTGCCTGGCCTTGTAAATGTTCTGCAGGGAAAAATCAAAATTAGGTAATGTAAGTCAAATTTGGATGGATAGTCCTGTTACAGTCAATGCTAAATCCAGTACCCTTAATTACTTTGTTGCCTGAATTGGAAACCCTTTGAATAATGAGGAGGGGAAATAAAGCTTCTTGACAGTTAAGAGCCAAGGAATATGATTTTGTTGCAAGGTCCATCACTTACCCACAGATGACAGCAAATCCCCATGCAGATCAATCAGAGAGGCGGTAGAAAATGAAAGTAAGTGTTGGCACACACACTATTCAAAGATATTAAAGCTAATGTTGCCACGACTAAAGATAAAGCGAGTGGGGCTGCCATTGAGATCTCACTGAAATCAGTACAAAATTTCCATTTATACTGCATGACTGTGGAGCCTTGATGTAGCTATTAAAAAGAAATCAGGAAGGAAAAGGTACAAATTAAGGACAAGCAAGAGGTTAATTTTAAGTATATACTAATGCCTTTGACTTATGTGCTTAAGTACTTTGAACACCAGCTTATTTTCTGTCTGAAAGCTGGGACTCTTTTAATAGCTTCCAAAAACCTTTGTCTGAGGGAACCTCACTCTTGCATCCATGCGGAGCAGGTGTGGGCTTATGATGTGCTTTAAACCTCAGGGTGGAAATTTCTGCCTGGGAAGTTTTTCTGCATAAATATATAAGAAATTGAAGCTGTAGGTGTCTCTGCTCGAACGACTGTGAAGTGCTGTAAATCAGCAAGAGATGAGAGGATAATATGCACATCTCATTCACTCATTTCTGCCTGTTGGGCTTTTACATGGTGTTGACTTGCAAAGAATCACTGCCAAATGAGTTTGCTCCAAACAGGCTCTTGGACTGTTGTCCCACCATGGTATTTCATAACTCATCATGTTAAAAGAGTAACTGCAAGAACTCACTGTGCAGTTTATCAAGCTTACATATTGCTTTTCTAGGTAGGATCTGTGTGAAACTCAGAACACCTCTTCCTTCTTTGATTACTTTATTTTGAGAAACCAGAGTTTACAGCCATGTAGCCTGCGAGTCTGTTGCCCATTTGTAGATCCCTGATCAACTTGCAGTTACAGAGAGTACCTGTCTGTCACAAATCAGGTGCATGCTACACAGCAGGTAGCTCAAATGCTTTGCATATCACATATATAGATATACGTAGCCAATGCAAGTGAATCAATACTGGGGAGAAAGAGTCAGGTTTTATAACTGATGAACAGAACTTTTGCAAGCTTTGCCCATGAGCAAGCTGTCACTGGACTGCAAGAGGTTAAGATCACCTCTCTAGATATTTCAGCTAGAAGCCTCGCTGATCTGACCAGAAACCGGCTGTGAGCTACATCACTGAAATTCAGCTACCAAAATGCAACTTTGTCTGAAGTTCAAGGATCATCAGTTCTGAATTCAGTAAATTACTGCTCATCAGTTAGGATGTTAAGCATAGCGTTGCAGACAAATACGAGGATAATTACACAGGGAGTTTCTCATACCATCCAACTTAGGAGCTAATTTAGATACCCAAGTCACTTAGAGAGTCTGCAAAGAAACATTGATTCCCTCAAGGGAGAATTCAAAGTTTCAAAATTAAATATCTAGGAGAGTTTAAAATAGTTGATGTGAGCATAGCAACTGCTTTTCATGGTTTGTAGTTCCCCTTGTACTGTAACTCGTCATGACATTTCTCACAACCTCCTTGTATAAAGCTGTTGTGTGACCTTGCAGAAGGCTGACAGACCCCTGTTGCACCCCACAGTATGGGAAGTTGCTTGTGCCTGGTCCCCCTTAGGTCATCCTTTGCTGGCAGGGTAACTCTACAAATGCACGTTATAGGGCATTTATAAAATATGTTGGCACATTTGAGCCCTGATGTTCCCAGATGAAGATTTGGCCCTGGGTTTATACAAAATACCTCTGTCAGAGGTGCTTGAATTGTTGCATACTCCTGAGGTGCCTCATACTTTATTAAAGCACTTTCTTATTCCAGGCTTTGGCTTGTGAGGCTACTATACACAGTGTGTGTATTACATGTCACTCACCCACAATATTATCCTATGAGTTTATGCTGAAGCAAGGCCTGACACATTTGAAGAATCAAAAATCATTCAGCAATGTTAAGCCCTGCACTATACTCTGTTCTTGAAAGGCCCAGTCAGCTCTCTCCTCTTATGACAAATGCCAATGACAGAACTTTCAGTTAAGGGCAGTGTGGTGAAACAGGATTTCTATCATATAAACAGTCTTCATAAATATATGTAAAACATAGAATCATAAAAAAGAGAGCTGGAAAGGACCTTAAAATGTCACCCAGGCCAGTCAGCCTGATGAACATTTCTCTAACTTCCTCTTTAAGAACTTCACAGATGGGCCTTCACCAAGAGGGACCTTCACACTCTCTTTACTGGCCTTAACTGAGTCAACAGTTAAGTGCTCAACTAAGTGCTTCCTAATGTCTTGCCACAATGTTTTTTTTTGCTGTAGATAAAGCCTGCTGGTTTCTTTCTTATCCATCATGGATGCAGAAAACATAAGGCTTCCTTCTTTGCAGCAACCTTTTCTGTACTTGAAAATCATTATAATATCTCTGCTTCATTTTCTCTTCCATAGATTGCACAGTACCAATTAGTTCAATCTTTTGTTGTAGGTCATATTTTCTAGTTCTCTGATCATTCTCACACTGAATAATAAGAACTTTGGGAAAGAAGAAAAGGAATGAGAATTATTGTATTATTATTATTATAATTATTACTACAATTAATTATTCAATCACAGTGCATTTTATTTGGGTTATTGCTAAAATAACTTTACCTTTGATGCTTAATAATGTGTACAGAGATATATCCCTATGGATTGAGCTTCTGTGTTATGTTGGCTCACAGTCTTTGTGATTTGCATTTCAGGAAATAAAAAACGTCTACAAGCCAAACAGACATGCTCTCAGGGCTAAGAAATATAGGCATCCTGTCTTTCTTGTTATGTGGCAGCTAATGCTCCCCTGATAAGACCAGATTCTTGTCTGACATTGTGTATCTGCTGCCAGAGCACAAGTCCATGACAGTGGTGTAAACAGCTCCAGCCTGGCCATCCTTCCTCGCTCTGTTGGGTGCAGTCCCAATCTCTGGGGCTTCTGCAACTTCTGCTGCACACACATGACAACCCAGTGACCCCTCCAGTCCCTGCTTATTCCCTCAGACCCATGGGTGACCACGGGCTCAGTGACTGGAGAGTAATGGATGGGAGGGCTGAATTCAGACTGCACAGCTGGCCTCAGCACCAGCCCTCCCTGCCCAGTGAAGCTGCCATCCATGCTATCTGCCGTCCTCTCGGCAGAGGTTGGAGGAGGAAGTTTCCATGTACTGCACATGATATGAAGGTCCACATTGAACAACACTGTAGAAGTGCTTCTGTACACAGTGTTTCTGACCTGAAACACTTTGCTTTGAATGGAGGTTTAAGTGGTAGCCTTACAAACTTTGCCAAACGAAAACAAAAGGGCAATCCCAAGGGGCTGTTACCAGAAAGTAGCTTCAGTTCTTGTCTTATGATCCATACATAAAGACTTTGTGCAATACTTCCATGGACACGCCGTTGGGAAAATACTCTGTCAGCAATGAAGGCAAGAAGAAACTTTGAAGTGTGTCTACCAAAGCAGATAGTGCTAAGTAAAGGAAACTATGATTCCTATAACCCCAAATGCTATATAGAGGGATATCTGGCATTCAAAGGGTTAATCCAATTGAAAAATGAAAACTTTTCAAGCAACCTATTCCCTTAAGAGGTGCTTTCTTCATTTTCACTCAAAATCTGCAAGAAAAAAAGAAACGGAGGATAAAAGCTACTAGAAAGCTGTTCAATTTAAGGGAGAAAGGAGAGGAACAAAACCAGAGGGGAAGAGAGGTGGAACAAAAGAAACTCACTCAGAAAAAGGAGAGCAAATAATATCCACTAAAAATGAGAGAAAGGCTGGCATCAAAAGGGGTTTTCAGCCTCAGAAAGAAGCCAGCAGCCAGGCACTGGAGGTGATATCACCAACAAATCCCCTCTGCAGAGAGAGATACTCTTGCAGGACATGCTACTGGTGTAGGGGTTAGGAGAGACAGTGATTTTTACAGGGCTGAACTTCACAGGGATTCTTTGAGCAACCAGGTTTCAAGCTGTTTTCCAGTTACTGAAAGAAGCTCAGTGGAGCATTTTGCATTTTGGGTTTCTCTTTTTTGATTGACCTGTTATTTGTGGACTCCTGCTTCAGTGAGCTATAATTATTATAAGAGGACTGAGCTTTTAATTAAAGGTACAATGAATTTGGATCTTGCTCACAGACAAAAATATTTCCTGTGGAAAGTTGATATTTTTATATAAGAGTATAATGCCTCTGTTGGAACACCCTTTTCAGGAAGACACAACAAAAGAAATGGGATATGATCAGAATTTTATGGACTGCTCTAATCTCTTTTTTTTCCTCCTGTAAAATAAATTATGCATTAAGATCTCTGAGTTCCCCGGGTCATCTAGCTCCTAATATCCCCCAAAGGATGCTCAGCATCCTAATGCCCACAAAAGTGATGTCACATCTGTGAATCACTGTCACCAGAATCAATAATTCATAATCTGTCACATACGTGCTTTCTTTTGCTAAGCACAGTCACTGTTTGGAGGCCTGATCATTTCCCCCTTGGACAGAGTGTGCCTTTGGCTTTGCACTTGCAGCAGCCTGGGGATCCAGCTCCCAGTGTCCCCAGGAGGGGAGCAGGGCAGCACGGAGCAAGGGCAGCACACAGCAAGCCCGATGTGCCTCCCTCCAGACCCTCTGAGGTTCCACCCCAGCGCATCTGCTCTCTGGTGCCAATCCATCTGCCAGCGAAAACACAGAGCAAACATGCAGAGGAAGAGATTTCATTTTCCCAGAGCCATTCATAGGGCAGGAGCTCCCCATTTCCAATGCCTTTCACGAGGCTGTCACTTGCTTGGCATATTGTGATGTTGAAAAAGCCAAAGAGCTCTATGAGCCACAAAAGGAACAAAACCGACTGACAAGGCCAGGTTGGATGGGGCTGTGAGCAACCTGATAGAGTGGAAGGTGTTCCTGCCCATGGCATGGGGAGTTGGAACTAGATAATCTTTAAGGTCCCTTCCAACCCAAACCATTCTGTGACTGTATGACTTTTCAGTGGTTTTGTTTCTGTTCTTTGAATCTTTTTTTTAAACTGAACTACAAGACAGCAGTTCCCCTTCAGCTTTAGTTGCTCATTTAGGTGTAACTAATCACAGTCTTTATAAAATGAGCCCCATTCTCCCTCACAGCCCTTCTTTCACGGTGAATTTGGTGGTAACATGGGTGGGGGTCTGTGTACCATTTCAAAGTTAGATTTATGAGCATTAGAAGTGTGGTGGGAAACAATGCAGTTGCCTGAGCCTGGTCTCATATCTTTACCAGTGGCTGTTTAATGAAAAGGGGAGAAATTAATTTACTTAGGAAGCCATTGCTCCTCTCTCAGACTTGACTGAAAGCCGTGGAGAGTGGAGTGGCAAAGCAAACAGACATGCACAGCTTGGCTTGTTTTCATAAGAAACCAAGCTAGAAAATGTGCTTAAAGTATCTTCAGGTACTGCACTGACCTTGAGCTTTTTCCCTTCATTAATTTTATGATTTTATCACCACATTTTCCAATTAAAAAAAATTCTCTTCCCTCTTCCTGTGAAAAAGTTCCTATTCCTACCTCTCCCACCCCTCACCAATCTCCCCCTTTCTTTCAACTCTCATAATCCTTGCTGTGATAATGGGTAAGGAAACGTTTTCAGCCAAAAGCCTGGTATTTTAATTTTGATAACCTTCCCTAGCAGCAAGATTTGTGTGAGATGGAGATTAACGAAAGCCAGGCACAATGCACCCTTGTCATCAGGTAGAGTAAGAAGCAGATAACTCTCAGGGAAGCAAGTGGTTCAAAGGGGGAGTAAGTAATAACACATTTTAATTTTCCATGCATTCCTACCCACCCTTTAATGGAAGGAGAACCCAAACTGCAAGCAAAGAGAATATGGAGAAGAAATAGCAGCCTTAGTCATTGAACGGGCTGAGAGGAGAAAAGGGGGCCTGGGGAGGCCCTTCCAGCAGCAATAATTGGGCCCCACCTAGGGCATGTGGTAGCAAGTGGATGCTTTTTCTGCACATTTTTATCACCTATCATAAGGAGACAAGTAATGTCTACAGTCCCATAATCCCCAAATCCATGTGAAGCCCATTTATTGGGCTAGCTGAGGCAGAGGGGGAAGGAGAGATGACAGTGGGGCAGAGCCCTGGGCAGTCCTTGCAGGGTTGGTAAGGCACTGTAAGGCACCACAAGCTATCAATCAGGGCTCAGAAACTGCCCAGCCAGGGCTGCAGGTGCTCAGCAACAGCTGGACAATTTGCCTACCTGGCAGAAGAAGATCCCCTGCTCCCTAGGGGCACCTTCACTTGCCATGTAGCATTCACCTGGCAGGGATAGCCTCAAGCCCCAAAAGTTGCTGAGGAAACTACTCATTTTCCTCTCAGCCCTAGGGGCTAGTCAGGAAGCACCAAACCTATGTCACAATCAGATCCTTTAGCAGGAAGCCCCTCCTGAAGACTTGCACAGCCTTTCCTAAGGCATGGAAGTAGCTATGCACTGCTATTTACCATGGCATTTTCCGGTAAAATCTACACCAGGAGTCCATCCCTGGCAAAGTGTATCCCACGTACCTTTTTCCAAATAGGACAAGGTAGGATAGTCATAGGAAGGACTGCTACTGCTTGATGAGTGTGGAGGCTCAGACACATGTGTGTTCAGGACAGTTGTAAACACAGCTGCTCCAGCGCTCCATTCCCTCCCTCACAGATTTTCTGCACCACACAGGTGGCCACTACCAAGAGGTGGTGTAGCCACGGCCAGAGACATGAATTTAGCTCCTTCCTCATGTTTTAAACACAGAGCCTGATCTCCCTCTTATTAGTTGCCCTTGCTCCTATACTGTGATCAGACTTGGATAGACTTATAATACATTTTATTACTTGGATTATTTTTTAACTCTTGGAGTACAGTTGTTGGCCTTTCTTAATCTCCCATCACCTCACTCATATTGTATTAGAATAAGAAGGAGTCATGAATAAGTAGCTCACTCCTTGGCTTTTCATCTCATAAAATAAGCTTCTAAAAATTGTTCCTGAAGTGTTTCTTGAGTGATAACAATGTTCTGTCAAATGTTTTGAGAACTAATATTTTCTGAAAGAGTATGTATCTCAAGAGAGCTGTTAGAATAAGGGGTGGGGGGCGGGGAGAAGCTGTTTGGAAGCATGGAGGAGACCGGATGGAAGTTTGAAACAACTGCTGCACACATACTACATAACAAAAATGTTAAACGGCAATAAAAAGGGAAAATTATGGCTTTTCATGGGACAACTTTTTTACCCACCATGATGCCTTCCTGTTGCTCTTTGCATGAGTAAGCTACAAGAAGCAAAAGGAGAAATGAAAACAATTTGGCCAGACTGCAGTCCCCCATTCACTGCACTGCAGCTGGTGGATCCGAGCTCCTGAGAGAAAGGACAGCATTTAGACAGTGATCCCGACATACAGCACTGGATATGAGTAAGAAATATTGAGTAGGTCAGACAATTTGGGGATCAGTCCCCATTTCCCTTAATTATGAGTTCAAGTTATGAACCTTTCAGTTTCCATAAAGTTCAGACACCAGATCAACTTGTCAGCCCTGTCACTTCTAAGTCTGTTGTTTTCTCTACTCAGACCTGTGAAACCAGCTCCATACACATTTGGTGACTGTTACTCCCAGGAGTCGCTCACTTTCCCAGCCAGGTGGCAGGTCTGTCCTCGAGTCCTAGTTCCCTGCCTGCAGTCTCACTCTGGCTGCAGCTTGGGCAAGTCTCAACATCTCATGTTGCGTTTTTTTACTTTTAACTGTAGACACACATCGGCCCCTCCTTTACCTGTCTACTTGCTGCTCTGTTGACCTTTGTGTTTAGTTTGCTAACACTGTGGCTGGGCTCAAGCAGTAACAGTCTAAGTGGAATGCTCAAGCAATTGCTTGTTTCCACCCATGCACATAAATAATCATAATAGACAAAAAATTATTCAACTCATTTCACATTCTAATAAACAAAAGCAACACCAATAAACCAATGCCAATGAACCATAATATATTTATGCTGTTTTGCCACAAGCTTTTTTCAAAATCGGAGCTTCAGGGGCAGAGCAGACACCTTGCTGGTAGGACTGCATCTCATTTTGGAAATGTTGCCGGGTTCTGGGCTCCCCTCAGACATCTTGAAACTCCCCCTTATATCTCAAATATGACACACCATCAGAGAATTTGCCTCACAGCAGCAGATGTTTCCCTGACTACATGTTTTTGATGGAAGCCTCTGCTCTGCTCATTTGTAACCCCTCGGTTGTAGCCTGGCTAGTGGATTTATCTATTTTGTAGCAACATGGGGGTTTGTAAAAGGTCTTGTGCAGAGGTACTAAAAAAGCGTCTGCTGTGACTACTGGTTAGCACAGTAAGCACTGCATAAGCCAGTAAATCTCACCTTAACTGTAGTAAACGTTCTACCTGCTCTTTCTTTCAAAGGTTGTTCCCCAGCTTCACTTTTCTCAGGAGTAGAAATATTTTTCTGATTTACAGTCCAAGTTTACTCACAGGCAGGGTGTGCCCGTTGGTTTTTACCAGCTTCATCCGTTCCCTTTCAGTTTTTCTGTCTCTCTTGTACTCAGCTACTGTATGTATCGACAGAGGGCAATAGTATATCACTCTGGCTTTGTTTTGGTTCCCTTCCCTGCTCCTCTTTCCCCTCCCTTTCGAGTGCATTCAACATCTGTTTCTCCTACTTCTGAACTCTTGCCTTTGACCAGCAAAGGAGGGTACCTCCAGCAGTGACCGAGGGCACAAGAATATGTGTTTCTCCCCAAATCCTTTCCCGAAAGCAAATTAATAGCAAAAAACAGCCTAAGAAAGCCTGCACCACTTGCCCTGCAGGTAATGGGATCATCAGGTGCAACCAGTTGGTGGTAGGTCCAGAATGGACAGAAGAGAGCCCTGCTGTACCTTCTGCATGGCGCAATGCTCAGCCAAAGGGCTTCTCTGTGCAGGGATGGTGCTGAATCCTGACACAGACTCCAAAAGCGATTCCATAAATGTTGTTAAAAACAAACGCACCCATTTTTCCTATAGAAATCTGAAACTCCCAGGAGGGGCTGACAACAGCCTCCTGGTCTGGCTCCGTTTCTCAGCGTTCCTGCTTCCAGGGCTGTGTGCCTGCCCGGGCGCCAGACAGATGCTGAGAATGCTGCTGGTCGCTCCTCCCCATTGCCGGCACCGCCGGCGCCGATCCCGCGGCAGCTCCCGGCGGTCGGCAGGTGTCAGTGTCAGACCCGGGATAGGAGGATCGCATCCCGGGTGGGCGGCTCTACCATGGCCTCTTCTCGTAGGAGCAGTGGGGCTTGTCAGCGTGTCCTTCTTTACCTGGTCGTATTAGAATCCCTTTTTTTTTTTTAAACTCACGATCTTTGTTCATTTTGCATTTCCTCCGAGAGAAAGGTGATGATACCAGATCTGAGGGGTGGATATCTGAGGGGTTCCATAACACAGCATTGTACCTCCACCCTCTTGACACATTAAGGTGCTCTCGAATTTTGAAGAATTACGGTAGTGATTCCAAAACCTGCGATCAGAGGTCAGTGGTCCAGGGACTGGTGTGAGCTGATGGACAGCAGGCTTAGATTTAATCCATCCATGCAGGCATCCACTGGAAAATATATAGGGCTCTGCAAACAAGAAAGGACTGAAAGGAGCTCTCTCTCTCCCTAAGGTTTAACCCACACTGAACGCTGGTGCTTCTATTTAATTTTTGGTCAAATATCTACACTTGCCTGGAAATGGTTTGTCATATAAATATGCTTCTCTTCCTTCTGGGTCGAATTCAGGAAGTATTTACTTATATGCACAACTACCTCCCTGGAATGGGAAAATCGATGGTAAGTATAACTATCACTGCATGTACCAGCCAGAAGTCAGTACTGTTCATATAGGAAAATATGTTATGAATTGCACAGTACAAATAAGTACTTTTTTAAGCTAAAGTGCAGCTTTAAGCCCCAAACTTACAAAGTCTTGCTCTGTTCATGTTATGCACTGTGAGTTGTGTGATTGAAGTTCAGCAGGGCTGTCTGTGCTGCAGGACATTGAGCAGGCAGGGAAGGCTTTGAGGGGCTGGGGGCTCACACAGTAAGCAGTAGGCTATATCTGTGCTCCCTCAAGGGCAGACAAGGGAACGAATAATAACTTTGCTTCTGCGATAAGGATCTGTCTGTCTAAGGATGTGCCTCTGTGGTCTTCTGGCTGACAGATTTTCTCTGCTCAGATTCCAGGAGAGCTGAAGGGCAGCTACCTCTCAGCATCTCGGTACATGCATTAGCATGGTATTTACTGCAACGAACATAGGCTGCCATTTGTCCTCCTAAGAACAGGAGAAAGGCCATAGGAGGTCAGACCAGAGCTTCCTCTTGCCCAGTGTCCCAGCTCTACTCTTGTCCAACAGAAAATTTGCAGGGAAAATACGTAAGGGAAAGGGCCAATAAGAAATGACTCACATCTGATAATGAACATCTGAAAATATTCAGGCACTCTCTGTCAAGGCAGTTACATCCAAACTGTCATACTTAGTAATAACTGAATGTGAATGAATGAGTCTAAATATTTTTTAACAAATATATACCAATGAGTTCAACATCCTGTGACAATGAGTTGTACAGTTTTCTTAGAGTCATGAATCACCCTTTCACTGCTATTTTCTTTTTCCAGAAAGCTAATAATGTTTTGCTCTTTCTTCCTTGAAGCCTGCTGAGCTAGCTTGCATAAGACCAGAGGTAAAATTTTGCCTGTTTTCCGTTTTACAAACCAATTGCCTCTGCAGCTGCTACTTGTCTTGCCTTCCATCTGCCCTGCAACTTCACTGCATCAATGTTCCACTCAACCCATACACCTCCATGCAGTTGCTTGGAGTAGATAAACATCTTTGCCTTGGTGGGTTCTGGCAAATGACAACATCAGATGAAATCTGAGCGTAATAATAGCAGGAATCATTCTTTTAATGCTGTCAGATTTTATGCTTGTGATCGAATATTCCAACGTTCTTTCTTCTCTTTCTTAAGTGACAAAGTTTGCCGGTACTTAGGAGGAACCCATCTACCACGTGTATGCCAGCACCCATGACAACTCTCCAGGCAGAGGTGGCTTGCAGTTTTCCTTTATGGCTGTTGCTGTTCAGATGGAGCTTCCCTGCAAGTCTTGTTGAGCTGATTTAGACTGGAGTGAAAGAAATCAACTTATACAGCACTATGAAAACAGCAAGGCACAGAAAAGGACCCTTGGCCCTGCCCAGCTATTTAAGGAGTCTTGAAAGACAGGTCAATTGGCAACCTAACATTTCTAAGGCATTTTCTTGCTGTTTTTCAGCAGATTTCACAGTTCTTCACCTTGATGCAGGTGAACTCTGAAGATGTTAAGTGACTAAGGCTGCCATCTTTGGTCAATAAAAAGAGTGTTTATTTGTCTTGACAAATGTTCGTCACCAGCCTCATTATTAAAAAAAGAAAAAAGGTGGACCTGGAAGTCATGGGGTACTCATGTTATATATAATTCTCTTATTACTGTTGGCTTTAAAATACTTAAGCATGACAAGATCAGAGCCAGTGTCATCCTTTTTTATTTAAATTCAATTTACACAAAATAATGTTCTTCTTGCTCCATTTCTTTCCATTCTCTCTCTTTTCCTCCTCTGTTCATTTTTCTTCATAATTTCAAAGTTAGTCCCTTCACCAATGTCACCCCCTTCCACAGTCCCACATTTCACCTTTGCAAAACACAGGAAAAAGTCAGTCGTTTATTTCTGCATGTCATGTGTAGCTCTTTGTTTCAATTAAAAATAGGACCTTGCAAATTGGGTTGCACTGTCATTAAGTAGATACCATTCAAGGCTTTTGCAGAGAGAGACAAAAGTTTTTGGTCTTTGCTGCTTCATTTTTTTTCTTCTTCTATCACCATTGTTAACTCCCTTGCTGTTGTACCCTTCTAGAACAAGTGTACACCATAGTATGCTTTTCTTTTTACCATATGTTACCCTTCATAGACCCCACTGGCCTTTCTTCAGCTGTCTCACAGTGGCTTTGGAGGCAGGTTTGTAACTCTAATGGGTGGGACTGTGGCATGTGACGTAGCTCCTGTAGGCCTAATCTGGGTGAGGGACACTAAATGAATGGTGCGACATGGAGCACTCACTGCATTAGATCACACACTCTTCAGTCAGTAGCTAGGATCAGCTGAAGCTGCCCTGCTCCAGGCCAGCTGAGAAGCTCCCTCCCTCAGTTTTTAATTATAATATAAAATTATATATATATATATAAATATAGAAAAATGGTTTTATCAAAACCCTGCATTTTCTGACTCTTTGTGTCCTTTCTTCCCACTCAATAGCTGCTCCCCTCTGCTTAGGGAGCAAAGCCTTCTCCCACAGGTCCAACAAGTGCCCTTAGGAAAAGAAGTCACAATAAAATCTTCAGCAGACTCTGGTCACCCCAAAAACAAGTGCTTATTCTGTGATACCCTGAGCACATGCATCTAGAGACAGTGAGAGGGGTCTCTATACTCCTCTGGGTTGGTGAGCTTGACAGGAGCTCAACCTTTGCCAGCCTATCAATGCACTGCAATGTTGTACTGTTCAGTTCTCCAAAAATCTCGTTGTACAAAAATCACAGATTTCACAATAAACCCCCATGCTTTATGACAGAAGTATCATTGGCTCCCATTAAAAAAATAAAATACACCCCAAGTAGGTAACAGAAAGAAATTAATGTCTTGAAACTCAGGTTCAAGCAGCCAAGCATTACTGGTGTTGAGTGTAACAGAAGTCAGTGCTGAAGCTATAGAGGTAATATATTAATTCATACGTGTATGACTGATTATGTATTATTAGTACAATTAAGGAATATTGCCAGTAGAATACAATCTTATGACAATGTAATGTTCTCTAAAGTACTCTCTTGGCAGACACAAAAAATAAATGGAAAATCTGGAGACAAAAAAGCCTAGAAATGTGCAGTGAATGAATTTGGCCCATCTTTTGTGCTAACGTAGCACGGTTGGCTCTGGAACGTTGGATCACTTGCTTTTATCAGAACGTCATCTGCCTGTGACAACCATTTAATACCCATCCATAGTCCCAGTCATGGTAACTTGCACTGTCACAGCCCAAAAGAGCAAAACCTGTTGAGGTTAACAAGAATATTTTTTTTTTTCCATGCGAGATCTTTTGGCTCACTGGAGCAGGAATTAAGAGAAAAGGAACACCTTCATGTGGGTTTTGCTGTAGCCATACTGAATAATCATGTTTAAAAATTAATCATGTGCATTCTCAAGTGTTAGGTTTAAGTACCCAGTGCTCCAAAACACATTAATTATCAGGGTTATGTAGAACTGTCATCATGGCTCAGCACAGCCCCTCAAGGGTCAAGATCACTTGGCAAGTATGAGAAAAGGTACTCCTGTGAGCCAGAGATGAGTCGGTAGCACTGAAGAAAACTAGGCACAGCTGGACAAGGTTGTCTTTTTTGTGGTAGATTTGTGCTCAGATGTTTGAGTGGATGACAGCTCTGGAGATACTTCAAGGAAAGGCAAAGGAAAATAAAGAATAATTGCCTTGAGGTTTTTTAGTCAACTACCTAACACCTCCTCACCTGAACTAAGCCAGTAACTGTTGGAAAACTGCACAGCACAGAGTGAGGTTGATTTATACCAGGCACAGATCTGGCTGTTAAAATCTTTGTGTCCTAGAAAATGTCTTCTCTTTACTAGCTCAATTTATGCGGACAGGTGAGTGTATCAGGGTAGAGAGCAGACATAGGAGAACAGCAATGAGCCCCTGCTGGCTTCTAACAGCAGCATTATGTTAATAGTTATTGAATGAGATGAAAATAAGCTGAGGGGAAGCATGAGAGGAAAATTCAGGGGCAAGTGGCAGAGCGCAGTGAGCTGCATCATTAAGATGATGCAAGAGATAGAGGACAAACATCTGCAGATCACAAACATATTTGCAAGCTCAGAACTGGAGAGAATTTTGCCAGTCTCTCTCCTGTGCTCAGACATACAGAGTTCCTTCAAAATAAAACCATTACAAAACTTCCCAAGAAGCCCAACACAAAAGAAAATCTACCCCAAGGCCTTGTTTAGCTAGAGCTATACCTCTCAGTAGTTTAACAATGATATAGTTCAGTGGACAATTATATTCCTTGCTCAAGGAAAAATTATGTGCTATAAAGAAGCTTAAAAAAAGAAAAAAAAGGCAGCAAGATCAGGATCTCCAAGTGGTAAAAGAAATTGCATAGATCATATGTATTTTTCCACATGTACTTTCCTCCCTCCTCTTATTCGTTTTATCCTTAGTGTGTAATTTAGAAGTGTCTCATAGATAGCACAGCAGGGTTGCAGGAGAGCACTGCTGTGTCTGTCCAGCAGACAAAGGTAAGGCAATACCTGAAGTCAAACAGCAGTGTGGCTGTGAGGACTCAGATTCCTTGGGGGCATGGGGTACGTGTGAAGGGACCGAGAAATGAGCCATCAGCATCAGGCATACATACACCTCCACTGCTGGCGTGGGTGGCATTACTTTGCTGACTGTCATAAGCTACAGGTTATTGAGTTTTTTGCACTATTGGTCCCCCCACATTAGTCCTGGCCAGACCACAGGCTTCAACAGGTCTCCCAAGCACAGGGTAGGAAATCCTTCTTCTACTGGCTGGCCAAAGGTAGGTCCACAGCCTCCCAGCCTATAGATCTTAAAACTACAGAGCAAATGTATTGTATTTAAAATCTGAATATTGCCCGATTTCTTTTATCAGATAGCAGTATTTTTTAGTAGGGCTTGTGTTTTAGGTAGCAGAGGGCTCCTGAGAGGGCTAAGCTAAGTTCTTAAGCACTAAGCGCTGCTGAGTTCTTCAACTGGGCTGACAAGGTTGTTAACATTAGCTCAAATAATTTGTCCTATGGCATTTTATGGAAAGTTCCCTTTAGAAGCTCTCTGGCCCTTTTTCTACCCCTAGACTTCAGACTCAGACAAAAGCCTTTCTTCCCTGCTGGTTCTGCAGCTGCATCGGTCGTTGCTTCATGAGCGTGTGCTTTGCAGCAGCTCCTCAGGATTTATGGTGTGATCTTTGTCCACCTTTCCCACGGCTCTCTCCTAAGTTAGATCAGCACATTCATACAGCAAAGGAATAACCTAATCTTGTTGAACAGCAGCTTCACCCACTGATCAGGTAATTTGCAACACTCCTGTCCCTATTACACAATAATAGTTGCACATTAAATATACCCCAGCACCCCTTCTGTTTCAGCCCAAGAATCAGTTTGAGAAGTTGTGGACATCTCTGAGCCCTGGGGAGTGGGAAGGGAGGTGTGCACAAAACACATGGCTCAAGGTGTTTTCCTGGCTGGAATTTCTGGCCCTTAAACATAACCTCACCTGGTCAAAGAAGCTGCTTCACATACCTGGTGAATAGAGGTGGAAGATGAGAGGCAGCTGCTTCATCTTACATTCTTAATCAGCTCTTTCTATTCTTCTGCTCTGGATGGTGTGGACCTGAAAGTATGGCAAAGAAATCCTCTGCTCTGGCTGTTAGACCATCCTATTGGCTTTCAATAGAAAGTCGTGGCCATTCCTTCCTCAAAAGGAATGTGACGAATTTGCCAAGAGAGTATCCCTTGCGCTAACAGTGCAAGCAAAGGAGGCACACAAAGATCCTGTAAGGGAAAGCCGAGATTCAGGTACAGTCAGTGGCCATCCCTTGGCTTCTAGCAGAGCTATGGTCTGAACATCCCCACAGGATGGTCTGTGGTCTCAGAAATTGTCTCCAACAGAGGTAATTTGCATACACTGAGAGCTGTGTTTTGAACTGTGTTTGAGAAGAACTGTGTTTTGAACCGCCTCTGAAGACGCCACTGAACACCAAGACTTTGCCAATGTAGTCATGGCCAAGCTGAACTCAGGTTGTACAGTGTCTTGGTACAGGATCAAATTTGCCAAATCAGACACTAAACCTCATGCATTATTATGACCGAAGTCTATCTAGGCATCATGGCATTTTTCTACTATTAACAGTCAGCTTCCCTTTCTCTTTTATCTCTCTGCAATTAGCTGGGGACAATCAGTCTTCCTGATGGTCCTTTAAAAACTGAAAAGATAAATATATTCAAACTGTTTCAAAAATTACATGTCCTCAGGAACAAAAATGAGAGGTTTTGACACTGCTGTAGAGCTTGCAGTGAATTAGTATGAAAGCAGGTTGTTTTAAAGGACTTGTAGCTGCCTATTAACAATGAGTAAGAAATCCTGAGGAGATAGGACTGGAGATGGGCCAGAAAAAGAGGAGAAAGATACTAAACAAAAGCACTTTCACTCCTCACCTGTGAGACACAGGCTGACAGCAATAATTTCAAAATTTTTAGCAAAAAGGTAGAGTGTTTTAAAAGTGCTTTCAAACTGTTTTTAAACAGTGACTCTTCCCATCTCCAGGATTATTGTGGTCTGCTTTTAACAGGTAGAGTGCAACAAAAGTGAAATAGTCCAGGGAAGCAAATAAGTACACACCAAACTTTAACCCAGGATGAGGCTACATTGGACTCTGTGGGGCACATTTGTACAAATCAGTGGTGTGGAGAATCAAGCTTTCTGCAGAAAAGTTGTCAGTGTACTACAGGAAAGATAATTCTGTTTTCTAAACCAGAACCATTACCTCTGCCTGGGATGTCTCTGTGTGTGTAGACATACATGCACAGCGTTTTCTATGCAGACTTATTCTATTTTATATCTTGATATTTCACAAGAAGGGCCCCCATATTTTTTCTAGTCAGCTGGCTGGTTGTAGAGGAGTTAAATATTATGTGTCACTTGTGAAGGCTAAGTTCTTGTGGCCATATTTGAAAATCACTTTGAATGAACATGTCAGCTTCAGACCTGAAGAAGGTCCTGTTTGTTTTTTCCAAGAAACGATACTGATTTCATAAAAACCATTACTTCTTCCCACAAAGCTTGCCTCACCTAGTGTAATAGGGGAATAACTTGAACTGTAAAGAAGGAAAGAAAATGAATATAAGTATCCATGTATTTTATATATTAGAAAGACATGGTATTTTCATGAATGAATGAATTTGATATAGTTCTACTGACCAAAATGCCGTGTCCTTATCTGGTGTATTTTGCCACTGCTGCTACTACTACTATGACAATTCAAGCATAATCTGTGTTACAGTTAGTGTGCTTTGGGCACAGAGGTTACAACAGGCTTTATGAAAGGTTTTGGGAAAGCCTCATCAGGATACAACAGACCATGGAGTGAGTGGCTTACAAGGGGAGGCTGAAAATGCCAAAGAGCTGCCTCACGAAGTGGTGGCAGGCAACAAGTGGCATTACAAGTAAATGACTGCAAACAACCTGGCTAGGTGAAACCAGTTATTTCACAAAGCCAGTGCTGAGCAGATAGCCATGGAAACCAGACATTTTCCTGGATCACATGCTGTATATCAATGGCAACGACAACAAAAGGAGGCAATCATAGTCAAGCACCTGACGCAAACTAAAAATATGGATTGGTTTTCAATTAGTTTCAGGAAATTAACATTCAAAATGAGGTAGTTTGACTGCATGCCATTGAAAGCTCAAATGCAATTATGATCCAAATAAAAAAATCTGTGTCAATGAAAACAACATGGAGGGGAAAGAAATCTGTCATGGTGGCATCTGTCAGAACCTCATGGTGTTTTAATGACTGATCTGAATGGCTGTGGATAAAGGGATTAGCTGATTACTTTTTGTTATTAGTTGATGACAGTGTTTTTTTCATATTACGGGCATTCTGAAAACAAAATATAATCTAAACCCTTCAGTTTGCATTATAAATATAAAGTCTGCTACAGTCTGTGAAAGCATTTGCAGGGCTGTCAAACCACATGGATTAACTTTGGGTGGTAGGGGAAAGAAAAAAGGAAGAGCTATTTCTAGATGACAGAGAAGATTATTCCAGCATTCCCTCTCTTTCCATTGTGCTGAGGAGAAGAAAATACAGTCAGGTCATGTTCTGCACCAAACTCTTTGTGTGAATTTCCATCCTCATTTTAGTAATGAGACTTTTCCTAAAAATCCTCACTATCATTCCCTTTTTGGGGTGGCCGATGATAAGAAATCCCGAACTGGCTGGGGAGAATCAGTGCACCATGAAGCAGAGCTGAGATTGTTGCCTAAGTAATACATTTGCTTTCTCTTTTTTGATCAAATTATTTACAGCTGAAGAGCTCATTTTACTTGTATTTTTCTGTGAAGCAGATAATATTCAATCACCTGCTGAGTTATAGTCTGAAAAACAGTAGGTCTTCATTATCCAGGGTGGTGAACTCAATTCTCTCATGTAAAGGAGTTGAACACCCATTGACTACAGCGAGCTCAGTTCAGACAATGCAGGAAAACGGTCTTTGTTTTACAAGAATTGAAAAGTGATTAAATGATTGACTATTATAATGCATTCACACGAGTTCATATCATGCTGCAGTTTCCCTTTGCAAGTACTTGTTTCGTCAATTATCTCAACTGAAACAACACAGGAATGGCTCATATGGAATGTGATGTTAACTTTTCATATTTATTTTCAAAATGCTTTAAACCAGCCTATTCATTTTGCTTTAGAAATTACAGGTAGAATGTGTTCTTTCTCAATAAACATTTCAACTTTTACACTCAGGTTTTCAGTGAATATTATTTTAGTTGAAGAACAGCAATATATGAATGCAGCGCAGTGCTACAGAAAGAATATGACATTTTACCTTCACATCTCTTCTATCCCTTTCAATGAGCCTTCACACCAGCAGTATTGATGAATAATAGATGAATTTAGGAAAAAAATAATATCTGAAAGTTATTATGGGTCCAGTATCATGCAACGTGATGAATTAATTCTTGAAATTTGGAGTACTAGGCTAGCCTCTGGCAGGGTAGGATATTTAAGTTAAGATTTTGCCCTACTCTGTGTTGGTCTACCTGAGACAATTCACCTGCTTTGCTAAGCATCAGTTCTTGTTTGATGCTGACAGGTCAGATATTAGACCTAGGTTTTCCCACCAGTAGTTTGGATTATTCTTCAGGAGAACTATTTTATGAATGAGCAGAAGTTTCAGACGCTAATGTCTACTGGAGATAAAAGTTGCTCTCCTTGTATTCTCTGAATCCCTATGTCCATGGTTCTTTCCTTTCCCTTCCAATGGCAACAGAAGCTGCACCCAGAGCTGCACCCATCCTACATCTGAGTTTGAGGGCTGAGAGAACCTCTGTAGCACACAGAGGTACTGCTTGAACCTCTATCACATTTTTGATGTTTCTACGTCATCTTCTAAGTGTGGGTGCATGAAAACTGAACCCCAGTGAACAGAAATGTAGCAGTGGTTGAGCAGTGACAAGGAAAAAAAGCAACTTACCCATGTATAAATTATATAATACACATACTATATGTATTATATACCTGTATACAAAATACGTACTTTATATAATAATTATTATATATAATAACATATATTTATTTTATATTAGATAGTGTATATACTATTTAATATCCATGCACACTGAGGTATATAATACATATTTTTTATTACAGTCATTGAATAAATTGCTATTATTATTATTATTATTTGGATAACTGTGCTCTACGGAAAATCTGTCTGACCTGTGATAACTTTTGAGTAAGGACACTTTAATAGCTGATCTGATTGGAAGGGCACAGATAAAATGAGCAGCTGGTCCTGGTGATTTTATTTGCAATTTCATGGATAGCATTTGCCAGAAAATGTCAGAAGGAGATGCACAGTATTTCATCTCTGTGTCTTGCCTTAGGCCCCATCTATGGAAAGGATCGCTAGTGTATATACAATTAATTTTTTTAAGGTTCAACAATTTGAAATACCATGGAAAAAACTGTGTTAACACTGAGGCATGTAGATAGAAGAAAAATAACTGACAGAAAGACAGCTCTTTTCCTGGTAGTGCAGTGCCACAGTCAGTGGTTGCTAGCAATCTCCAGACTACACAGGGAAGATTCTGTCAACACAGTGTCAAAGCAGTGTCTTCTGGGACAAAACCACATTATTTATGGGGACAAAAAAATCTCTGTTAATACGGAAGAACCAAGGACAACTGAATCAGAGCTCTGTAGGTTAGTGTGTTCTGAAAGAGAAGACTTCAGTCTGGAACCACCCAATCATGTATGAAATCACTAATTAAAAGAGGACAAAGTTATTTTTACCTTATGTTAACTTCAAACAGGCAGTATCAGTGGCCCTTCAATAAGTGGTACACATATGTGTACACACTCTGTGCCTTCATTAAAGGCAAAAATCACTAGTCTGTCTTGCAGTCAGGTAGAATATTTCTTGGTGATTCAGATATGTCTGTCCTGCTTTCAAGAGTTACTTGGATGCTTGGGCACTTCCATGCTTCTGAACATCAGAGATAGAGTCAGAGGTGTCCTGGGGCAGCTGGTTAAGATGGGACTTTCTCAGTGGCTGTCACTGATGGCATTGGCTGAGTTAGACTTGCATGTAAACTGCTGCTATTTTAAACTATTTTTTATTTTAACATTGTGCTCCTGCTGCTGTATGAATAATAAATACTGTTGTTTCAATAATTTTGGCTGGCCACTGCACAGTGCTGGTTGCTGATTCTCAAGGGGAAACCACCAAACTTGCCAAGGAGCAAGAGCAGTTGGCATACATGGAAAGCTGTAATTGGATTCTCGTTAAAGAGGAGAGGAATTATGCAATTAGGCACGGATAGCATAAATGTAAGGCTGTTCCTGAGAGTCTACATGCAGAGACCAGAGAAAAGGGTAACTAATCCTACAGCTGTGATATGGAGGGACATTAATTCCTGTAAGAGAGAAGACACACTTCTGATGACCTGACTCTATCTCATCCTGGAACAAAACAACCACCTCTTCTTCTGACTGTGTCTGATTTTTGTAAGCAAGTAGCCCTCTTAAAACAAGAACATTTGGTCCACAGCTGCACAGCTAACACCAACCTTCAACTCACATTTGTGTTGCTGGAGAAGGTCACAGGCTTGCTGTGAAATCGGCAGCCCCAGGCACCTTCTCCCCACTGCTCCCCACAGAGAGCTCTGGAGAGGGTAGAAGGCAGACTGCAGCCCACTGGCACAGCTGCTGTAGGATGGAGGTAATCAAGGGATCATACATAAAATCATTCTGCCAGCACTCAAGCTTTTAAAATGTCTTTCTTCTTCAAATAAATAATAAAACAGTTAGAAAGCTCTGCCTGAAAACTAGGAGTGAGGGAAAACTGAAAGAGAAGAATATCAGTGTGATAGGACTTCAAAGACTTTTTTTTGAGTTAAGAAATAGTTTCCTTCTGGGGTCCCAGAAGGTACAGATACAGGACAAGCAGAGATATTTTTAATTCAGATTATGCAGGCACGTGGGATAATAGTAATTAGTTCATCTACAGTAGAAATGTAAAGTCTCCTGGCTAGAACTCAGGCACACTGCCTCACACCTTGGAGGAGATTAAGTATTGTTTTAATTCAAAGCCCCACAGGGAAGACAGGTGGACAGAATGTAATTACTAGGACATCGAGGATAACTGTCTACCTTTGAAAAAGTGTATCATGTTCTCTTTAATATCTGTGAGCAGACAGGATCTTGGTTTTTTTGTCTGCAAGTTGGATGTCAAATAAATTCATAACTTTCTCCAGTGTGCTGTATACATTTGGAAAGGGCAAGTTTTGGAATGAAGATTGAAATTTCAGAGAGAGCTCTTGCTGTCATGTAAAGAAGTAATTGCTAAACTGTGGTGGGGATCATCCTTTAATATCTCAAGACGGGAGCCCTCAAAACTTGACATATAAATCTTGGTCCCAGTTTGTTTGAAGGGATCTATACTGGATTGTCTTACCCATGCCTCCTGTGTCAGTACAAGACTGAATTTTGTTATACCTAAATCATTCCTAGTAAATTTTAGTACAAGGGTCCAGTCTGGTTTTCATGGCTGAAGAGTTTCATTTGTTCTGATTTATTACTTGAACAGATCTTTTCCTGTAGCAGAAAGTGTGATAAAAGCAGAATGAAAAAAATGGGCAGGCAAGATCAGTTTATCAGTCACAATTATGGTTTGTTGGATAGATCACATGGATGTCTTGCAATATGTGTGTCTGTAGTTCTTCAGGATGGTGATTATGAGGTGAAAATGTGCATGGTGCCCACCTTGGTGTGGCACAATTGCATGAAGTGAGAAACAGCCTAAAAGCAAACATTTTTTCTAAACTTTAAAGCCTAATGAGGACATATCCTTAGTAACTTTTCCCCATTTCTCAAACTTCCATTTCACATTACTGAGAATGGTGCATACCATTGAAAAGCATTGTCTACCCAAGAAAATGGAATTTAACTTACAAATTACTCAGACAGCCATGCACATAGAGGCACCCACATAAGTGCTTTGGACAATGAAAAAGGTGTCAACTGTGATATTCACGAAAGAAATGGAGAAGTGGAGGTGTGCCCGTATGGCCTGGCAAGTCAAACTTTCGAAATTCCTGAAACAGGATCCCACAAATCTACGAACTGACTAGTAATGGATCAGTTAAAAAGAACTTGGTTACATCTGTGAATGAGAAGAACAGGGCTCTCTGAAATGCAGTGGGAGTTTTACTATCTTGAGTTCAGTACTAAAATTATTTGTGGAAATAGGAAATGCTTAAGACTGACAGATGCTTTACATCAAAGCAGATGGAAAATTGGAACTGGATTTTAAAGTCATCCGTTCATTGTTATGTTGCTTATATACACCTGCCTCTTTTAAGCAAGACCATTTTTCAGTAGGTGACAGTCCAAGGGTAAAGGTATACACATGCAGAATATCTGGAAGGACTTTGAGTGGGTGAATAAACTCAGAAACTGTGATCTTTTAGTAGAGTGGAGAAGTTGTTAGTTCAGTATACTGTGAAACACCTCCAGTGTTCACTGCCTTTTTTTTGAGTAAAAGCTTTATTTTCTATTTTAGTGACTTAAAGAAAAATAAAAATGACACTGATCAAATGGCCTGGAGGACAAATGACGTGTTCTGCCATAAAGGCTACTGTAGTGAGTCTGTCTCCTACAGGTCACACAGCAAACCTGTTCAGCATCTGCATATGGTGCTGAATAAAAAAAAAAGGTTTTTCTTGAAGTTAAAATTTTTCTCATGAGAAACCTCTATTTAAAATTTTAAAAGTGGGCAAAAGAACTTTCTTGCTGACCCTTGCAGAGGTCCCCATTCCATGTGGCATTTAAGCTCATCTTTAACTGTTCAGCGAGATAAGGACTGCAGCTTCTGTGTTCTTTGCAAATATCATATTATATGCATGAGCTTACTTCTTGTGATTCTTTTCCCCTGTAAAACAAATCACAAACATTCAGTTGGGACTTAGTGTGGATTTCAGACGTAAATGTGTATACATTTTTATAGACTTAGTTTGTATATGTCTCTGCATAAATACATTTATTTTATTATAAAACACTGTTATTTGTTGTCCATTAAAAAAATCTAGTCAAACACAAAATTTTTGTTTTGTCCAGAAATCTTTTAATCACATGTGATACTGCATGTGCTCTGACTGGTGAAATGCATGATGGAAGTAATCCTCTTTAGCAAGAGAGACTGACTTTGTGGTCTCTCTATTGCTCATCAAAAGATAGGACATGAAGTTATTTTCTTCTAAAGCCTCAGAACTCTTTTTCATGAGTGATCTTTTTTTTTGCAAGAGTTTTCTGTCTCTGACTGAATTATTCTCAGTTTGTGAGGAAAAAAAAGAGAAAGAAATCATAATGTGTATAAAATATTGTAGCGGACTTAATGAAAAGCCCCTGTCAAGTTATTTTTATCCCTTCATCTGGAACTATGGTATGAACTAATTTTGCTTCCCTTCCTTGACCAAAGGTCTTGACCTTTCAATCTCAAGGGAAAACCAGTAAATTGTGCTTACTTTAAATGCACCATTGACAAGATGCAGTGATGTGGAGTCAAATGTATGTACCCTGTAGGTCACACTGTGTTGTGCAATGGGCTCCATTTAGCTATTCTGGGTCAGGCAGAGTGACCCAGAGGAACAGCTGTATATCTGAAAGCCACAGTTCCTCCTCTGCTCCCCTTACTTCTGCAGCTATCCTTGCATCCGTGGGAAAGGAGACCACTGTTTGCTCTCCTGTCTTATATAAACCAATTTCCCCTCACTGGCGTGCGGAACAAGGCAGGGGATTTTGAGCAAAGGGTGAAGTGACCCTGCTTGTTTACCCAGTCCTGATTGCCAGGTGCCAAGGGTCCTGCTTTCATCACAGATGGGATCTGGTCCAAAACCTCACTCACCGTTCACAGGCATACGGACAGAGGGAAGCAGCCTGTGGCTCTCCTCCTAAAAACACCCCTGACCCCAGCAGGCATGAAAAGAAAGGTGAGTGGTGGTGGTCCCTCCGGGGAAGGTCTCTAAAAAGCATTATAGGTCTATAGAGCACATGGGTAGGGCAGGAGCTTGAAGACCAGCTGTGGTTTCACACCTCTAGAAGTAGCTACTTGTAACCCTCTCAATCAACAGTCAGTGCTATGGAGGATAATCCATCCCACCATTCTCTGAAATGTACCTAAACCAGGCTTTTTCAACAAGAATTCAACTTACTTCCCTCCCCACTGGCTGTGGCAGAATCCAAAGTATGACTCAGTCTGGCAAGTGGAGGTCAATGTGCTCTGTCTACAGCTTGAGGTTTCTTCAAAGCACCTTTCTGGTAGATAATAATATTGTCCCCTGTCCATTAAGGTACATAAATGCTTTTAAGAGGGAGCTGAAGGACATAAGGTGACAATAGTTGGTAATGACTGAGAACAGTAGGGGAGGTAGGAAATAAAATGTTAAGATTCCCATGCTAAAATCAGACAAATGAGACACTGAGGGTGGCAGAGCAATGTAGTTCTAGGGCAGGTGTTGACTGTCACAACCAAACACAGCAGAAAGAAGATGGGCAGCCTTCTAAGGCTCCACCTCAAAGACTGTCTTTGAAGAGTGGGAACCAAAGCAGGGACAACATCATCACAGGAGCAAGTCCTAGGACAATCTTAATAGCATGTTAAGTGGACGTGAGGAAATCTGAGTTGTTGCTGTCGAAGTCGGAGGAGAAGGTAACTGTGATAAAGTGAAGGGCTGAAAATGTTTGAACAAAAGCACTGTCAGAGCAAGAAAGAGGGGATAGGCTAGGTGCAAAGTCCAACAGAGAGAAACAAAGATCTAGAGTCCAGGTGGATATACAGATCAAAGGAGAGACCTGGGTTAAAGATGAAACAGAGAGTAAAAACTTGAATCAATCTCCTTAACATCTGCTACTGCACGAAACCTAAGATGTGACATATAATGAACATTTTCATTGAGAGAGGGGGGAGAACTGACAACAAAGAAGTGAAGGACATGTCCAAATCTGAAAGAGGTGCTTAGTTGTAGCTGGATGGAGCTTTCACAAGCTAGAAGCCAGCCCTGGTGCTATCATTCTAAGACAAGTCTTTTGATGCAGCTGAAGGCAAATCTTTATCCAAGTTCAATGGGAGCAGGTTGAGGCCATATGTTGAGGGAAAAAAACTTAACATGTGACTTGATAGTCACAATCACCTGTAGTAAGAGGAAATATAGGACTAGTCTCATATGGTATCATTTCACACCCAGCTCCTGCCAAGTACAAATGCACACACAAAATGCTGAGGTTTGGAGAGTCCAAGATGACAGACCTTTAATGACAAGCAAAGTAGCTTGTGTGCCATATCAAAACCAAACAAAGAAAGAACTAGAGGGAATCTAAATCATTAAGTCTAAACAACACCTTCTTAAGATTAACCAGGTTTTTCCCATTCATTATATGCCAGGATTTTTGTTGGTCTACCACTGCTTTCTCAGTGCACTAGGCCTATGGTCATCAATCTGCAGCAATGTGTATACTTCCCCTGGAAAAATCAATCTTGCATAGGAAGGAAACAGTGTTGCAAAGTCATAGGAGAAATTCTTGTCTAAAAAAATGTCCTATGCTCTGAATTTAGTCAGGATACCAGCAAAGAAATATGAATCAAACATACAGTGTATGAAGCACTAGTTCAATTGCCTAGTGTAAAACGATGAGTAATGTTTTATCTGTTATCAGTTGATTCACTCAGGGAATTTTCAATGTGTTTTAAAACCATGATGACTTTCCTAGCCAGTATCAGAGCAATGGCATTTCTCCTGATGACCTCAGATTTAGTTTGATAAGTTCTTCCATCACATGCAGTGACTGGAATGGCAGCCAAACCTGAACACGGGTTTATGAAAAAGCAGACGTCAGCATCAATATTCCCATTTTCTTTCTTATGATCACAGTATAATCCATAAAATAATGGTAATTCATTTAACTGTAAAATACATTTTAACAGCAGCTTGTGTACACCTTGGAAGGTGTTCAACTTCTACCACTTTGGAATCTATCACTTAGACATCTTATCCTGCATTTTGATAGGAGAGCAAGGTCCTCTGCTAAAGGAAAGAGAGACAATCAATCCAGTAAGTCTTAACAGCAGCAAAGATAGCTTTGTGGTACATGATTTATGTGCCTGTGAGGCATGGGTAGTGGGACTAGGCTGGGAGGTTATATTGTTGTCTGTATGTGTTTGTCTCAACTAAAAGCAAACTCTGCCTCACCAATCACAGCTCTGTGTGTGGTGGCTTAAATTTTTCTGTGCTTTTTTGCACAGGAGACATCAGGAGAACCAGCATGCTCTCACTGGTGTGTCAGAGGGCTCAGTTTCAATGGCGAGTGTCAGAGCACTCCCTAGATTTTGGGGAGATGCTGCACAGTGAGGAAATCCAGTAAATGCAGATCTACTGGAAAATACCACACAAGCCTGGACCTGGGGCCTGGGCTTTGCAGGCAGGGAGCAGAGGCGAGAGAAATGCCCCATGGTTGCAGGGCTGCATCAGCAGCCCTAAAAAGCCTCTCAGTTCACTCACTGCCTCCCCAGCCTACAATTGCTACAGCACATTTTGCCTGGGCTGTGCACAGAGTCTGGACTTGACACAGGGCATGGATTTGCATGTGTAGAAGAAGCAGAAGTGCAATATATTGTAAGTGAGAACACGGAGGAGAAGAGCAAGAGAATTTGATGTTTATACCTCCAGGCAGGGGCAATAGATAATTCTGATGAGTAGTTGTAACCACGCAGCAAAACTAAACTGTGATCAGTAATTTGATGGTATGGTAAAATGTTTTGTAGGTAGAGGAGAGCTGGTGCCTGCAATCAATCACTCCTTAAACAGAGACAAGCCTGCAAACTGATCAGGACTTTTTGCAGATAGGTAGAGATTTAACCAAAGTCAAGGAAGAATCCTTGACTCATTCCGTGTGATTAAATGCAGGTTCATGTATTATCTGCTGCAAAGAATATCTGTGACTGTGAAAGATCATTAGTAGTGAGGCACACAAAATGTCAGCTGCTGCTTTTAGGGAATTGAGCAAGATCTATTGCCTGATGATAATTAACTATCCATCAATAAATGATAAGTGCTCCAGGAAATCAACACAAGGAAGAAGTTGTTCAAAGGAGAAAAGCAAGTCATTAGAAGGAGCAAACGTCCTGGAACATTTACAGGAAATAGATAGCACATCAAAAAGCACAGATCTAATACACATGAAGGTGGTGGAGGGTTGGTAGGAAGACGTCAGAGTTGCAAGCATCTGGCTGGAGGCTGCAAAATGAAAAAGTGATGAAAAGAAAACTTCCAAATTAGGCTAGGCTCATTTCACTGCACTGATGGAACTTGACACAGAATCTGTCCCTGTTGCACCAGACTGACTGTCAGCAGAAATTTAAAGATATTTAAAGATAACATTTGCCAGCAGAGAGAAAAAACCTCAACAGTTCAGTTTTCCACAGGTAGGCCAATCAGCTCAAGTAGTCCTAACCTCGAATCCTGCAGTACACTCATGGGGCTTCTTCAGGCAGGCAGGAGCATTTACCAGTAGATGCACCTCCTACTCAAGCTGCTGGTCTTCCAACAGCACTAAGCCTCCATTTGCCAAGGGGAAACTCAGTGTTTAGTGGGTTTTTCTCTATTCTGGTAAGTGCCTGCAGCATAAAGCTTACTCCAAGACCCGTTTTCTCTTTGTGAGCCTGTTTACATCAGTTTGAAATAGCCTTCAGCTTCTTCTTTTCTTCTTTACGGTTCCTTCCATGTCTTTGGTGAGCATCTTTCAGGACTAAACAATTACAGTGAATTACATTAGACGACAAGGTAGTGAGAAAGGTGAATGAACTTCAATGTTTCACCTAACACAGGGCCGTGGGGAGGACAATACCCTTGCCTGAAATAACTACTCTGTCTTGGTGCTGCTGAGTTTAGTTTATAGGAACTGAGTTTTAGGCCCTGAGTTCAGCAATGGCAAAGCTGTTTGCAGATGGAGACCGACTTCCAAAACAGGACAACAAAGATATGAGAGAAGGAGAGAGTGCTTGAAGTGTCATGTCTGACTAACCCTTCTGCTGGAAAAAGGAGAGATCAGATGCAGGATTTCTAAGTCTTGCAGTTATTTCTTGACCCTTTTGATACTGCAGTCATTAGAGGTAAGTGGAAGCCAGTAGGAAGTCATTATAAGTACAGGAATCACAATCCTGGTGTTTGTTAAAAATATCTTTCCAGCCCTGGTGAGGACGAAAGGATGTCTGAAAACAGAGACATGTCTGGCATAGAAGTTGAAATGAAACTGCTGCTCCAGGTAGTAAAGCTCCTTTTCTTGGCTGTCCAACAAGCCAGCATTTTCAGGCTTTCCCTTGAGCCATGACGATCACATAAGGGACGTGTGGGAACCTGAATTATTGATGGAAGCAAAGACCTTAAAGGGAAATTAGATAAATCTTTAGAGAGTCAGTCTTTAATAATCCCACTGCCTGCAGAATAGCTCATTTTTCAAACATTTAGATTTTGTGGACAATCCCTAGTTTTTGTGGGTTTTGAGGCAAGTCTGGGCTATCTAGGAGTAGCAAAGGTGGAAAACAGTTCTCTATGGTAATGTTATCAAGGGCAAGGTGTGGCAGAGACTACAAACATGTAGAAAGAAGAAGGAAGAGGGAAGAGGGAAAGAGGAATCTTTGTGATGGTGGTTTACTAACACTGCAACCCATCAACACAACCAGATTTCTGATAATAGGATTTGTGCTATTTCCAAGCCAGCCACATATATTTCATTGTTGGAAATCACTGTGCTTGCTGGCATTGGTGTAATTCTCAACTAGAGTGTCAAAGGAAGGCTAGTGCCTTAAGGCAAGGGTTTCCTGTGAGTGACAGCCTAGGGCTTTCCCTGGGGCTTGACTGAATTAAATCTTCCTACCCCTCTGGCTCAGAAGCTGACTTGGTGTTTGAACACCTGGAGCTGCATTTGCAAAGCCTCTCTCATGGTGATTTATAGGTGCACCAGCAAGTTGGCTCCACAGCTCTCCTGAGGGCCTCCAACCCAGGGTCCACCACCAGTCCTAGTGTGGAGTTTTACATCCTTCACACCTTTCTCCTTGGCATGTAATTTTCTTGGACAATGCTAACAATGTTGCCAAACCTCATTCCTCACTTCTCTTATATCCTCTGCCTGTACAAGGCAGTCCCATCCACTGATCCTGTCATGGCTGCTTAGCTGCAAAAACTCTCTGGGAATTTCCAAGGCAAAACCCCACCCTGGCTGCTGTCAGCCAAAGTTTAAGGGCTGCGGGTCTCAGTATAGAAATGGCCATCGTTTCCTGCTTACATTGTGGTAATACAAGGTCTTCTGACAGGTTTATTTGTTACCAGGTTTTAACCAAGCTAGGTGAGGACACTGCAGTTAATTTCAATTCCCTGTACAAAGAGCCAACTTAGTTCATCTTACACATGTTGATGAGAGATCAGCCTGAATTAAGTTTGTTTTAGCTGTTAAATCACATTTTTCAATTGTTTAAATAGCTCAGACGGAATTTGCACAGTAACATTTTAGCTTTTTATAGCTGTCAAGAAGTAATACAAATAATTGCCACCTTCCCTGGTGGGTTTTATCTGATTAAAGTGACATGTCTGCTTATGTAAGATATTTGAATAGAGACATTCAATAAAGTCAGTAACATTTAATTTCCCCCTCCTCCTCTTTTTTTCTTTTTTCAAGCTACATTTCATATTTATTTAAAAGTCTTGTTTTGAGATTTGGGATATTTTACTTAAAAGGCTTTACATAATGAAACAATTTAGCAGAATATTTTATGTGTTCGTAATGAAATATTTTCTCACAGTATAGTAAGATGCTAATATATCTTGTTCATGCTAAGGAGTACAGCACCTGTCTGAACTAGCTGCTGTGGAAATATCACAGGAGGAAGGAGTGAGCTAAAGTGGAACCCTGAATTTTCCCAGATTGCAACTGGGAACTGCTTGAAGGAAGGAAGAATTAATTGTAAGTTGCCTGTGGTGTCAAAGGCTTGATGAACTTGTGTAGAAGAAGTCTTTTGTAGCATGTTTTGTTGGTACAAAATTCCCTAGGATTATATATCCCTGAATACACCTTTCCACTATTTCATCCATTACCTGACTTCATACATAGAAACATTTCTTCTATAAGGTTCAATGCCTGGGACAGCTTTCAGTATTGGGTTCACTGGCACATAGATGGTAAAACTGAGATGTTTAAATTCCAGTTGCAATTCTGACTCTTAACTCATTTAGACAATGAATTTTCACGTTTTGTGGTGTAGGATTTGCACTGCACTCCTGCAAAAAATAGTAATTCAAACATCTCTCTTAATTAGTCTCTCAGGAATGTATTCTTTAGAAGGTCAGATCAGGTTGTTGCCATAGTGGTATTTTTGACTAAAAAGTATCTCTCAGGTCATGAAGACCAGGAAGTAAAAATGAGCTTTTTAGAGTCCCAAGGAATATACAACAGCTATGAGACCCATACTTTCTGTTAGTCCTAGCTGATGTTTATATGCACAGTTTAGCAAGGACTGGTAAATACATCATGTCTTAGGCAAAAAGGCAGATGGTAGACTTGATGCTTGCCCCAGGGAGCCCTGAGTCTCAAATTCCCTTACAGAGGGAAGCTTTGGCAAGACAAGAAACACCAGAGAAAGCCTGTCTGCAGGGCTGAAGGAGCCAAGGTCACTCCTCTCCGTGTAATGGGGAGATGCCCACAGGGCTGGTGCTCATGGTGCTGGGGGTCCCTGGAGCTCCCTCTCCTATGGTGGGGGGCTGGGGGCCACTGCCATTTCATGTGTCCCTGCCTCCTTAAGCTGATGTAAAATACTGCCTGGCTCTCATCTTTCCTATACTGCTATTAAAATACCCACCAGGTCCCCAGCTTCTTTCGTGCTTTAGTTCCTCTTTTTTTATGGTTTAGGTTTAGATGTGACATTTTCCTTGGTTGTGTGAGACTGCTGGAGGTATTTTGCTCTATTTTAAAGCTGTCAGTGGCCTGCGTTTAGATTTCTGTGTAGATTACATGAGACGAGTGAGGTCGGATGGTTTATAGCTCTTTTCCTCCCTGGTGCCTCCCTGTGCTGTGAGTCCTATAACCCAACACATTGGTATTTTGCCCATAAAAATGATGCTATGAAATGCAGTTTCTTATATTACTAATGTCACTTTGTCATTACTAATGTTCATTGATTTCTACTAAAAATCCTTCACAAATACTAAAATACTATACAGAAAGATACAAACACCCAGAGCACAAATGAAAAATGGCATTTATTTTTATTGACACTGTATTTCCTTGAATCTGATCACTGAAGCCACCTTAAGCTGTTTCAGAATATTAAAATAAAAGCACCACTCAAAGGGAGTTTAGATATAATTCAATCCTACTTTTAAACACTCTTCCTTGTCAATATAATATGAAGTGGTCTTGGTTTCAGTGAGAATCTTCCTCTGCTCTTGCAGGACACTCAGGACAGGGCAAACACAGATTTATTTACCATGGATTATAACTCTCCACATAAAAATACTCCTCATTGGCCTACCCTAATAATTCTCCACAACTGAAGAGGTATTCTAGGAGGGCTTCAGTGCAGCACTACAGTAAGAAACTGTAGAATCATTTATCATTCCTGATGGCAAAGATTAAAAAACTCACCATTTATTTCAAATAGATAAGTATGACACCTTAACAATTCTGTCTTTTCCTTAGTGCAGACATTTCCATTTCAAGCCCTGACAATATTAAGGAAGAGATTCATTGGAGTTCATCACACAGCCTGAATCCTTTGGAGCCAAAGTATTTATAACGATGTAAAAGTGGCTGTGTCAACAGTGATTTAAATCATTTAGTCACTATGATAAACACTGTGTTGCCCTAAAATTTAAGAGATGCACTGAGAGCATAAGTCATTCTGAATAAAAAACAAAGTCAGTGGCAAACACTTTGGGTTTGCAAAGCACATCGTGACACAAAATATAAAATTGAATGAGAGGAGCTAACGATGAAGTCATAATATCCACGAGATAAATGCTCATGATATCTCATGAACCCATGAGATAAAGACAGATGTCCTGTGTGAATGCAGTACCTACCTTTATACCTGAAGAAGTCATCACTGCATTTATCAAGTAGCGCAATATAAAGTACAGACAAGATGTTTGATGCTTGCCTGACAGCAATGATCAATCTGTTAGATGTAGCCTGGGATAAATTAGAAAAGAAGATATGGAGAAAAAAAAATCAGACTTCCATCCTAAACTTCAGTACTTTGTATCAAAGTAGGAAGACATGCAACAGAATCAGGGAAGGCAGAAGATGCCACTCAAGTTGGCTGAAAGAGAATAAGAGAATTGATCAGAGAGTGATCAGGGAAATTAGCAATAAGGCAATAAAAAATGTTAGAAGGAAATGTTATGATCTCTCTCTGGAGGCAGATATAAATTCAGAAGTCATCTCTAGAGGCTTGAAGAGAAGAGTCACTGGGAAAAGAAAGCAGTTAGGTCTCCATCTTGGCACACAAGATACAAGCAGGTCCTTCTGTAGGACATCACATCAGGAGCTGGGAGAACAGAGTAAGAAGAGAGAAGTGAAGAACTATCCTCAGCATCTTGAGAGATCTAATGGCCAATCCATGCTATAAGCAGTCTGTCCAATATTTCTTCCTATTCCCTTGGACTTAATTCCCAAATTTACTTCCCTTCTTTGTAGCTAAACTTGTCACTGTCAACACCAACCAAACAAATCACGGTACTTCTCAGGGTATATCTCACTAGCCAAAACACACAGTACCAAAATTGTTCTGTGTAAAAAGTCCTCACCAGTAAAATTCTGATTTCTAAGTTGTAATTTTAAAGAAGTGTTAATTTTCATACATTTCTGTTCACTTTTCAAAGAGGATAAAAAAAATAAATATCCACACACTGAACAAGTAGTAGAAAAGTTGGTTACTATGAGGTTTGTCAGAAAATTTCTTGTCCTCTTACAAGACCCTTCCAAGTTCTTCAAGGCCAAAGTGTCTTCAGTGTTTCTTTCTTTTCAGCAAATTAGGAATTAAACTGGACTCTCCTTGGAAAGTTAATTTTCAATCAATTTTGTGTGCAGCTGCCTAAGTGTGATGGAAAATGCCCTTCAGCAATTTTCATATTCCAGCCAGTGAGTTGTGGTTCTGAAAAAAAAACCCATAAAGAATAAATGAGAGGCCACAAGGGTGATACAAAAAGTATTCAGAAATGTACTTATAACATGGACTTGGATGCTATAAGAATAAAAATTAGTAGCTATTTCCCCCCAACTTTTTAGATTCATAAGGAACACTTCAAAACAATTGAAAACTGATGGTTGAACTTGGTATGAAGCCAGCTTGGACAGAAGCAACATAAAAACAACAAATGGCTGCAGGAAAGTTATCCTCAGAGCATTTTCATTATGCTTAAGTAGATATATGAGTGCTTGCATAAGCCTGCAGTGCACTCTCATTGTCAAAGTGTGTTTCCACACAGTCTGGTTGCAGCAGCCTCAGCCTCCCCTGCAGGGATCACTGAGTCAGCGGCAGGGGCTGAGAAGATATTTAGGTGAGCATGAGTCAGGTCCAGTGGCTAAACATAATAACTTTCTTCATCTCCCCCAAAATAAATAAAAACACAATCCATTTCTAGGTTGTAGCTTATTGGTATGGTTGAATTGTTTGGAAAACATACCAGCAATGGCTCAGCTTGAGAGAACTGCCCTCGGAACACCACAGAAGAGCCTCTTTTGTTTTGTATGGTCAGAAACAGGAAATATGCCCTCAGTTTTCAGGGAGTAGTCTTGAAAACATTTACCCTCTGGTAAATATATAAATATAAACTTAAACAGAGAAAAACAATTCCCTTAAATGGGACTGTTTGCCACAGTGAATAATATAAATATAATATAGGGGGTTTTATAAACCCCTAGCTTTTGCCTGATTGCTTTAATTATTAAGGAATTATTTTAGTTATTAAAGAATTACCCACTGCCTTGAGCAACGTTCGGCAGAAGATGATATAAGAAGCTTTGTGTTTGTTGAACAGTTATATTTCAATATATTTCACTTGAAATGTTATGATTTTCATGTTTAAAAATATTGGTTCAAGTGTCTAATGGAAGTTTTTCAAGGCACAACATGAAAGTTCAGCAGTCAGGTCTGGTGGAGACAGTAGTGGAGGACAAAACTGGGCGCTTGAGCTCTGTCTTCTGCTCTGTTTGTGCTCATTACTGGTACTCAAGACAAGCAACCAAGAAGCAGCAAGAAGTAAAAACTGCGAAGCAACGTCACTTCCAGTGCTTGTGTCCCTCAGGCTGTAAGACATTGCAGTAAGTGGTCAGTGTCCTGCTGTAACCCAGAGATCCTCAGTCATTTATGGACCTCACGGAAGAGATGCACTCCCTGGCACAGGCTGCAGTACCTCTGTCCTGCTTCTGTTTGCACTGTGGCTGAGAAAAAACTTTTTTGGTGCTCCTTTTTCCATGCCTCTCTTTCCATTTCTGTTACAGCTGTCAGTTGAACCCTGCTGATCCTGTGATCCTGTGGGTAAATGGACTCTCCCAAATTCCTTCGAGCTCCTGCTTTCAAGTAGGAGACACAAAGAAATCTCTTTCCTTTCTGAGATACTTTATGCTGTGAAAAAAAGCTGTGAAGAAGAGTAAAAATGTTAAATGAGACAACTAAAGGTTTTCTATTAGCCAATGAGAAGTGACAGACTCCCCTTTACATCCTGTGTAATGTGGTTATCTGAGTTTCTGTGTGTTTGGAGCAAAGCATCTGCAAATCCCTGGCAGGCTGCTTTGACTTTTTTTTGATTTTGCATTATTTCCTTAAGACACCTCCTGCTTTTTGTTTCTAACAGCACATTTGTTGATTCTTCAGATCACAGAGATTTTACCTCTTGCTTTGGCTGCTGGCACCAGTTTGAATTGGCAGCAGTGGAAAGTCAGAGCACGAGTCTCACTGCTTTGGAGTGGTGGCTACATGGGGCTGCTCACTGTCTGGGGTTACCAGCCAGAGCATGCATGGGGTGCTGAGACAAACCCATCTTCCTTGGTACCTCTTCCTGGTCAGTGCTAACTCCATTTATTTGGGTTGACTTTTGAATGCCAGATAATCAAAGCAGATTCAAGCATTTTGCACTATGGGACCACTGTTTCTTTTTCTGCCCTGTGATTTCTGAAGGTATTTGGGGAACTACAGCTGAAATCAGTCTCTGAAAGGAATTCTCAGGCCACCAAGGATTGCAGTGGGAATTGGATGCTTATGGGTCTCAAATGGACTTCTCTGAGCTCTGCACCTCTCTCCAAGTACTACCTCTGGTTAAAAATCTGATTCATGCAGTTTTATTTTTCAGGGCAGATGGAGAAGGACAGAAAAGAGATTAGTTTTAGAGCTAGCTTATCCTGAGGTGATAGCTCCTCGAAATGTCAGCACTATTGATGTATTGATATAATTAAACATGTCTACTGAAATGTCACTGCTGCTGTCCAGTGATCTGATGGACGGCTCTGGTTGGGGGATGTTCTTAAACAGCACAGACAAATTGTTGGGATGCTGTGGTCTCCATTAGATGTCCCCTTGGTTCACGAGTGATGAAATGTTACTGGAGGCAAGAAGGGTTAGTGAGTCTTACATAAATGATTAATCTCAGTGTCTAATTGCCCTAGCCATCTCTAATATGGAGTAGTTTCTCATGACCTTTTCCCACAGCTCCCAGTTTTTGATGCATTCTACTGCCTACACTTTGCTTTTTTAGCCCTGATTGAGCAATGCACATGGACTCCCTTCAGCAAATGAATGACAAAGGACATGGTCTCTTTGTTTTAATTTGGATTTTATTTATTTACTGGAGATACGGAAATCTGTTCACTGGCACTCGACAATGTCTTACTCCTCAAAGATGATGATGGGATTTCCTCCTCAGTCTGAGTTACACCTTCCATTGCTGTTCTGCCACAGGAAGGCTAACACACAGTGGCCCAAGGAGATTTCTAATAGGAAGAACTCCCCACCAAATACTCGAAAATACACAAAGTTCAGTGTTCAATTTAGGAAAAGTAGGCCATGAATCTATCCTCCAGACATGCTGCACACCTATCTTAAAAGGAAGAAAGGAGTTAAAAAAAAAAAAAAAAAGAAACAGAAGGACAAAAAAGAATGCCTAGCTCTTACCCTGGCAAGAAATGTTCCAGGAAATGAAAATCTTATAACTGCTGCCGCTTGTCAAAGACCTCATGAAAAAGAAATGGAAGACAGTCACTTGACAGAACTTGAGACAGAGTCAGACAGAACTTGAGATGAGTTGTGGGACCCACTGCTCATTTTCTTTTTCCTTTGCTCTTTGAGGGAATTGCTTTCAGCAAGCAGTGCAAAATATTAGGGCACATGCAGACAGCATTCTCCTGGAATTTGTGACAAAGTGCTGTGTAGCAGCGTTAGATTCCACTGTTATGTGCAAGATCTGTTTTTGGAGATAGTTTGTAATTTTGTGGGCCCATATTGCAAAAATAGGATGAGCCATTTCAGCTGTCATTCTCATTAATTATTACACTTTCTAGTATTACTGTTATTTGTTGAGGCTAGCCCATTTTTTCCTAAGCTTTTATTTTTCAAAAATGTAACCTCTTGCCCAGACCCACAAACCTCAGGATGAAATGTGCAGATTTTTCTTCCCTCAAAAGAAATATAGTATTTAAGTTTTGATCTCCTTTAGTTTTGGGTGAAATATTCCAACTTTCATATAAGAAAGCCCAGAGGTGCAGATGGAGTTCCTCCCTACTTCCACTGTATAGCAACAATAGTTCTTAGAGGCTTCCAAGCAAAGATGAATGACCTGTTGTGACAGACATCATCAAACATAGAGCAGGAGACTGTATCTACCACAAAGAGATTATTTTCCAGATGGAGAAGCTGCATAAAGGACAGCAAAGGAAAGTATTTTTAGCTATATTTCACAAATAAGGAAACAAGACAAAAATGTTAAAGCTTAAAACTCCTTGGATAAATTGAAACCACTGAGAGCTTCGTGGATTATTGCTTGAATAAAGCAACATAACCTATGTCACACAGGAAGCCTTTGGCAAAGAACTGAACAGAGAAATCGCAGAACCTGTGTCAGAGATCAAGAGTCTAGCTTTCTTTTTGAGGAAGAAAAGATAAGAGGGAGTGAAAAATTCATGTCCATGATATATTGTGCTGATACACATAAGCAAACAATTAGAAGGATAAAAGAATACAGTTATTCTGGAAAGTTACTTGGTAAAAAGAGTTTTTCTGCCAATATTTGGTGAAGCATCTGTCCAAGTAGATAGAAAATTAATTTCTTGATTTTCTAGGAGTTTTTTAACCTGTCCTGGACCTTACAAGAATTGGTGATGCAATTGTAGAGCAGGGTGGAAGAGCATTGGTAGGCTTCCTTCCAAGTTGTTCGTTTTGGTTCACTCAGTAACCTTGAGTGTGGCTTGAAATTGAAATGGGAACCACCAGAACCAAAAGCATACATTCCTAAAATTTGAACTTCATAGAATCACAGTAGGGTTGAAGTTGGGAGGGACCTCCAGAGCTCTTCTGGTCCAACCACCCTGCTCAAGCAGGGTCACCCAGATCCAGTTGCCCAGGACCACGCCCAGACAGCTTTTGAATATCTCCAAGGAGGGAAGCTCCACAGGCTCCCTGGGCAACCCGTGCCAGTGCTCAGTCATCCTCACAGGCAAAAAGTGTTTCCTGATGTTCAGAGGGAACTGCCTGCGTTTCATCACCTCCTGTGCTCACCTCCTCTTGTTCTGTCATTGGGCACCACCAAAAGTAGCTTGGCTCAGCCCTCTTTGCATCCTCCCTTCAGGTGTTTATATCCTTGAGGATCCACAGGTTAGAAGCTTGAAAATATTCAATATGTGCATCTTTACACACATATACAGCTTTTTGGAATAGCCTGGGGTTGTCTTCTGTTGTTGTTGTCATTGTCTTGGTTTTTTACACTATTTTGGAGGGGTATCGTTTTTCTCAGTGGGAAGTACAGGCAGAGGTTTTCTGGGTCAGTCTCACAAAGCACTTCACTACATTTTTAGGTAACAAAATAGATTAATCTTTACATGCTACATTCTGTTAAAAATCTGGCTACAGTCCTGCTGTATGAAGCACTCATACAAATATATTGCAGATTGAGAGCAGATTAGAATATGTAGTATGTAATGAAGTGCAAGTTATAGCAGAACATTTAGGACAGACATGAACCTTCACAATGCCAATTCCTCAAACCTGGAGGAAAACAGACCATTAAAAATTATTTCACGTGATTATCCTGTGATCAGCCTCTCCTCTTTCAGTTTAATGTTCTCCTTTTAATTACCTTTAGTAAATTTACATTTGATGAGTGTCAGCTGTTCTGTTATTACCTTTACCAGCATTTGATTATCTCTTGCAATGCTGTTCTAGTCCAGATGTTTTTTCCATTCCACGGTTAAAATGTCTTGGATGTCTGGAACCAAAGTGGAGTAAGAAGTAGAAAACATATAAATAAAATACATAAACTCTGTAGTTTTGAACTAGAGCTTATCTCATAGAGATTTTTTTTGCTAAGTGGTGAATGGGAAATGAAATCTGAAATACTGAGGAAACCCTGCATGGAAGAAATGAAAAGAGACATTTCCTTGAACAAGGTATAATTACGACTAGATAAACTAAATATTGTTGCTATACAGTGACAAACCTGAAGAAAGAACATACTTGGCCACTTGCTGTATCATTATGACTCTGCTTAACGCCCACTGCTGCCTTTTCAGACAATTACAACCACTGACCAGGAAGCAAGGTCTAAATGAAGTCTGAATCCTCCTCTGAGTACAACATTTACCTCCTGTAAGAGGTAGTGAATGAAACAGAACATTACTGCATGTGAGGCTCTGTTTAGATCTCTAAAGGAAGAACACAGAATTAGCAAATTAAGCTAAGGGTTTGTTTATTACAAACAGGTTGCATACCTTAACTTTTCCCAAAGGATTGCATAAAATACAGACATATACACACAGGCACGTGCACACACACACACACACACTTGAGCAGACTGTAGCCAAACAAATTATAGCATAGTATAAAGAAACAGCTGTAAAGCAAAGTAGGAATACACCCTGTTTCATGATAACTGTGATATTGGCACATGGTTTATAGGTAAGCATAAATGGCCTTTTCCTCTTTTTACTTCCAGTGGCTTTTAATACTTTTTCTGCTGATGTTCTAGGAACATAACCTTTAACCACTGATTTGTAACAAAAATTACTCTTCCCATAGTTAGTACAGAAAAAAGAGGCAGACACAAGGTAGAAAGACTGAAAGCCATCTGTTTGGGGAAGAGTGCAGAAGATAGAGCAGAGAATATGAGGACAGTTATAGAAATAGGAACTACAGACGTGCTAAGTGAATAGAAACAGTATTGGTATGTCCAAGGAATCACAAGAAATAAAGATACACGATTTTTCATAATGGACCAAAGTCTAGATCACAGCCAGTGCTAATGCCACAGGTTGTGGAAGGAAAAGAAAAGTGAGCACTGCCAAGTTCCAACTTTCCTATCCAGTCTTGATTTGTTCAGTGCTCAGAGACCTAAGCTGCAAAAGCGTTTACAAAGGTGAAAACAATTCTTCTTGCTCAAAATATTATTGCACTGTAAATTCATGAAAAGTTGTCTTATAGTTCACAAATGGAAGTTTCAGGAGTAAGACAATACCCACATCATCTCTAATCATCTACTGTGTAATACGTTTATTTGCAACCATTCCATTCACTTGGCCTTACATAGGATATTTAAGTTATTTGGGTCATAGGTTCTCAGGATGTTATATAACACATAGTTTTTTTAGACATCTTTCTGCTCACCCTTAATTCCCAATAGCAAATAACTATCATCCCTGTGGTAATTTCAGTGAAGTTTATATAGAAAATATAATATGAGAAAAATCCTTAACTTCCTGCAAACCACTCCAGCAGCTGAATAAAAGAAGTCAACATCCCAGGACCAGAGAGTTTTGCGTAGGTCACCCACATGTGCTAACATAGGCTTCAGATAGCTAAAGAAAAAAGGTTTGCAAGGTTGCAAAATGCTCAGCTGCAGGGAGAATGTAACATATGTGCTTCTGTCAGTCCCTCCAGCATATTGACATTTAGATAAAAGAGAATGTATTTAGTGGGAATTAATTATTTCTCACAAGGTGAAAGAGTTTCAGACACCCAGTAGGGAAGAGTGACTTGTACATGAGAGAAAGTGAGGAAGTTTGTGACAAGGCAATTCAAGATAAGAGGACAAGGAACTAGTGGACTCTAGCTCACGCTTCTTTTGCTTCTAAAGTTGCATTGCTTCTTCCAAAAGCCAAATTATGGTGGCAGGAGAGCTCATTGTTGTGGTTTAAGTTTGAAAGCACAAACACATTTGGACATCGAAGAGACTACCAATGTTTTGGTTACCCTTTGACTTCCTCTGAAAAAGAACAGGAGCAATTCATTCACTCAGAAGACAACTTCATGAGTTATTTTCTGTGACATCAGGGAGCAGAATTCACTGCTAGATTCCTGTGCCTTCAGCACTTTTTTCCTGTGTTTCAAGGAAGCTCAGCTAGCCATTTCTTTATCCATGTCTTTATTTTATTTGTAACTAGAGGTTTCCTGTTGCCTGAAGTAGAGATCTTACCCATCAAGTCATCTCTTTGTTATCATTTTTGAACATAAGAAAGAATAATTGATGACATTGGTGTATAATTCTACATGTAACAATTTCCTGAGAGCTAAAGGCTTTTCTCTCTGGTGTTTTAGAGATTAAAAAAAAATAATCATCCCATAAGCTCAGGTCATAATTGAAAACACACTACTTTCAATATAGATTTAAGCTCACAGAGGAATGAATGTCTTTAACTCAGGTAAATCCGGCCCTGCAGTCCCCCTTTTTCACTGTTACCGCCCATTAGCCACCACTTTGAAAACAGCAGAGAAATTATTTGATTTCATAACCAAATAGCTGAGCAGAAACCATTTTCTCCAGCAAAGCTTTTACATTTATATTTAAATGAACTGCCTGTGGCTGGGAAGTTCTGCCTCATTTAAAGACGGGAGTTAAAAAGCCCTACTGTGAGACATGGGGCAATGCAGAATTAGGAGATCTGGATGAATTTCAAGTGTCTCAGAGACAAAAGAAAACATACCACTTGTATTTATACCACATACCACTTGTGCTGAGGCTGAGTTCAGAGAAAGGTCGGGCCAGGGTAAGTCTGATCTCGTGCACAGAGCCTGGCCACCACAGGGCTGCCAGCAGCTGGCAGGACTGAGTGAGCTCCAGGACAGGGCTTGCTTCGGTGCAATCTGATGTGACTCTAAGCAATACCAGCTTACACTCCCTGCAGCTCACACTGCAAACATGGCCTTTGGGAAACTTTGAAGAATAATGGGAAACAGCTCAGAACTCATCCAGCAGGTAATGGAGCAATGAACTAGCTTTGGATTCAAAGTGATGGATTGTAGACCTGTCTCTTTTATTTCCTCAGCAAAGCTATAGTTATCAAAGAGATATTAGCTTAAAAACCAATTTAGTAATATTATTGTATCATGCTTGGTCCTCCCACAGACATTTTCTTCTTTACAAACTGCTTTACAAACAGGGGCTAATTATTCTTTATACCACACTTCTTAGGGAAAAGAATAACAATCTTTCCTCTCTTTATAGTAAAGGAAACTCAGGTATGGGAGTTATTTGCCGAGTGTCTGTTAGGATATCAACTTGAGAGACAGGAGATGAACTAGCAGTGATTGGTGATCCTACCCAGCTGTGGATGGAAGTGATCTCCTGGCAGGCAGGACCCGTTGCCTGGATTCATCCTCCTCTTTTCCCGCAGGGATGCTGGTGTTCTCACTCCATGACAAGTCACTGTCATTTCACAGGACATAGAATGACAATATATAACTAAAGAGTAATGCAGGAGGAAAAGGTCAGAATAGGGCAGAACCCCTCTGGAGAAGTCTTTCAATAACCCACTCTCCCTTTGTGTGTGCTTCGTCTCCAGGTGTTAAAACAAGCAGGTTTCTTCTCATACCTTTTATTCACTCCTTGCCTCAGGTCTCTGGTTCCCCAGACAATTTTCCCAGTCAAGTGTTAGGAAAAGTACCAAGTACTGAGAGCTCCTGCTGCAGACTAAATGCAGTTATTCTGCATCGGCAAGTGGCTGCTCATGCTGAGCCCTGCAGGGGAATAGGTTACATGGGCACCGAGGGGAGTAGAGAGAGAAAATGCCAAGGGAAATTTACTTGAGTGGGGAAAATATTGCCTTCCTGGCTGCTTCTAAAAGTCATCCTGCTCTATTTTATTGCTGAAGAGAAAAATTTAACTGTATGAGTGTGAAAGTTTGCAGGGAACTGGAACAAAATGTACGCCAAAACTGAGTGGCCACGAAGCTTTCTGCTACAAGTTGAAATGAAAGTGAGACAAAGGGATAGATTCCTATGAAGTAAAATCTCTTTTGCTGGTAATATGTATGCATTAAAATGGACAGAAAGGTTATGACACTGTGCTGCTGGCTATCTTAGAGACGTAAAGCCTATTGCCACCTAAGTGGGAGAGAAGGCAGGAGCAGCAATGGAGTTTGTTGAGGGGGTTGCATACCAGTCACTGTATTTGTCAGCCCTCCAGGAAATCTTCACACTGGTGTTTCATACTCCTAAAAATTCTGAGACAGTGGTTTTAGAAAAAGGAAGCTGGAGTTACTATTTTCTCTGTTTCTTTTCCCTGCTTCTGTTCAAAACCTTCTTTTAAAATGGAAACATATGTGTACATATATATATATGCATTATTTACACCTACATATGTTTTAAAATATATATTGTTTTAATTATATATACATATATACAGGTAAAAGGAAGACAAGGAAAAGTAGACAGACAATGTAAAAATAAATTTAACAGAAAATACTCCCTATATTCACTGTGTTCTCTAAGATGCAATTCAGAATTTATAAATTGCTTAGAGGTGCCTTCTCCTCAGCTATTCTCCTCACCTCTTTCTTTCTGAATTTCTACTAATTTCTGCCCATCCCCAGTGACTACTGTTGGCACTGTTATTTTCATTAGCTACCTCCAGATAGCTCAGGGCAACATACATCTATTTTTACTCACCCTGTTGTAATACAACTTCAAAAGAATACAATTACAACAGTTACCAATGGCTGAACTGCAAAAGATCAGAGGCAAATTTTCATTTTCTTCCATTAAAATGTCATTAAAGTTTGTTATTTTCTATGTAACACTCACCCTAGGCAAGGTCTAAGCAGAGAGCCTGGACTCTTATTTAAGAATTTTCCCCTTAGTAGAATAGGTATTACAGGAGATATTTTTGCTAATGCTGGCTGGCAAATTTATTTTGGTGGAAGTTAACAGAAGCAATAACTGATAAAAAAAAATTGACAAATAGCAAGGCCTTCACTTTTGGAAACATATTTCAATCTTCAAACAAATCACTCACCAATTTATCTGGAGAAAATTCCTTTCATGTCCTAGTGCATCTGTCCCCTTAAACAATAGTTTATAAGCCCTTGGGAAGAGCCTTAAACAGGATTTCACTCGAAAGCATGCATGTCATTACAACTACTCTTCTTCAGAATAGGATGACTCCATTTAAAAGGTTGATCACTATAATGGTACTCCAGGAGAAGTGATTTGCAATGAAAGGCTTATGATGGCATCTGGCAACTGAAAGAGCAGAAGGAAGCATTTCTGAAGACAGTATATTTTGAAGAAAGCACTATGTGTTCTCAATTTCATTCCTTCCCTTGCCTATCTCTTGGACCCCAAAGGGAGATGAGTCCAAATGGTGCTGAGGGAATCCAAAGTGCGGATATGGAGGTGAGGAGGTCAGTGATGGTTAGAGGAGGAGTTGCTTGAAGGGCACAAGACACCTTGAGTATCTTCTGATATACTGCAGTCCCACCAACTGTTTGCATTCTCCTATTTTATAATTGCCTGGTTTTTGCCTCCTAAACAACAGGCTAACCCATGTTCTCCATGGGTCTCTGCCTTTCAGTGTGCCCTGCCCATGGTAAAGCTTAAGAACTTTGTTTAAAAACAACTCTATTTTACCATGAGTTTTCAAAGGAATTAACTTCCTTAAACCTGTGTGGACTGAAAAATGTGCCCCATATAGAAACAAGTGCCCCATACATACAGGGATCAGTACATATTGACCATGTTGACTAATGCCATCACCACTGATTAGCCATCAGAGATTCAACTGGTGGAAGAAATACTGGAAATGGGAAGTCATTACTACCTCATCTAAGGAGTTGCTAGTCAAGGCTGAGCATGCACTGTCTTTTACAGTAGGCATCAGTGTCATTTCTGTGGAAAGTTGATTAAGTCTGGAACATTAAAGCCAGCAATGTGTTTTTCAGATGGCATCTGGTGGCACAGTGTAATAGACTATATTATTTGCTACATCATTGCTCATGAAATATTGTTAGCAGGGTGCAGATCATTCGTCCATTAACGCCCCGTGAAGTCACCTTGAATCCCATGTTTCCAGAACAGTGGAAAAGACTTCTATTTCACAGCTGAAAAATAAGCCATTTCGATGCTTTTAAAGTGTCTAGTACAGAATTTAGCTGTTTCAACAACACTCTCTTACCTATCACAATTTTTCAGCTTTAAGATCTCATCTGGAAGAGATGCAAATGTCACTTCAGTTGGTCTGAACAAGTGGTATACCAGAAGTTAATATGACCCTTTGACTTTTCTATGATAGTTCTCTACAAAGATATTTTTAAAAGTATGAACCATACATAGATAAATATATATATTATATCAATCTATTATCCATTTAATCATGCTGGGATGTGGAAGAAAATGTTTAATTCTCATCCTTTGTTGCAGCTCCAACACACCATTCACATGAATATTACTATCTATACCAGAGAAACAAATCCCTGAAATCACACAGTAGCTACAGTAATCCATTCAGAGAATTTTCCTACCCACCCAGTTTGGAAGCTGATGGCCAGAGAGATGCACAGCTTTGAACTCTGGTGTCTGCTATGAGAAGTCATGGACAAAATAACAATGATCTATTAGTCCAGATTTGTCTGGAATTGCAATAGTCCTTCCTCCTGCCCTCCCTCTCCCCTACCAGTGAACATTTACACAGTCTTATCTTGAATTTCGACTTGCTATTTCCAGTGGTGGGCAGAGTAAAATGAGGGTAATTCACACTTCCCTGAGCTACTGTGTATGTCTGCTTTGCTGGGGATGCAGCAAGATGGTGCTGTTCTGGTTCAGAGAGGTTTCCTTTGCAATTAAAAGCTTCATTTTTAGAGTATGAAAAATTAATGTTGTCAGAAACTGATGGCCTTCTAAAGGTTCAGTACACTAGAATTGATTCGACAGTGATGTCTAATTTCCAGGAGAGAGGGAAGTAACCACGCAACAATTTTACAGCTCCACACTGCTGTAATGTTTCACTAAGAACTACACACAAGGTCAAAAAGAGTTAAATATTGAACAGAGGAATGAAAAAGGAAGGGGTTTCTTTGAGTAGAACTACATAAAACCTTGGAAACTTTCTTTTCTTATTGAAAAAATTTACACCTTTTGAAGTTCAAACAATGTCAAGAATCGACTCTGAACTTTGATATCAGCTGTGAGACACAATGAGTGAAAAAGAACGTCCATTACTCAGACTTATCTATAATTTCTGCATGATTGGCATCACTTGATTTTTTTTTTTGACACTTTTCTTAATGATAATTACCATGTGAAACCCTTGGGACAGCTAGCGTAAGCCACGCAACTAATACTATTCTGATGCCATTCATACAATTGATAGAGGTACTGAGGGCTAAGACCAGCCTCATAAACGTTGCAAAGGTTTCAGTAAGGAGTAAGAGATGAGACTGAGAAGAGTCAGGGCCTCTGCAGTGAAAGAGCAGCCAGATGAAAGCACTAAGGGTTATCAGCAGTCTAGAATACGTGGTCCAGAAGGGGAGAAAGAAAAGATCCAAAGAAAGGAAGTGGCACAGTTGAGTTGATTACAACAATGAGAAGATGACACAGTTAGTCTTCAAATATGTAAAAATCTACTGCCAGTGAGACTTAGTCAAGAAATAACAGGTTTAAACTACAGCGAGGGAAGTTAAAAAAAATGAGAGCCTTTGAATGCTAAGGATAGAGGGACACTTGAATGACTTGATTGGGAAAAATATGGACTCTGTGTAAAAACTGTTCAAAAAAGACAACTGTTGCCAAAATCTGATAGAAATTTGATCCTGGTGAGGCTGTGAGAAGGGCCAGATGACTGCTTTTAGGTCTTGTTTATTGCCCTTTATTACATCTTTATTGCCCTTGCACATTATATTCCTCACTAGACTACCCACTGCATATTCCTTGAAAGCATGGCTCTTTTGTTTCTCTAGATGCTCTAGCTAAAGTAACATGTGGTGGAGCCTGCCACTGCCTTTTGTTCATACATTTTTCTGCTGGGGAGAGCTGGTTGTGCCCCCAGCCTCTTTTAGCGCTATCCAAAAATGGGGAGCATAGACAGATATCTGAGGAGAGACTCAGCTGGTGAAACCAGGGTGCTTAGTCCCATTTTACACCAGAGATCTTTTTCAAGGGCACACTGCCTGGCCTCCAGCTCTCACTCCAGAAGGACACAGATCATACCTGTGTGCCCTGCATCAATATCCCAGGCACTCCAGGGCACCCTATGCCTCAGCACCTAAATTCCACACTTAGTTTTTTTGGTAGCTACAAGTTACAGTTAAAAAACCTGTTCCTCTAGAGCAGCAACTACTCTGCTACACATGTTCTGACATTATGATTGGTGAGACAGCCCTGCTTCAGCACAGTGCATAGTCATGCTAGGAGTGTGCAGAGCAGGCAGAAGGGAACACCTGGCCAGCCAAAAAAGGAGCAAGGCTGCATGCTTGTCTGTATAAGTGTAAATGACCACAAAAAACCGCTGTAGGAAACCACATCTAAACATTTTTGCTATTCATACTCACTCCTCTGGGCAGCACATTCCCTCGTTTGCACATATTAGCTGCTGATCTGATAAGTAATCCTGCTGAAATCAGTAAGATTATTATAATAAAGTCATTTGGAGTTCTAATGACTGTGACTGAGTTAGACACACTCACTTCAGTGAATGCAGGACAGTTTCTCTCTGCCTTTGCCCAGGTCTCTGTCAGAAGGATTTTGCAGTGCTGGTGCTTGCAGGCTAGTTCATTTGGTAGGAGTATGAAATGTGGTGCTTCCATCTTCTGTGTCTTCATGATGTTATTCTTGGTAACAACCTAAATTAGCTACTAATTTGCTTTATCTATTTTTGATTTGAGGCTCTATTTGTCTAAATATTCCAAATAGAATGAGTCACGAGTACCTGAGTTTAATGCTTTCCATTGTACCAGCTGCAGATATATGTCATTATGTAGAAAAATAAATATTCTACACTGTGTGTACTTTGATGCAAAGCCATTGAAGCGTTTTTGTCATTGCCTTCAAAGGGAACATGATTAAAATTCTTATAAAGTGTTCATTAAAACCTCAAAATACCTGTGGAAGCCTGTGATAATTAGTTCAATTAAAACTGGATTCTGAAAACCAACTGCAGTAATGACAGCCTGGGATTCAGTGATTTTGTGTAGTAGTAACTCCAAACTTTGCTTAATTTGCATGCTGAAAGCAGAGGCTATAGTCCCCCCCTTCCTTGGGGATAATTGTCATGAATATAAGCTAATGAGCAATCACCAGCACTATCAGGCTTCACGGCTCCACTAAATAGACTGAGATAGATTTATGAGAGGGATTTGTGAGCACGGGTGGGTAGAGCTGGGGGAGCTGCGCCAGCCACCTCCTTTTCTTGCCCATCAGTCTCCCAGACTCCAAAGGGAGTCGCTGAACAGCACAGGAAGCAGCTCCCACATCGCCGCGGTTTGGAGTCAGTGATGTTGCCAAACCCCAGCACTGGATGCAGTGTGTTGATGCACAGTTTAGCTCCTGCCTCCTAGAAGAATAGAAACAACTTGCTCAGCTCAAGAAGTGGGACTTGCTTAAGGCAAAAAGCCTTATTCCACCAGGTTTCCTTGGCATTTCTGGCTCAGTGAACACTGAAGTGGTGTTATTGAGGGAGGAGTCTCTGGAGTGTGTCTGATTACAGGAGGCTTTTAGTGTGAGCTGGGGATGCAGCAGAGTAGAGATTCATCATCTTTGCCAGTGCTCTCGAGAAGGAGTGGGCTGAACAGAGCCAGAGCACAGATTTTCAGCTGCCAAAGTCCAGGATTAACAGCAGCTAGACTTTGCCTTTACGGGATGGCTCTGTGCAATACAACCTCTTGGCCCCAAAAAAGGATTTTTCCAGTAATAAAGCAGCTGTCAATAGAAGCCGTTGTCCTCTCCCTTGTTCCAATGGAGGTGGTACATTTTTCTCCTTTTACTGTGCTTTTACTGTACTTTCTCCTGATCATCAATTTTAATGGATGGTTGACTAGCTTCAGAAAAATCTAGTCTGGCTTTGGTGAAGCTTTTGTGCTCTAAAAAGAATGTTCAAGTTCGATGTGTAATCTGTATAAGACCAAAACATCTTGTCTTTGAATCAGGGAAATTCAGTAGAGTCTGCCAAGTTTTGCTGTGCAAAATTGGATTATTCCATACCTAACATGCAGTCAAAATTCACAGTTGGGAACACACAGAAGCGTAGCCAAAGCATGCAATAAAAAGAGCTGTGTATCTCCTATATGTTAAAATAAAACAATATTTTTGGATCCTTTAGTCTAACATTGGAGCATTTAGTAATCATTGCACATAGTGGTCTTTTTTACTCTTGTGATTCACTTACGAGGCACATAATTTAGATTTCTTTTCTTTTTTTTTAACTTAGAAATTAGTTATGTGACTTATAAACATTCTGGGTTTCTAGTTCCTGTTTCAGTCACTTTCCTTGTGACTTCTCTAAAATATATAAACCATACTTCTCAAAGATCCCTAAAATACAGTTTTCATTAGCTGATGCTCTTAGTTTGAGAGGGTTAATAACTCACTTCCTTCTCAGCTAAGCTGTTTCATTTTCAACTTGTTGCCAAAGCAGAAGGGAAGTTCAAGTTTAGAGATATGCAATCTCACAAAGAATCAGTTTTAAAAATTAATTGAAAACATACACCTTTGGTCACTTTCAACTTACAAAAATCAGAATAATTTAGCATGCTGGGACCAGAAAGATCAATCTTTTCCAAATGTGACCAAAAAACATCTGAGAACAAACAGAGTCAGAGGATTGAGAGTAAAGGTTGTTGGAATGGCAGAGAAGTTGGGTGCAGCCAATTACAAGGACTTCTCTGGCAATGTGCTATCCCATAAATCAATGTGATCCTGAGAGGAAAGAGGAAAATAGGCCCAGGAAACATAAAGGTAGAATAAAGACAAGGAAGCTGAATGTGAAGAACAAGCATTAGATTGTGAGTACAGATAAACTGTAATAAATATGAAGGTGGGCAGCTTAAAGAGAAACTGTCTTATCATTATCTTTTGATTTTCCTTCTGTAATGTCTCATTTGCTGAAAGTTCTTCAGCACCACTAACAGTAATATCAGTCCATTAATAACTCCTACAGCACTGAAATATTTCTTTGCTGCGGAGTTGGTAAATGATGGGGAAACAGTTCAGTACTCCATGTGTATAAGTGGTTCTCTAACATCAAACTCTTGGGTTGAGGGAATGAAATGAAATGAACTTCCTTATCATGTTTGACACTCATTGTTTGCATTTAGTTTCTGTATTTTTTTTTTCCTTCTGATCTTTTAAAATTATGATATATTCCAGGTTCTGCAAAACCAAAGTACAGATCTCTTTCTTTTTAAAATTTTCTGCATTTTTAAACACCACCACCTCAGTGCTTTCAAACTTCAAAATAAAAATCAGAGCTGATACTTCCCACAGTGCCTTATCAGGAGACTTACTGCCCTTGTTTCTGGTCTCTGGTAACCTGCTGCTGATTGTTAATCACAGCTAGTTTCTTTTGGTCTTCCAGAGGGACCTGGAGGTGTTATCTCTCTTCTGCTTCACTACCCAGTTCCCCTTTGCTGTCTATGTTTTGAGCATCCACATTAAAATTCAAACCATGCACAGGGCAAAGTCATAGAGCTTTAATCTTGGTCTGAAGTTAGTCCTGGATCCATCACAAGTGACACTTGAGGTAATTTGACATTGAAAAAAGAGTTATCCTAGGCCCCAATTCTCATAGCACTGCCGAAGCTGAGCAGTAAATAATGAACTGTACCATCTAATTGAATTAGGCACTGGAGCTCAAGGAGCACTTCTTGAGAATAAGCATATGAAACTATCAGTGAACAGTGACGAACAACTCAGAATGGAGTTTCAAGCTGGACAACCTTGATGTTTTAGCTGGACTCCTTAGGAAACACTCAGTCTTCTTGTAGATCTTACTTGACCTAGAAAGTGCTCAAATTTCTCTTAATTACTTCAGCTTACAGCTACTTAATATGTTTAATTACATAATCAACTAAACACATCCTGTATGCTGCTCATTGTGACCTAAAAAAAAAATTAAATAAAGCATAATTCAATAACTGTTAAATAATCTTTTATAATGTTACTACAACAGTTCCTTTGTAAGTTACTAATCACAATTATGCAGATGTTAATTAAGGTTATTACTGCTCAGTTTCTATTGACTGGGGAAAAACTAATTCATAGGCACAACCAGCTGTATCATGTTGCTTTAACAATTTTAACTCTCTACACTTATGGAAATAAGAATCAGGACCCTTATGGTACACTGCAGTCATTGTAAAGATAATATACATTTTCTAGAGAACAGTCCTTACATACCATTTCCCTTCCTTATTTATCTGCTCTCATTTTATTTCCTAGTGAAGAGTTGAATCTTTTCAAATAACATTAATGCAGGAAAGAGGTAGGGAGGGTGGAGTGGAATAGATGTGAGTTTCTATCTGATCTGAGCAGTGGATGTTAGCCGGGGTATTCTCAACCCTGTTTTAACAACTTCTCTTCTTCAGTCAGTTTGTAATAGGCTAAATACCACACGCCCCTTTCGCATTTCTGAGGGTGTCTCTCAAGTCATTCCCTTACACGAAATTGTTTCTCATTTTTTACTAGGTTTGATAGCTCTTTTATATGCCTAAAAAAGTGTAAAGGGGCTGTGTATAGTAAGGAGTTATGCATCCCAGTAAGTTCACAAAGAATACGGAGTAATTCATTACATGCTGTGAAATACCCACAGGTCAGAAAAAACAGCAAAAAATGCTGATGCTTTGCAAGCAGTGGCATAGAAATATTTGTAGGAGTAGAAAAGAAAAAAGGGAGAGTAATGCAAGTGGAAGGAAAAAGGTACAAAAATGTCACCTAATTCCTCATCTCAGTGACACACACTGTCATCTCATTGGAGACCTATAACTGCTCAAGTTGCCCTGAAAGTGGATAAAAAATGTCTAAAAATTTCAACAGCAGGTTGAGGAGGGTAAAATGAACTGTTAAGGTCCTGGAAAGTGCATGGCCACGTTCACTCACAAGCAAGAGCCATTTGTCAATATTACTGGAAGCTAAGCAGAAGCAGCAAGCAAAGCCTGCAATTAAGGCCAGAATAAAATGCTGCAGCACGTGACCCTCTCAAGAGAGAGTGATTTCAGAGTCAGCAAAGGCAGGCACATCTAGTGTCAGCCTGTGCACAAACACTGGCATCACACCATTTGCACAGAGCAGATGCTGCACAGACTGAGCTAAGAATGGGTGGTTTGAACTTAGGCTTTCTAATTGAAGCCTTTGGATGTGCTGCTGGGACAGCCATGCCAAAAAATAGGCAGCCACTGAGTGAAGTTCAGCAGAACTTCAGTGGGGTGAGGTTTCCTCCTCTTTAAACATTTATGCACTAACTGAGTAAACACTGGACTTGGTAGTGTCTTTCATCACTCAAATGAGATTTTGTTTTCCCTCCCATCAGAGCTCATTGCAATCTCCATGTGTCAGAGCAATGGTCCCAACTGTGTGGCATTGGGACATGTAAGCCAAAGGTAGGGCAAGTAACCCCCCAGTCGTGTGTTTCTGGACACATGTGAAAATAAATGATCCCTTCCCAGGATTACACCGAAGCTGCTGAAATTGGGAACCAAGTCCTGTCTCTGAGCCACCCCATACTGACAGAGGCAAGCCTACCCTCCCTCCCTCCCTTCCCTCCATTCCTCCCTTCCTTCCTTCCCTCCATTCCCTCCATCATCCCTTCCTTCTTTCCTCATCCCTTCCTCCCTTCCTTGCTTCCTTCTCTCACTACTCTCCCATTTCTGGTTTAGTTGTAAACACCTCAGTGAAAGGGCAGTTGCTTAGCCAGGGTTTACCCAGCAATGCTAGAGTATCATTGTAGTAATAAGGAAAATAACCAACTAAGCCTTACTCAAACTGCTGGGAAGTACCAAATTAAGAGACAGAAACAGATTCATGCTCTCTGTCTCCCAAGTATTGATTCATCCCTTAATCAATGGCTGTGGCCAGAGCTGCAGACTGTCCTAATTTAGTTTAGGTCTGTAGACACTGTTGTCCTTTAGATCAGACTGTCCTGCAGAGACTGGGACAAAACTTAGTCCTTGTCCCTGAGCTGTAGACACTCTCCCTTCTTGACTGAGCTTTGGGTGCTAGATACATGGGGTCACGTTTTTAATAAATATCTTTAATTCAACTCAGTCAAGTCCCTAAGTTTTGAGGTGTCTGCAGATCCTGTGTTAGCTATTAAACGTATTTCAAAAGTATGTGAAAAGTAGAAAAATCTATCGATCCCTTAGAGCATTCAATTTGCCTCATCTGTCAAAGCAAAATGCACATATGAACACATCGCTTGACCTCATAAATATTTAGGAGAGTTGCAGCCAGGCAAGCTCCAGTTTCCACTGAGTAAATGCTGTAATTTCTTTTGAAGAGCCTGGTGATATGAAATAATGAACCACTAAGCTTTGGACTGAATTGACTATCCATTTTTGTCTTGCTGGTTAATGTTGCATTCTGTGATTATCTAGTCTCATCCTCTCACTTCAGCCAAAACAGAGTATTTTTAGCACAAACCACAGTCTCTCTTCATCAAAGGCCAGAGAGTTTAATTATGGCTGGTCAGTAGCAAGCACTTAATTCTGAGAAAGGGAAGACCAGCTCCAAGTGTGCTGCACCAGTGTTCTGCTCCAACAGGTTAGCTGGAGTACTAATTTTACATTCAATCCACTCATAGAGGAAATACATTTCTTAATCTTGTCTCCTGACCCTTTTAGTCACTTTGCTCCCCTTAGCACCTCAGTTTACACTATCAAGTGAGCAAGTGTGCTAGTCATAGCCAATGAAGCCATTGCAGGAAGCAGAAAGCAATACCCTTCACCTCCCTGAAGTGAGTAAAACATCACTCGGTGATGTTAGAGTGACAGCTCTGGCACATTGCTGAAATGGAGTACAACACTCTGCTACAAATCCACACTAATCTAACTCAGCTCTGAATTGCAAGGACCATGGCAGAAGTACAAGGACAGCTTCTTGGTCTTGCTCAAAATTCAGAAGATCAAAAAGCTCATATTTTACCGCTTATGATTGTAGTTGCTTCAGCCCAACTGTGTAAGACAACTGGGTTGGAAAAAAAAAGAACAAGTTTCTTCTTCAACTTTTTAAGATTGGTACGTATCACTTTTTGCCTGTGCAAGCAATAAAATCTGGTACCATACCAAGTCAGTGATTTTCAGGGACTTATATAAGTTAACAACCTGGGTAGAAAACCCACTATTCATATATTTTAGATTAATGGCTACCCAGAAAGTTCCAAACCTTGGCCTGAACAAATTCACAGAGCATATTTAACATAAATAATCAATTAATGAATAATGTAAAATTTCTGTTTTATAGTTTGAGGATAAACTTTCATAACCTGTCATTTATTAATAATTAATAGCAAACAGCTCATTGTGATGGCACCCAGAGAGTTGTAATCTGATCAGTTCTCTTGAATGTTTAGTATTTTAATGTATAGACATGCAATAACTTAGTCTTTACCTGAAAGGAGCAGGCCAAAAGATGAGATGCATAAAGAAGAGTATGGAAAAAATAGAATAGCAATAATAACCCAGATATACAGATCCTTCCACAGGAGTAGGAGTAAACAACAACAACAAAAATCTTCAAGTAATAGTTCTCAGATGAAACTGCCTTTACAGAAGCTAAGTCCCAATATTCCTTCCAACAGACACACTAAAGCTGCCCACTGTTGCATAAGGAATCAAACCTGCAAGGACAGGTCTTAAAAGTAACACCTATTTTAATCCACACAGTAAAAAAACAGCAGACTTGGCAGTCATCACCATGTTCACAACATACTGTCTAGAACTTCATGATCTCATTCTCAGTGTATGAGATCCGGCTCCCAAAGCAGGAGCTCAGACCCCTGTTTTCAGCTGGAAGCTGGCAGTGCAGTTGTGATGACACATAGCTGAACTGCGTTTTCCAAATTGGCAAGTTAAAAAGAAAAAGAACACTGTTAGTGAGCAAATTCAATACAGCAGGAAAGGAAAAACTAGACCTTTTAAACCAGTTCCCCACTGCTCATATTACAAAACCAATGAAAACCATTTTCCAAATGTAACTGCAGACCTGGGTCTTTTGTCTTTGATCAAGCCACAGCACGCCCAGGCCTGACCTTGGGCCAGGTCCTGTGCTGGGCAAAGTTTAAAGCAGAGCTGGAGCAGACTGACAGGTGAGCTGTGTCAGGTCTCTCCTCTCCTTCCACCACCTCTCCTCTCTGCATCTCTTGCAGGCAGCAGGCTTATGGTCTCCCTAACAGTGTCCCCAGAGCCTGCCAGGTGAATGGAGGACTGCCCTCTGTCATGTCATCACTTTTACCTACAGAAAAAAAAATCTCTTACAGACATTCTCCCCTGCAAAGAGAGACCCAGTAGGGAAAAAGAGAAGTTTTTCACTTCCAGTGCAAAGAGAACAAAGGTCCAAGATGAACTTTGCCACGTAGGCTGAATGCTGGATTAGGCAGATGCATAGCTGGAGAGCAATTGTGAGTGAGCTGGCTCCTTGAGACAACTCCAACAGGGTCATTGGAGTTAGGAAGACTGATCAGATAGGTGAGGTTTGGTTAAGGTTTTGCAGGAGGTCAGTGGCTGTGCCAGAAACAGGACTTAAGGCTGCCTTTATTCTGTCTGAGGCTAGTTCTCTTTCAATTAAGTCTGCCCATTCTACAAATAAACCCTGACTTTCCCTCTGCCTTGTATGTGCTCCTGCCAGCTCCTATTTAAAAGTCTAACCAGATGATCCAGAGGATCATGAAGTAGACAGTATAAGTTAATGGTCCTCAAAGAACAAGAAGGGTGTGCACAGAGCATTCAGCAAAGCAGCACAGAATTTGTAAAACAGAAATTTCTATCTTGAATATTTGTGATCAAAGTCTCAAAAAGCATGATGGTAGGTTCTATTATTGTCTCTTTCTCTTTAATTTTTTCCCCCTTTTCACCTCTAATCTCATCAACCTTTGACTTTTGAGCAATAAAAATCTTCTGTATCACTTCTTTGATAGAAGTATTGAAAGAAATGAATAAAACTCTTAAATACTTTTCTGTGAGCAGGTTTAGTGTCCTTCCTATTAACTGATTCATGAGCAAAACTCCACAATTTCATACCCACCCTTGCACTTTCTACCTTACCTCTGAAATCTTTTCTTTGCCCACCTTTCAGGTCATGCATGGCTTTCCATCCAGTGTGTGTAGTGTCAGTTGTGCAGTGATGCCCCACTCCATGGCAGTGCTTCTGGAGTAGAGCTGCAATGCCTACAATAACAGCAGCACTTTTGCAGAACACGGCTCTCCTTTACCTAAAACTCTCAGGGGGTGCTGTCAGCTGCCAAGGATCTTCCTGAAAGAAAGAGGAGCTGAGAGAAACCTGATTGACTTTTAATTGGATAGCATATGGTGCCGAGAAGAACAAAGAGACCATATTGACATTTACCAAATTAAATGGTTAAGTAGGCTGGAACAGGCCTGATGCTGATGGCAGACCTACAGCAACAGCCCATTGGGCACTGATGTTTGCAAAACGTGCTGAAGTTTGGACACTCCTTGCATCAGTGGTGCGAGGGAAAATGAAAGGATAGCAGATGGTAGATGGGCAGTTTGAAGGGAGATACAGCCTGGCTCGTCTTACTATTTTGCCATACCTGGATCAATATTTTATTCCCTTGTTTCCAGGTTGAAAGAGCTCTGACTTGTTCAGTGTGTCATAAAAAAAGTTGCTGTACAGATTTCAGCTGTTGCCGTGCTAAGTGGCAGCATTGGGGCTCTGGTCAGCAGCAGGTACTGCCCTTGTTAGACTTCATTACTCTGGAAAGAACTTGTTAACAGCTGTACCCAGTTGCAAACCCTCTGTATCAGCACTTTTGAAAACCTTTGCAATTTCAACAGAAACATCAGCAGCAGGAAAGAAAAATGGTTTGTTTTTTTCATCATTTTGGAAGATGGGAGAGCATGCCAGCAATTGAGATGGCTTTACTGCTCAATAGAACAGGCCAGCAATAGCTAGTTGGCAGAAGTTTCCTTGAGCTTTTCTATCCCACTCTCTCTTTTCTCACGCTGAGTCTTTTAACATCAATATTTGACTTGATTTTAAGGAAGCAAAGTCTTCAATCCCACCATGCTCTGTTTCAACTCGTATGCTGCAAATTAGCTCAGAGTGCCCCTTTTCAGGCCCCCTGTGCACTGACCTTGCCTCAGTGTCACACACATGGCTTATATTTTGTCTTTATCTTCCTCTAACAGCTTCACTATGCTCATCTTTCAAAGACCATAGACCACTTGGAGGGCCAGTGACCTATGTCGGTACTGGGACACCATTTCTTGAAATTATCCTTCGGGTTCATTAAGGCTTTGCACTTTGAAGCATAGCTGAAGGCTCTGTGCCGAAATTCAGACATTTGTCTTTCATTTCTCTGCCTGGGCCCAAGGCACTCAAAGTCATGAGTAGAATTACCCTGAAAAGCTGAAGACAGTCAGCAGAAGGTAGATTACATCACAAAACAAGCCTACAATATGAAAATACCAATTTTCTCTCCATAGGAAATTTTCAGAATCAGGACATGCAAGATGTTTTCAGGCATAACAACAGTTATTAGAATAACAGCTTGCATACTGTACAGATAAAACATATTACTATAATAAAAGTCAAGAAAAACATATCTATGTGAATAATGGTTTTGCTGGGTTTGCTGCTAACCTGAGGAATCTCACATTAATTTTTATTTGAGTTGTCCTAAACCAGAAATTATGACTACTTTCTTCAACAACCACAATCACCAACGTGGAAATATAATCTTGTTTTGAATAAAACATTTCTTTTGACTTACAGCACTGTTTCTTTTGAGGTTGTACTCTGTTTTACTTTGTGGTATTTTATCTTTTTTGTTTTGAACAAATAGACCCATTATAAAACAGGAGCACTTTTCCTTTAAAGAAAACTTTAAACTGTCTTATTCTCCTCTAATGTCTCCATCCAAAACTGTTCTCTAACAGATTCAGATGAGTTCTGGCCTCTACAAAACTGAGTTTTCTAATACATTTTGGATCAAACCCCAGTCAACTTTCTCCCAAATGTGATCAAAATCTCTAGTTAATGCTTGCTCTTGGTAAAACAACAGTGAGACAGCAAAGACCTAGGGGTGACAGAAAAGAAAGATTTTTGGATTTTGGATGATGTATCTTTAAATCAAAGAGTCATCACATGTTTGTGTTTTTTCGATTCACTCATTCGCTTTCTGTGATTGAGATTAATATTTCCTTTGTTCATTTTGAGGGAGTTGGAGGGGGATTTCTGACTCCGTATTCAAGCCTTTGGAGCATTAGCTGTAAATTAAAACAAATGCTTTCCTGAAGATAACCGAATCAAATCAATATGGAGCCAAAGGAGCCCCTTACATGATGAAAGCTCTTTTTAAAGTACTGTAAGGCTGTTTTATTGTTCAGTCCATCAATTTCCTTTTCCTGCTCAGATCTGACACAGGACAAGTTGAGGCCACTGACCCTTCTGCAGAGCCCAACAGGGAAAGTTCCCGTCAAGACCAGCAGTGCAGCCAATATTGCCAAAAGCAGGCAGATCAGTGGAGTGCTTATGTGCTGTGGGACAAAGTTGTAATGGTTTTAGCTGTGCTTCGTATTGCTCTGTGTTACAAACGGTCAGATGCTCATGTGCAGAGCTCAGCATCAACACTAACCCTCAAACAAACACCCTGAGGGACCCCAGGGTCACACACAGGTACCAGCAGCTTCAGAGGGGTCTGCTCCACACTTCTCTGAGTGCTTGGAAGAAGTTAGTTAACTCACTCAGCTACCTTTAGGTGTGGTCTATTCTGAAGGCACAGATCAAATATTACATCCATAGCAACTCATATTGACAGCTGTCTCCCCACATTAGCTCCCCAGTTTGGCACCAAGTTCTATATCAATATATCTGATATATGAGCCTGAGTCACCAGAGAAAAATACTTATGAAAGTTGTGTTCTACAATGTAAACTTAAAATGCTGTGCCCAGAGCACAGAGCAGTCACCTGTAGAGAGCATTCATAGCACAGTGTATTCTCTTTAGCTAGCTAAAATTTTAGTGAACCTTTCGTATAAAAAGAGACAGGGATTAAAAAACTGTAAAATAAGGATTCATATTAGGAAGAAGCACTGCCAAAAGTGAAGGCAACTTATGTGAGAGCTTTCTGGACACAGGCGTGTGGGACAATCCTGTACTTTAGTAAGCTGGATTTGAACTCCATCATTTCCATGCATAATACAAAATAAAGGCCACATAACCTACAAAAACTCTACTTGGAATTTTGGCTGTTTTTTACCTGGCAAATCTTAGATTTTTGCATTTTAAGTAAGATTAACTAATAAGCTTTGATGTTTCAAACACGAATGTCTCTTTGTTTCTAGGATACTGGAAACAACAACAGAATTGAAAAGCAACTGTACAAAGTTCTGAAAGCCAAGGAGTATATCCCATATTTTTCCTGAAGCTACAAAATTTACTTCCATAGTAAAAAAAAATCCAAAAAAACCAAAAAACAAGCAAACCAGAAAAGAGAAGATACTCTAAAAATCTTATCAAATAAAGATGTAGATTATGTAGATGAATCTGAAGGATGCACAATGAGTGTGGAAGAAAATGCAACAATAGCCCACTTTCAAGATGGAATGAATTCACTTAAGTGTCAGATGATATAATAATCTTTTTTTTTTTAATATTATTCAGATTATTTTTAAGATATACTAACTACCATTCTTACAAATGACAATCTCCTAGGGTTTATTCCTTATTGAGTTATCATGAAGCTGTGAAAATTTTCTAGTAGAAGGGGGTCTTTGGGAAGAATCAGAGAGAGGGAAATCATCTTCTAGATTTGTTCTGGAAAGATGTTTCCATTTATGTACTGTGTTATGGAGACAGTGACAAACTAGTAGATGAAGATGAATATCACATGCCTTCCAGGAGAATGAAAAGGGTTAGGCCTATACAGTACTTTGACAGTAAGCATATGATACTTCAGTTTGAGGTTGCAGGAAATAGAGTCTGATTCGTACACATCTCCTTCCTTGTTTTAACATGGGGCATGCACAGACAATCCTTCATAGGAGAAAAACAAGATCTGGCTTGACCCCCAGTACAAAGAGTTACACATCAGCATGACTCATGAAAGTAAACTCCCTTGGATCCCCATCTGCCATACATTATCCAGCAGCAACCTGTCCTTGAAATGAACTAAGCACAGGTTTCCATCTGGCCAGCGACCAATTAGTCAGTTTGCACGGTGACCTTTTGCCTTGTGATTGCTTTTAAATGAAGTCTCCAAACTCTGTATTGTTCTGGGTAGGAAACATCTGAAATCACTTTCCAAAGAGTGCTTGGCACTTCCCCACTATTACAGCTTTGTGCAATTTAAAATACATCATCTCACTTATTGTTCAATCTATTTGATCTGCAGCACTGCTTTCTGCTGCAGCCACTCCTCTGGAAACAAAGAGATCTTCCACTCTTTTCAAGGCTGAATTAAAGTGCTGTCCCCAGGAGTACTTCTGCTGGATCCGAGTGTCCAGTAATCTACTATATACAGAGACAGCCTGTCACCGTTTCTAAGAGACAGGAAGGAAGCAACTTAAAAGTAAACTTTCTTTTCTTAGTTCTGGACATATGAGGCAGACCAGAGTATATCAGTAAGGTTTAACTTGCAATCCAGTCCCAAAGGTCATAGGAATAGCTTTATTTTGGCTGGAAGACTCAAGACTCAAGTCTGCTTTTATTGTTAGTGTATAGTAAAGCACACACAAATTTTTGCAAATGATTCCACTTCTTAAAAGTGTGTTTATTTTTTTTATCCTTACCCCCTCATAGAACAATTAATGGGATGAATAGTGTCTATCAGTGGCTGAATTTGAAGACATTAAAATGGTTAAAAACTGACATTAAAAAGAGCAAAGTTTTTTGAACACAGTTTGCAACGTAGTATTTGGTAAGATGCCATAAACTTCAGTGTAACTAATCTGTGAAGCAGTTACCTTAGTTTTAGATAACATTTTTTATATTATGATGCTGCCTTATACTTTTACTTTTTGTTTAAAATATTCATCTTAATTTCCTGTAAAATGATTTAATGATACATCATCCTAAACTAGCAATCACTCTCTATCAGAAAAATCATACATATATATTTTTAAAACACCAGATATCCAGCCAATATTATAATTTCTAACCTCTTACAGAATAGAAGTGGAAAAAACCCCCCAACCCATACGATTGGTTACATACAGTTCCTCTTCCTTTATGGTCACAGGATGGATTAGATTGCCTTTTGTTCTTTTCTAAACTTTTCTGTGATGGGGCAGAAGTACAACCAAGTGATCTACTTAGAATATTTCTGGAGTAGGCCAGTTGAAGAGGGTATCATCTTTCACTGTACTTAGCTGGTCAGTGTGTGTTGCACCAAGTAACTCTCCTAATTTGCCTGTTGAATATGTTTTGCTATAAAGTAGTTATACCTGAGCAAACCTGGAGAGCTCACACCATTGAATGTATCTTTTCTAAGGTGTAGTTTACAGGTAGTAACATACTATATAAGAAGTATTATGAGGGAAAATTTCAGGAGTCATAACTTAGATGTATAGTGTAAGATATCATGCAACGGCAGAAAACAACTCACTCCTTTCAAGCAGAATCTGTGAGGAAACATCTCAGGAGACATTCCCACCAATGTATGGTACATTGACTGATCAGACAGTGTATGTCTTTAACTTTTGGCTTGAATTCAGGTCTTCTGCCTTTGCACAGTTTGTACCAGCAGTCTAAGTTGTCTGTGAGTCACCTTTAATGCTTACAAAACCCTATGCCTGAGGCTCACTTTCATGAAGTACAGTTTATGGGTTTCCCTAACCAGTTCTTTAAATCCCCACAGGTGTCCTGGCACCTGAAGTCATACAAATACGATTTTCTCCTCTGTGCTCAAGAGAGAGGGGAGTGGTATAGCACCTCTTCTGTTATTTTGCTGATAGAAGGATGACTTCAACATGACAGGTTCTGTCATCTCTACGTCTTTTGTGTGAAACAGCTTTTGTGTGATGGAGCTGTCTGTCGACCTTTGCCAGTGAAGGTTATTCACTGAGAGCGTGACTGAAGCTACAGCTACCTAGAGTTCTATGTTCAAAGTATAATGAAGACCTGGCAATCATTATGCACCTTGTTTGGCACTCAAGCAGATGCTCACTCCTGCTGCTCCCCCTCTGGCAGCTCTTAACTACTCTCTGCATGTTTTATATCTGACTGGGTTTCCAGTAAGTGCATGCATTTGTACTGAAGCTCAAAACAGGCACCAAAGGGCTCTGTTGGCTTCCAGCAGTGGTAAAAGGCTTTAGACAGCAGCAGAGTCATGAACAGTGTCACTACCACACATTAGCAGGGCAAAAAATGTGGTGAGGAGTTGAGAGGAAAAGGTAGGAGTAACGGTGCAAGAAAAAAAGTAGGAGAAACAGTGGCAATGGGGAGAATCAGGAACAGAAAATGTGGTGAGATCCTATGCTGAGGAAAAACAGAAATGAAAATATTGACGAGAAGTAAATGAGAAGAGCTAGAGAAAAGTAGGTGCGGTTGAGGGTTTAATGGGGGAACAGAATGGGATGAGAGAAGCCAACAGAAAAGTCAAGAGTTGTTGGATATAAAGACAACTTTATGAAACTCACAGGAGGGTTTCGCTCTGCTAAGCAACTGCATCCATCTCTAGCTCTCCTGGTTAGCTCAGACTGCCTCTGTCTTCCCAAAAGTCCTTGCCCAGTCTTCCTATGTGCCTTGCTGCAATTTCTGCCTCCCCACATCTGTTGTTTCTGCCCTGGGGAATTCTGTCAAACATTTCAAGTCTCCATCTGATGCTGTTCACTTCTGCCAAAACACTATTTAGCAAAACCAATGTTTATGGTTGTGCACACAATATAGGTAAACATGCAAATCAGATCATTAAAGAAGAAAATGTCTGATAAGCAGCTGCACAAAGCTTAGTGCCCATGCCATGGGGAAGGAGCCATCTGCATTTTTCCCAGGGGCCATGGAGAGCACCCTGTAGCCAAGAAGCTTTGAAAGGGATAGTTGTTGCCTTATGTAAAGCTCCACACCGCCCCTTGCACAACATTGTGTGCAAATCTAACAATTTTTTGTTTTGCTGTAAGCTGACATACAACAAAACTAGATATCCATCAGAGATGTCTTCAGGGGTTGCAAGTGCCCAAGGGTCACTGCATTAACACATTTTAATTAGACTTTTTCTGAAGGAAGTTCTATGTTGTCAGGAATTCAGGTTTCAAAGTCTCAGCATCAAAGCAAAAGAACTTGCATTACCAGAATGACAAATAAATATCACTGAAGCATTCCCTAACAATAATGAAAGGGCTGATAGCTGAAAAAGATTGAGCCAAATTCACTTAGCTCAGAAGGCCTCAAGAAATTGGTGTAATTTGTTAGCTCATAGCTACATGAGTGGAAAACTAAATGTAATGCTTGATAGCAAGAGTTCCTTCCACACAGAAAACAATGGAAATCAAACAAGAGTTGCTGGAGTCAGGAGATATGAGTAAAGATTGGAGTTTTAGCTATATCAGAGTATAGTCTGAAAGGAAGAAAAAGTAAATAAGGATGTAAAAAATGTTCTGATATACCAAACAGTTTCTATTGAATTCCAAAAGAAATAGAAGTTGGCATAGTCCATTATCAAGAAACAAACCACATTTTCAGTTGAAATGCAGCTGTTTTTTACAAGGTCAAAAAGACTCAAATCTACTAGAAATGAAATATGAACAAAAAATAGACCAGTTAAAATTGCATTCTGAATTTATTCATCATTAATTTGATCACAGATGGCACATAGTTCAGCAAGGATCTGATTATATAATAAATGGCAGATTACTGGTGTAAGATACACAGCAAAAGATACACAGCACAAAGAAAGTGCACTTTTACTGCATTGCCCTTTTGCTGCATTGAAAGACGAGGTTTTATCAATGTGGACAGGGTAACTGGAGAAGATCTAGTGTTAGAATCAGTAACTGCTAAGAAAAACTTGAAAAGTTGCAGGTCCTGTCAGAATTTTGCTATCGGCAACTGTTAGTGAGTACTGAACTAATGACTTCGTAGTACCCTGAAAAAGGGTGGGACTGATACCACTCTTCAGATGAGGTGTAAAACCAATCTCATCGTGTCCTTAATTATCCCATCAACCTCTTGGTTTGAATGGGGATTCTGTCCCAAAATCTTGACCCAAGTGCCTCCTGGAATACATTGGACAATCCAGTATTATTTTCAGCTTCATTCATGTTGCAATATGCCCCTTAGCGAGCATCACTTTGCGGTCCCAGAGGAGCTGTGTTTCAGCACAGCATGAAGTCATTCTTAGAGAGGTAAGTCAAGTTTTACAAGACACTCAGCAATGAGACCTTCGAGGATGAAAGATGTCATATGATTTTTATGGTAGAGAGGAACAGACTCAGAGAGTTCAGTCCAAATAGTGATCACTTGACCTGACCATTCTGTGCTCTGCTGCTTCTTCTTTCAATGTGTGTTCTGTTTATTGACCCCTATAACTGGAGTGAAAACAAAAATTCGGTAAGACCAAATCAATATGTTGAATTTCTCCCAGTAACAGGACTTATTATTTATCCAAGAGAAATGAAGAGAGAAAGAAATGAGGGAATCAATTGCTTTTGACCCATCAGTATGATGAGTTGACCTCAGCTATATTTCTATATTTCTATCTGTTTTTTTTAGAGGTATGCCATCAGGTGGGGACACATCTTTGGGGGGAATGAGGTTAGTAGGACAGCAGGCCTCTGATTTAATGCTACCTAGTCCCTTCAAAATCTCTGTCAGACATATGCAGCTGTTACTACAGCTACTTCTGACAGTGAATTGTTCCATGGCCTTGTCTAATCCTGCATTAAAGCTGTTTTTGCTGATAGCCTGGCAAGTATGGCAGCACAGAGCTCAGGACCCATTTGAAAAACGGGAGAGGTATTCAGGCACCTGGGCTTTGCATCAGCCCACGTTTGCTGCTTAATGGACTTGAAAGCTGAACGAGTCACATTAAAACCAGCACAACACAGCAGATACAGCAGAAGTATGAGCACTGGAATTTATGATAAGAGTAACTGCAGGGCACTCAAACTTATACATGCTCTGAGGATAGCTTTGGCTTTGCATATTTATGCTTTTTTGAGCTGCAGAGTATGATTTCTTTGCTGTAAATGACTCCCCCAGCCCCAAATTATTTCTAGCAATTTTCACAGGTTATAATAGTTAAAATTCTCACCACTAATGTCTTGTGCCTTGTGAACCATGCTCACACAGGGTTACAAGTTAAAAAAAAAAAAAAAAGAAAGTGTCTCTGTGGTTAAACAAATAGATTCTATGGAGGCATAATCAGGGAACTCCACACCAGCTCTCTGCACACTTCCACTCTATCATTCTATATGACCCAGAAGTCATGTTATTCCTGAGGCTCACAGAAGAAATAGAACATATCATCAGGTTGCACTTTTAGCTGAATGAAGGCGTACAAAAGACTTCCACAACAGAGAGATGCAGTCAAATCTTTTGGGTTCCTTCCAGCAGCTCAGTCTCCTTTAATAAGGATGATAAATGTGATCACAGAAAATACAGGGTGGATAGGGATAGCAGTGTCTCATTTTCTGGCTGCTGCCCACGGCTTTGCTCCTGTAAGTGGTCTAGAAAGGGGAAATATGTAGAGAGCTGTGTTTGATTTTATGCTTTCTCATCAATAGAGGAACCCCAGCTGGGAAGCTACGGCAGCACAAAACCAAGCAGACCAGAGAACCTGGTCCTTATGTAAATATTTTAAACTGTGCATGCTGTTACCACATGAAGCAATACCCTGACATTGAGAAGTGAAGGGAAGTACTTTAAGGCATACTGTGAACACTAAACAAAAGTAGGCTTTCAGACTGAAAAAAAAGAGATAGTCTGGTGTTCTAGATTATTGGGTAACCCTTATAATAAAGATTTGTACTTCTTACCATATTGCATTGCAAACAGTATTTTGTTCTGTGGTACTTTTTTACAGTAATGATACTTATAAATCTGTACAGTTAATAAATTTTAAATACATGGTCTGAAGAGCAACCCAAAGTAATTCAAAAAAGAAGAAGCCTGACATCTACTTTTGCTGTAAAGGAGCATTTCTAATAAATCACATCTCACTACTGATTAAAGTTCCGCCATCTGGAGTTCACCAAAGTGGCATCTGGCATTCCAACAATTTTAGGAAATACACTGGAACTATAATAATAAAACTGAATATCCTGGTTTTAAACAGGCAGTTTCTCCAGCTGATCTTTTTAAGAGATATGCTGCAGTTCAAGCGGAAGGCTTGGCACACAAGCAGCGATGCTTGGTGAAATTCTGTGACTGAGGTTGCACTGGAGGTCCACTCCTTGAATATAATTCTTCCTCCTGGCTTTAAAATTGTGTCTTAAAAGCCTCACCTAAGTGAAGTACTTTAAGTATATACATGTAGAGGAAGCCTCTCTTGTCAAAGGCCATAGGCACCTCCAGAGCATAACTGAGTTCTATTAATGCATGGATTATCTTAATATTATCTTAATATTATTATTAATGCATGGATTATCTGTAGAGAGTGTCTACATAAGATTCATTATTGAACAGAGAAACTGCACTCCTAAATTACTTACAATTAAGCAAAATGCATTTTGGTCTATGACTATGCATGAGATATCAAAAGCTTGATCTTAATTAAGCATTGCTTAACCTATTGAATTAGTATCCTTTCTATATCTCTGCTATTTATGATCAATAGCATGGACTGCTGGCTAATTAGGCTGGGATCAAAAAAATTATGGACAATAAACCTTCAAAAGTATGTAGATACATGAAGTGCTCAGGTGCATACAATCCTGTCTGACAGCAATTCAGTCTCTCCAAAGGTCTTCCACACATCCAAGACTTCCACAGTCTTGGCAATGCTAACTTGCTCAGGAGCTGCTTCTGGCCCATGCAGTACCACAAGATCCACAAAGCAGATTTTTATGCACTTGATAAGGTTAGGGATGCTCTGATATGACTAATTGAAGTAATGGAAAACAAAACATATCCATCACTTACATTTTATAGCACAGTGATAAAAGGGGAGAAATATGAGTTGATCTGACACTTATTTCTTTTAAAGAATAGATTAGCGGCTAAAGTTACCATAGAGAAAGTATTGGGCTACTCTGAGTGGCTGATTCTATTTTCTGGAACTAGAAGCAGCCAGGTAGGCTAGACTTAAATGAATTAAATGCAAATAGTCTATTTATATTTAGAGCCTTTTGTTATTTGGATTTATTTCATTACAAGAGGAGATACCTGGTTCTGACATTGCAATAACTGACAAATAATCGTGCATCAAAACTGTATTTTACCAAGCTATCTTCTTTTACAGTCCTGTTCTTCAGCAGTCCTCCCACAAAAGTGTCCTAGGCAATACACGCTGTTTTTTAAAGAACTTCTATTCAGACTTTATTACTTCTGTGTTCCCTAAGCTCTCTTTGCTAACACAATTCTACCTCAGCATGCCAGTGATCCATGAATTAAACTGACAGTGATCAGAGCAGTACTGGTTTACTGGTCAGGATGTATCTTTTGTATTGATGATGTCAGTTGTGAAAATACAATCAGCTATTTGTAAGCAAACTCCCAATGTTTCATAAATAAGTGCATTTCCTCTAAAATAACGTGAATAAATGTGTTCACAAGTCTGGTATATTTACAAATACTTAGAGAAAATCTCAGTGCTAGCTGGGCTGAACTTCAGTGAGGTATTGTGCATTCAAATGCCACGTTTTATAAGGATACATACTGAAGTTTCATGGCAGCCATCAAGCATTACTTGTATTTGAATAATAGCAAGCAAAGTTCCACTTCTGTATTTTAGGTGCAATGTATAGTAGTATATCAAAAGCCTTAAAGTAAAATAGGAAAACTAAATTTTATGTGAGCCTTCAGTCAATTTTTTATATTTTTTTTTCAATAACAATATCACAGACTATTTGTAGTAGCTTGAATATGACACTGAAAGTGTGCAATGAATTTCTCTTCCTTGTCATTTCATTTTTCTTTCAGTCTCTCTCTTCCATAGCTTTAACCTTTCCTACTTCTCTTTACCTTCCCTATTATATGCACACTACTCTTTTCATTGTAAAGCAGCATCCATTTCCGTGACTCTGTTTATCCTGAATAATGTAAGAGCACTCTGAAAACTTCTAGTGATTAGCTCACCACAACACAGTCAGCCTGATTTTACTGCCCTTGGGTTAAAAATTACAATGCCATTTAACAATATACAAACTTCAGAGTTGTTTCTTAAGTTCAGGTTAGCAGCTTGCGTGCAGGATTCATCCTGTGCACTGGATGATACCTCTAGCTGAGCTTATGAAGATGCAATTACCCAGTGCAGATGCAATTACCCAAACGGGAATTTTGCCAGGACATGAGGATCAACACGATTACGAAATGTGCCATGAAGTCATTTGCAAAAGGTAGTTGGAAACTCATTTCTTTAAAATGACACCCTAAAGACAAAGAAATACAGAACTACTGGACATCATGGAACCTCCTTGGGGATTTTCCAGCACCAACCATGCCCTGGTCTCATTTGTGACCGGATCTCTCCCTCACAGATGGGAGTACAGAGGAAAACCCTGTGCTACAACCCTGGCTTCCTTCTGTGAGCAATTTCCTTGCATGAGGAGGAAACAGTCTCAGGTCTTTATATTTTTTTTAATAAAATGTTTTCCTCTACCTCCTATTCCATTGCAAACTTCCGGAAATAAAAAGCACGTTTAAACTTCTCTGGTTACATTTTTCTATGTTTTGTGTTTCTTTTCTTCTGATCTTTTTGCTTTCATCTGCTGACTTTATTATACCAATTTAGCTGCCACAGATGTTTTTATCCCCTTTTGTTTTAATGGATGTGGCATTGAAAAGACTGCTTCTGGCCTTCTGCCTATAGCTGCTACTTTTTGGTGTCTCCTTTTCCCCTTACCATCTCTTTAAGTGACATGCAATGAATCCTACAATACTACAAGATGCTGACAGCTCTTTGTCAGCGGATGAAGTTCCCACTCGGCACTGCAAGTGGTATCCCAGGCCATCTCATCAGCCAAGGCAAATTGTCACATCCTCACTGATTTTCCTGAAATCAGCAGAGCTTCACCAATTTCATTCAGCTGGGTAAATGGACTGATGAATTCCCAAAGTACACCCAGAGACTAAGACTGGGGCTTTTATAACTTCGGCAACATCAGCAAAATCATAAGCTCATCCTAAGTTTTCTTCTCACCATCCTTCAGAAATTTCCCACTGAGATTTTTCCACACTGGACTCTGGTTGGCGCCAGAATCCAGTGTCACCTTCTTTTCTTTCAGACTTAATGAACTAACAGCAGCTAACTTGCTTTGCTGCAGCACATCGGTGGGACTCAGCAGCCCTGCATGACAAGGGTTTGGAAGAAATGCTTCTGATAAACACTGCCAGCATCTTGCAACTAACTGCAGTCATGAGCTGTGCAGTATGGCTGGCATAGGACTAGAATGAGGGATAATGCAGAAACCCGATGCAGACAGCTACCAGGTCCTATATTTTGATTTCCTCCCTCTTTGCAGCATGATAGTGGATCCCCTTAACAGTGGACACTTGATAGCTGCAGCTGGTCAGTCCTTGTCCCTGGGCCTCGAGAATCAGAGAGTACAGCACGAGAGGACAAGGGAAGAGCTCTGTGATGCTGCTCCTACTCAACACTGCAAGGTTTTGATAGAAAAATGCAGGTATCGACATTTCAAAATGTCTTCCCTGCTCCTCTAAAAGTTGAAAGTTGTTGAAGATGGTCAAAACTAAGGGGGAGAAGTAGAGAGATCTGGCAGATCTTTCCATCATAAAGTGTTGGAGAATATCTTCAATGTAATTTGACAACTAATTGCTAGGAGAGCAGATAGTACTCTGTGAACCCTGCATAACTTAAACAGCCGGCCAAAATCACAGCCATATGACATCCATATTACTTGTTAATTCAAAGGATTTCTTTTTTTCTTTAGGTTCTTCCAGCACTAAATGCAGTTGCACGCTGAAATTTAAAGCTTCCTGACCCTTACATTTCTGGGAGACTAAAATCTGAGCTGCTAGTTTTGGTTTAATCTTTAATCTTAGAAGGAGCTGTGATAGAGCCCTTCTGAACAGCACAATCTAGATGTTACATATAACAACCTTCCCTTGCAAATTTCCAGGTGTTTCTCAGATCTTACAGGTAGAAACACCAGAACTCCAGCTGGAAAGTGGTTTGCCTGAGATCATGTCAGTGATTACAGAGTTATTTCCTGACTCTCATTTTAATTGCTACATTAAAAAAAGAAAAAAATCATAGCTAAAAGTTGCAGCCAAAGCCTTATTGCTTTTCCTTCCACTCTTACATTTTCCCTGTAACAGCACATCTTGTCTGGTTTCTTTTCTACATATGACCCTCAAGTCCTTCCAGTGTAGTATGCTTCTTGGCCAATTCCAAGTATTTATTGTGGATTTTAACAAGCATATTACTGCATATTTGGCTGACCGCAAGCTACATTAGCTGTACTTTTATACAGCTTTCATTAAATGTTTTCAGATCTACTAAGTTTTCTTTTCACGTGGAAAGATAAAATAGATTTGAGGGCTACAGTTGTGCTCTATTTCTTGGCTTGTAAGACCAGCATCAGAGTTCATTTATAATCCTCTATAGTTGTGTTCACCTGTGGTCTACTCTACTGCTCAAGCTTGCTATTGACTTCAGTGCTTTCAACAACATCTTGATGTATTCAAGAAATTCTTGGAATCAATACTGTGAAAAGAGAAATTATAAGGCTTGTTTGTATGTTGTAAAGAATATGCTTGCTTCTAAAGAAATCTCTATCAAAACCCTTCTATTTAAAAAATGGTGGTTCTATTTCTACTTGGTTCACCTGAAATGGAAAGTCACAAGGAAGAAGAAACGTAAATCATTCTTTATACCCAAAGATGACAGGAAAAAGAAAGGGAAAGGTGCTCAAAAGAAAAAAAAATCTAAATTCTTAAGCTTTGGAAAAAAGAATCTAAAACCCATTGTTGGACATAATGACATCACATGTCTCAGTATGAAGCCATCACTCAGAACATTTATCCAGGAACAATCCCATACATCAAACTGCAGGCAACTCCTTGGAAATCACAGCTCAGTCAGGTTATTCTCATTTTCTTACCAGTGGCATGTTGCTGGAGCTGCCACCAGCCACTGGGATGAACCACTTCTAACTCCATGTACTTCACCTGAAGCAGCCATAGTTCCTTTCTCACTATAACCCTTAGGAGGTAGAGTGTACTTATTGATACTGTGTGTCTTGCCAGAAGTGGTAAGACAGAACCATCTTTGCTGGAAGGCCTGATCCGGAATCAGAAAAGCATCCTATGAACCAAACAGAGTGTTGAAATTGGGATATATTGCTTAATCTGTTCTTTCATAAAGAAACACACTGAAAATAATTTTCTTTTTCACCCAAGTAACTTAAGGATGTTATTAGTGGACTGTTATTTCCATTTCATTCTCTGACTCTGTTTTTCACTAATGAGATTTCCAACAGCACCTTATTTCACCTTTTTGCTATATATCCTTCTCTTGCTTTAGCTTCTTCATTAGAGCCAACTATTTTTGTTTGTTCTAAGGCTTTCAGCACAGACTATGGCACTAATTATTTTTTTTCCCAGTCAGTTAATGACTGTAACCTAAAATTTACACTTGCCCCTTCTCATCAAAGCTGATATATTTTCTGTGGTAAGTATTGTTGAAAGCTGAATAGACTTCCATCAGGTCTTCAATCTACAGCAATAATTTATGTGATAAAACAGAAATCTCACAGTAAACCAAGGATTTCCCAGCCAGGGGCCTTACATATTCTAAGATGAACACAGATGGTAACCATAGAGTTCCCAGGAGCTCAGGAGGGAAACCAGTGTGATACAGGATAATTAAGTTATTTTCAAGTTTCTTAAGTGCTTTGGAAATCCTTATATGTCATCAAATACCTCCCACACACTAGTTTTTACTTTCTCTAAATGAGTTAAATTTGCAAAACTTGAAGAGCTATCAAATCATCCAATTTAGAATAGTCTACACATATATCCTTGTTAAAAAGCAACACAGAAATTAGTTTGAAACAGTTCTGTTGATACCTATCTAACATGGTCCAATTTTACGAAATGTTACAAAGATCTGGCTGGAGAATTCATGTGTGATTAATGTCTCAGCTGTGTGCTATTGGCCTTCTGTTGACAGTAGTTAGGGAACATTTTACATTTATTTCAGGTGGCAACAAATTCTACTTTTAGGGAACAGTGTATTTGCTATTCAGTTCCACACAGTTCTATCATGGAACATCATGAATCCAGTTATACAATGTATTTTCCAGTGGTAACCCAAGGGTTTATTCCTAGTGTCTCTATTTTTAATTATTTTTAACAAATAAGCTGTGTTCTTTTTATAGCAACAGGAAAAAATAATTCCACTGAAGTGAAAGAATAATGCAGTCTGAGAACCACTAAAAACCACCCAACTAGATGAGCAGCAATAAAAATCAGACATGTACGTATTAATATTTTGACATCAGAAAAGGAACAGGGAATGAGATAAGACTTCTTAAAAACGAAGTCCTTAAAACCAGAAGTTATCTAATTGCTTATTTTACCTAGAGGTAGAACAATCTCTTTCTAGCTATCACATAGTAATGAGAAGTCATTATCTTGAACTCTTCTTTAATTAACATCAATCCTGATTAGTCAGAACGTATTAGGCTTTTTGTCTGTTACCATAGTATTTGAATCTCCAGTAAAAGGGATATTCAATCAGACATTATCATTTGCACACCACTTCTGTGTAATTATTCCTTTACCATATTTCATGATTTTTTTTCCCATTTTTGAAAGGTGAACTATATTGTTGGTCAACCCTTTCTTACCCAGAGCATATCCTGGCATACGGGGTTTTTGCATGCTGTGGGTGAGCATAATGACAAAAGTCCAGTGGCCAGAGTAACTGTAGTTGTCTTGTATTGTGTTGAACCTTGAGGCTGGACAAATTTTTAATATTGAAACTAGAGAAAGTACATAAAAAGAAAGCTGCTTAAATAGTGTAGGCTATGGACTGTTGGGAGGAATGAACTGTTTGCTTCCACACCACCTCGTAGCAGCACAATACATCTGAATGCACCTGTGACCAGAGGTAGAGTACAGGCCAAGGTCTACGTGATTTAGCTGTAGGAGTAATGCACGAGAGAAGACATATGAACCATTTCTCATTTTGCTGCCTTTTTTTTTTCCTGCTGGCATATCTATCCATATTCTTTTGCTTGTTGATTCTTACCTTTGTGGTTACTAATAAGTGCTATCAGTTCTTGTAGAAAATAGCAACTGCAAAATAACTCCCTGAATACATCTGGTGAAATTTAACAGGGAACAACATTTTAGCAAGACAATACTACAGGCAGGTCAAAAATAATCACTAGTAAGAAATTTCTTTCTTTTAATTTTCACAGGGATTTGAAGTAGTATTTATCATGCCACATTACATTTCTCTGTGATTTCTTTGGATTTCATCCAGATTGAACAAAAAATATCCCCAGATCTAGTGTTGTTAAGATGCTAGATCATCAACCTATGTGGTGCTATGTGGGAGCATTGCCCCTGAGCAGGATAACAGCTGAGCAATTCTGAGCAGGCCTGAGGGAAATTCAGGTGCCCCATTTGAGAGATATGGTGTCAGAAATCCAAGCCACATTCAGTAGCCACCTGGCCTGTAAATGCTGTAGGTCTTGGGTGCCTTCCAGCTGGGATGGGCTTGCATGAAACACAGCCCACCCAGTGGCATTGTGGCACTTTTGTTCAGGCTGAAAGTAGTTGTTTTTTGAGCTGCTCATGCTTGGGACAGAATAAAGGGACAAAATTGATCCTAATATCACCTAGCATCCTGCACTCTCCCGAATTAATGATCAAGCAGGATGTCTTCTTAGCTCTCCTAAGAACACAACAGTTTTGAGTTGCCCTTGGCAGATAGTATGGGGTGGCAGTAACTCTGAAAAGGCTGCTACATTTTCTTCTTCAGAGTGTTATTGCCCAGGTGATCTTGTAGGTACAATATACTGATGGTGGCTTTCTGCCACTCAGGGATTCCCCTTCACCCAATCACAAGGCAAGCGCCCCTGCATGCAGGGCTTTGACAGCTACACAGTTTATGGGTCAGTTGACCCGTATGAACAGATGGAAGAGAGTTCCACTTTGGTCAAAAATAACCACCCCTTGCAAAAAAATTTCAATGCTTTACTTCAGGTTACAGATGCAGATTAATGGCACTTTAAAATATGCCATTAGCTATATGCACACTAGTTTCAAAGGAAAAAAAAACCACAAGAATATTCCCAGTTATCATAGGACTGACATTTCAGCTTTACTACATTTCCAAGCAGGGAATAAGGGATTCAGTCAAAGAGGAATTACAAAACTAAAACCTCTTGCAGTACTTTGAAAATTGAGACAGACACCAACCCTCTAGTGAGCTTAATGAAGTATCAGACTAAAAAATGATTCAGCTTTGTAAAAACAGTGCTTTTGTTTTCTATTTAAAGTAGGAAATCAAAGGCATGTCTTCGATATTTTATTCTGAGAGGCAGCCAAAAAAGGGTTTGCTTTCAAGCACAAATAGTAAATATGGAGATAAAGTACCACTTTTGAGAGCCTTTCATATGACTTTCTCCTCGGTTGAAACACTTGAAATATGGAAGTATAGTGTTGCCACACTCTTTCAGGAGGAAAAGGGAAGGATATAAAATTACTGAGTGTTTTGTGATGTGATTTGGGAACACAGCACCAGACAAATTTTCAGTTTAACTGGAGGATTAAAGAATGGAACATGGTCAGAATGAATATTTTGCTTCCTTCATCTTCTATATGTAAATACGTGAGCAGTCCTGCTTCAGCAATTAAATATTACCCATCTGGTTTTCTGAACTTGGAGTGATAGCTCTTAGTAAATCTATTACAAATGTTCCAACCAAAAGAACCACAACATAGCCTGAAGTAAGAGAAAATAGAGAAATTAGAATTGAACTTGTCCTTAGTTTGTACTAGAGAGCCCAGCACTTAGATGGTTCTGGTTTCCAACAAATCCAACAAGCCTCCTAAGCTCTCCTCTCTCAGCTCTCTGTTTACCTTCACCCACCCTGCTCTCAATTAACACCTTGTTAAAATGCACACATGCTGAGCCCTTACTTGTTGACCATTCCTTTTAGCACCTTAGTATACTTGCATTATTTCCTAAAGTTTTATTTGAACTGCAAACCTAGCCGTGGAAAATTATGCTTGAGAAATTATCAGAAAGCAGAAATACAGACACAAGTGACTTTGCCATTTGCCTCCTCATTATTTGTGTTTGAGTTTCCAGTGAGATGTGGATATTAAATCAGATGTAGAGCACAACAACAAAGGGGATTATAGTCTGTCAGCCTGCATGGCTGCTTTTCACATATTAACATCCACATTGGCCGAGACAGATTTTTTTTATCTCTGAGGACAACAACTACCAAAAAAAAAAAAAATCCCCAAACTCCAAAACACAGAACAAGTTATGAAAAGAAGTACAATAGACTCGGTGCAGACTGAAACTAAATGCCCCGAATTTTCCACTGAGTGCTGGTTCTGTTCAGCATAGCTGAAAATGTATGCCACTGTGTCAATGAATGCTTGGTAGAACTTGCAGAGAATAGTGGCAGAGGTGACTGGATTGAAGAAATCTAATGACTTCATTTGCAGTAGTCAGCCCTTCTCATCTGACAGCTGTCCTCTGCAGAGCATCATGTACCAAATCACTGCTTCCACACAGACCTGCAGCTAGTGAAGATGGGCTTTTCTTATTCCACAAGCAGCTAAATTTCTCATCTGCTTCATGCTGGAGCCCAACCCACCCTCTCTAGACAGCCTTGCCCATTCTTTGTGCTTAACCTTTCAAAAAGGAAGCAAACAGGACAGAAAGTCAGAGCTGGTAAATGCCTGTTCCCCAGAAAACTCTTGCTGTTTATTCATTGTGACTTTTGTGGTTTCTTTCTCAAAGACTTCCCTGCACCCCCTTAAACTTTCCCACTTCAAAACAGTCTGTATCACTGTCTGTGCTCTGCAATTTGGTCTCTTCCTCACCATACAACAGTTCTTCTTTTGGCTAGATATATTCACAGGAAAAACCAGGAGGCATTTTTCTGAAGTCAGATGAATTACTCTGGTATAAAACCAGTGTGGTGTTAACCTCCTTATGTTATATATGGCAATTTAATCAATCATTTCTTAATTAAACCTCTTTATTTAAAACTGAGTCTTCATTTAGTTGGGACAGAGCCAGCCTCTTGTGAGGCAATATGCTGAGGACTGAGTAAAAATGTGCACTGATGCTACAGGTACTCTGCTATGAGTGACAAACTTAAAATATCAAGAAATGGTAGGCTGCATTTGGACCCTGAATTTGGATGCAATGAAACAGTGTTGACTTGTCATCCACTAGCTCCACCAAGTTTGCTGAAGGAGATAGCACTGTATTGGATCTAGACCCCAGAAGTAGGCATCATTAGGATTCTACTGTTTCCATTTTAAATCAAGCTAATAGCTACTTTCTTTAATTAAAATCTATATTATTTTACTAAATTGCATTTTGTTACATCCTGATCTTATGTTCTGTCTTTCAAAATCAGCTGGCTTGTAACTCAGTAGGAAAGGGTTTTTTGAGCTTTTCAGATCTGTTCACTGTTTCTCTCCTCAGAAGCCCCCTGAGTTTTGGGTTATCTGATGTAAATCATTTCATGCATTCTTCACTTAACTGGTTTTACTTTTTTCTCTGTGTATTAGTCATTTAAATGTTGCAGAAAATCAGGATGCTTCTGTCAAGATTTTGCAGAGGTGAAAATCCATTTGTTCAGCCAAAAGTCATTTTCATGCCTAGATATTTCCTTTGTTCTCCTTTTATTTATTCAACTTTACCCACTAAGCTGCAGAAAAATGGTAAGAGTTTCTTGCAGTGAAGGAAACAAACAAGGCTGCTGCAAAAACAGGATACTTCCCTTTCAGGGACTGATCTCTAGAAAGCTCTGGCTACCCCTGTAAGTGTAATCTGAGCTGAACCCAGGTGAAAGGTTAAGCTTCGAACATCACTTGTCACAACCGCTTGTCACAGCCTTGTTCAGGTGTTAAAACAGTATCTTACTTTGTGAGCAGACACATTAAAAATCAATCAATGTCGCTCCTGAGAGAGCAAGTCCCTTCTCAGCATGAACTGTGGCTCCACTATTCTGAAGAATTTTGACTTTGATGACTGATTTGTTTTTCTCAACTAGAAAAGAAATATCTGTCAGGCTCTGCATTTACTGTCACAGAAAGCAGTTCAAAGAATTTTAAAAAGAAGCATCCTTGGCAATTACACCTACTAAAAATAAGTAGTGCTTTACAATGTCATTAATTACTGTAATTACAGAGCCTTGAGTGAGGCTTGCAACAGGCAGGGAGCGTTTGAGCACTATGCATTGTGGCAAAGCAGAGCTATGAGACATTCAGTTTTCACAATATGTATTTTCTCCCAGATCCCTGAGCATAAATTTCATCAACATTAATATGAATTTCAAAACCCATATCCAAGTGCAAAGGACCTCACGATGCTTTTATACTCTCAGGATCTAAACTATAATTTCAGCCATTAACAAGCACCATTTAGCATTAGATTTGCTAATGCCATATTATGGTTCTGGCAATTCTATACAAGATGCATTACAAGCTCAGTGAAAACTAAATTGTTGCACTGAATAAACACTTTAAATAATGAAGCAGAAAAAAAACACTGAACGTTAATTTAAGCATTTTACTTCAAATTTCCTTTTAAATAACCAAACTGAGCAAGATTTGCAAAACTCAAAGCACACCATACAAGTAGAAATCAAATATATTGTTCAGAGATACCTATTGAAACAAACTCTATCTGAACAAGGTACTTTCAATCATCTGAATTTTGGTAGGCTCAGGTTTTGACCAATGTGGTTCAAACTGTCAGCTCCTGTCTGTGGTATCACGTGGGCTATTTTGCCAATAAAAAAACAAGTCAAGTCTAGTTGAATCAACACTGATGACGTTTCAAAAGACTCTGTTCTCATGGTAAGCCCATGAGAAACATCAAGCAAGCCAACACACCTGACAAATCTTTGTATACATAAACTAGGGAGAACTTTTATCAGCATTTTTCTTTTGGTTAGTCCCTTACTCTGAGAGAAAATTACTCTGTTGTGTTATTATGGGAAGTTTCCACTGTCACCTGTACTTGCACAGGCTGCTTTAATCTTGGGGTCCTCAAGTGCAACCAGCCCCAGCCACTCTGTGTCTTGTACAGACTGATACCAGCAAAAACCCCATGTGACAGCATTTGCTCCTCCAGCAATATGTATTCTATCAGAATGGTTGAGTTAACAGTTATCAAATGATGTATATTAGCTTTGCAAGCCCAATTTATACCTTGCCATGAAAACAGGTGCAACTGCAAATATTTTTCATTAGAAATGTAATTAATATGCATAAACTTGTTTGCCAAGCAATTCACCAATGAATCAAGAATTAAATTAAATGCAGGCACTTCTTCCCTCTCCCTGCCCCTTTCCCTGTCTGGATAAATAGAATTTAGAGAAGTTTTCTGAGTAAATTTCTGACACAATCTCTTTGAATTAAGCTTGTAACTGTTTCAAACTTTTTTTCACCATCACAGTAATTCTGAGATAGTAGAAGGTTTTGTTTCTAAAACTCATTTTTGCTTGCAGTTAGAGTCTCCTGATAATATGGTAGATATACTGCTAGGAAATCTACGGTCTAGGATATGACTAAACAAGGACTGCTGTTTGTGGAGCTCCATACTATTCCAAAAAGGCTAACCCTATGGAGACATCTCAGAGTTGCTTATCACAGGGAAGAGTCAGTATAAATCAGGTTCCTTTTGTTGCCAATGAATTGCTAACAAGAATATGACTTTGAAAGATACTCTATTCACAAATATGTGCTAAGTAATTCTGATTAGTCAGAGTGCCTTAGTTCACTGTTGAGCATTTGGTCATCCAAGCCACAGCTCCCGGTCCTTGCCTGGAGGACTGAATTCCTTTAAAAGCAGAGTGACAGAGAGCAACTAATGAACAACCAGAGCTGGTTCAAGGTTTTGTGATCCTATGGGCAAGATGGGGCCAGAACTATGGTGCTCTGGTCACAGAAAGGGCACAAAAGGGAAAGGGGATAGAACTAGGAAGAAAAGAGGGAAGGAAGGACACTGAAAAGACATACTTGCTGGGATGGCTAAGGAAGGAGATGGGTGGAATAGGATCAGCAACTACTACTTCTGGAAGAAGCCCCTTCCTTAGGATTAGTTGCCATCCCACAGATCCCGATCTTGGCTTTTCAGTGCTATGTATTAGATAAAGCAAGTGGTGTGGCTGTGACCATATTCTGCCCCAAGCAGAAGCCTGTCTTACCCATACCTAGTGCCATTCTCTGAAACTATTCTTCTAGTAATAGTATTTGAATAAATAATATGTGCTAACTTCCCCCATGTTTTTGCTATTCAGACATTGCCAGAAGTTGCCATCAGCCATGAATAATGGGAACCCACACATTAATTCATACCAAATGTGGTTGTGGCTTTTTTTTTTTTTTTTAAAGACTTATAAGTGGTTCCTTCACACTATTTTTATACTATCAGAATGATTCATCTGTTTTCCATGATCTATTCAAACTTCAGTTCTGGACACACACTTGAAAAAGGCGAAAAACTATTCCAAATAGAATTACCTCTGGACTGAGAACAAGACTTCACCACTAACCAGCCCTTGCATGACTTCAGCTTGGTTAACTATCACAGACATGCTGTAACTTTAACTCTGGGAGACAAAATGTTGCACTTTTCTGTTCTTGTCTCTCAGGTCCTTCAGTTTTTCCTGAATATGTATAAATATGCCCACCACAAGAAACACAGCTTGATAATCCTACTACATCATGAGTTATAAAGTAAATATTTTGAAAGGGAAGTTTAGAGACCACTCTTTTGCTGCCATATCACAGCACCAACTTTTTTCCCCCCCAGTTTAGTTTACTTTGATCATATGTCTCAGACTTTGGTTATAAATTGGCAGTTTCTATTGCTCCTCAGCATAAAATGATGGTAGGTGGTCAATGAAAGTGAAGATGAAAAAGCCCAAGCTTAACCATTTTTATTAAGTAGGAAGTGAGATGTTTGCACAAAGCATTACAGTTCTGTATCCAAATGGATTTTTGTAGAGCACGAAATTGCATAAAATTAGCTTTCAAAATTGTATGAAATTATTTCTTCAGCTGAAATATAAAATCCACAGATTTTGATAATTTGGAAATAATTGTGTGGATCTTAATTCCTTCATTTCTGTGAAAATCAGTATATTGTCCTTCTGGCATTCTATGCAATGGAACTAATTTTAAGTGAAGAATTGAAGCGTGAATTCAATTGAGAAACAGTTGTCTCATATAGGAGAAACATAAACTGATTTTTTTCTCTCTGTCATCATCAGTGACAGTCAAATTTGCCAGCACTTTAATTTAAAGTTCACCTCTGAACTACTCAGCTAGTGAACAAATCATATTATCTGTCTATATCAATTCATTATTTGATGCTCTGCCTTCTCCATTAATTAGTTAATGTTTGTAAAATTCTTTGGAAATGAAAGGAGCTACATAAGCAACACTATTATCATTACACACTTCAGGGCAGATAAAGAATAAACTAATGAAAGTCTGCGGTAAGAAGAAAATGGACAAAATTTAAATGAGGTGTATTCTGCAGGGATTGGGAAGGTGACCAGGTGGCATAGGGAAGTTCAGATAGGACTAAATCACTACATTGTGATTCTGAGATTTGTTGAATGCTCAGCATAGAAATAAATTGGTGATCTTAATCCATACCCTAAAGGAAAAGGCTCTCCTTCATATCAAGTCATCATCTTTTAATAAGCTTTCTCTACAACTGAGAAAAAAATCACCTCTGCAAAGTGTGCAGGGGACAGTACATTGAAGTACCTTCTCCCTCTTTCTGATTCAACGCTGCAATAGAGGTTTTCTATTTCTAGGGCCATGTGATTAGCTCTTTATAATACCAATGACAACTAAAAAAAAAAAGAGCTTCTTTTTCTCACTTTCCAAACAGGAAGTGAACATGTTTCTTAAACTGTATAAAGAAAGAACATTATGAGACTTTGGGATAATCTACAGTGACAGAAAAATCAGTGAGGCTATAATATAAGCAGAAAAGATGCAGAATTATGTTGTCCTCTGCAGTTTGTACATTTTCTACTTTTGTCCTCACAAACCTCTGTTTATTAAATCTTTAAAAACAGCTACAATAGCTTATGCTATACTGAGCGCATTTCCTGATAAGATCAGAACCACAAAATATTAAAACAAGGTGAGTAGGAAGAAAGCAGGGTCTTACTAGAAAGAGGGTGCAGTTGGAAGTTAGCCAGAAACAGAAATAGGGAATCAAATGGGAGTGCATGAGAGAGCTTGTGTGGGGACTGACCTTTGGCACAAAAAAAGGTGGGGAAGTATGATTGTTTCTCATGTTTATTTTCTATCCCCACCACACTTACTATCCTCGTGCATTATTCTTTTTTTGCTGCTCAACATCTGCTAGTGTTTCCAAGTAAAAATGACATTCAATTTTAAGCACCACTGCATAGCTTTCTTATTCTTTTTTTGAGTAATACACTGTGACTCTGGGTCTATGGGAAACTGCAGTGGGTAGCAGAACCACTCTTGACTGTAATTAGGGGCTTATTAAAAAAGACAATGTGGCATATTTATCAAAGTGGTTTAAGACATGAGACTGTACTTTAAACACCTAATTCTGCCCTTCTATGTAGGCAAAGAGAAATGCATGTGAAGCCTGTTTCCTGGTTAGGGAACTCACAAAACTGGATTTGTTTTACCTGGGCACTTAACTGAATTATTTCATTTATGGTCCCATGCACCCTAGACTTCCTCCAGTCAATTGACAGGGATGTGCAACTCCCAAGACTGACCCCATTGTCCATCCAAATATCTCCTGGTAATAAAGTTTTCAGTATAGGGATGTCAGTTATGAAATGGGGGGAAGGTAGGATGAATCCAGCACCTGTGACAAGGATGGAGCATCATTGTGTCATCAGAGAACCATGGCTTTACCTTTCCCTCTGTCTCTGGGAGAAAAAGGGTTGACTGCAATGTTATGGGACACTCCCACAGCCACCTGCATTCAGACAGGCTCCCCTAACTAGGGGGTCCCCACTAGGAACCAGTCATGGCCATCTATCTCACACAGCCTGAAAAAACAAGCAAGACAAGCACTAAAAAGCCACAAGCTTCACACTGTAAGAGCAAGTCCACAGTCACTCTGGGACATCCAGGACCTTCCTTGCACTTGAGCAATTCTGGCAGGACTAGTTTACCTTCTTCTTGGTCGTCACTCATTGTCATCCACTACACACTAGGCTGGATTTTTACTAGATTATGACCCAAAGATTGTCAAGACCGCTCAGGTGAAATTTAACCTTAAGCATATAAGGTAGCAATGAAATTTAAGTGAATAATCCAGTTTTTAGATTGCTATTTTCCCTTTAAAGTATGGCATTATCCAGATTTACTGGCTTCAGAAGCTGAGAGGGGTGTTTCAATATTTTGTTGTAGCTCTTTGTGGGTCTCTTCCATGACTTTTAAAAGAGATAAAGATAGGGTATTAATAAGGTATTTCAGGAATCAGACATGCTGCCAGTAGTTTGCTTGTAGTTAGTGGTTTGTGGCTTAATCCAGCTTTACTGTTTTCCTTCCAGCCCTTGTGAGGCTGAGTTCATTGCTTAGTAATTTACTTTTTAACAGCCTTTAATTGTAATTTAATATCTAAAACTCTATTTACACACAACTGCTGAGCTGCTGCTAACAACCACCTCTCTTTGATTAACACAGTTCAGTCTGTAAGATTGGTAATAATGTGTTTAGCAAGAGGCATGGTAACAAAGAAATGCTCAAAACCAGAACCATAACCCCTTCATTTTATTGCCTCTTTTTGTTGTTGTTGTTGTTGTTCTGCTTTTATGTCATTTTGCCTCTGGACTTTTGTTCCCTTCTGTGGTTACTTTAGTACCTTATTGCTATAGCTTGTGTAGACACTATATTTGGAACTCTCCCTGTTTTCACAATCTCCTTCCATAAAATACACTACTGCTCCCTTCCTGAAAACAAAATCTTAAGAGGGGAATAAATGTTAATGATGAAATCCCAAGGGCAATGTTGTCATTGGTTCTAGTAGATCTAGTGTTGCCTTTACAGTCTGATCATACAAACTCTGGGAAGAGGTTTGATGATTGTTTTCTTCCTGAGAATTTTTGCAAAAACTCTTTAGAAAAACTCTACTGGTTCTTCTACTCTCAACACACACATGTGCTCTGTTCAAAGCCCATTGCTCGTTAATCATGAGTTTTGGAGGCCTGAGTTTAAAAAAGATGCTGGAAAATGTATTTTTTGCATTTCATCTTTTCAAGGATTTACATCCTTCTGATACTTTATTCAGTATTCTGTGTTTCTCAGTACATTAGTAGGCAAAAAAAGCACGGGATTATAAGCAACATTTTTGCAAAAGTTTCTCATGAAGAGTGTAAAATATGGCTCTTTCAAAAAAATACACCTCAGTCTTTTATATAGGAAAAGTACATCGAATGAGTTTGTCAGAGTTAGAGAACTTGGATGATCTGAGGGGTTTTTATTCTGCATTTATACATTCTTAAGTGTTCAACCACCAGTTCTGCCTCTTTTTGACCTGAAGGTAGAATAACAAATATTTTCTAATCATTCAAAACAATCTTAGGAAGAGTCTGATCAGCCAAACTTTGAACATATGTAATTAATATGACTATTAAGTTATTATATTTAGGTATATAGTTTGCTAACACTACCTGCACAGTAATTTTAAAAACTTATTGTGGTACCAGTGGTCAGGAGATATAGCAATCAGACACTGACCTATCTGCCCTGCTAAAAGATATACACTTTCCATCCTGTAGTCAGAGAAAGAATGTTTCAGCTTGAAGCCAAAGCCAAGACAGAATCTTGGACCAACTAAAACTTCTGTGGTCAGTGAAGATTTGGTAGTTTAATATGATATTTTGTCTGATTTCCAGGAAGTTATTCTGGAAAGGTTTGCCAGTATTCTTACACAGAAAAGTTCATCCTTAGATTCTATACCATTTGCATTGTCAAGAGAAGATGACAGAGGAAACACTCCATTTTTAAAAAGAAACAAAATGATTACTAAGCTGGTGGAAGAGACAGGCATGAGTGATAAGAGAAGAGAAAACCACTTCCCAGAGATAACCTAATACTTTAAAAAGCAGCTGCAGTCAATTTGTTTTGCTCTTTCCCCAATGATCTAATATATAGATGTCAGCCAAAACTGGGACAAGAAACAGCAGGAACAGTTTCACAGGCACTACACTGCAGTAAAAAGAAACAGATTTTAATGCACAGACAGATATATGAAGAGATAGATTCATGTTTATTAGAAGGAAATCAGGAGAACTACAGAAATAAAACCTAGGTTCCCTTTAAAAGCACTGGATGATTTTATTTTCTGCAATTTGTGTTCTGTACATTCAGATCAAATCTATGCTTTTGCAGGAACTCACTGTGAAATTACATGGTATCACCAATATGAAGTACTAGACAACAATGTCAAGGTTGAAAGTCAAATGCTCAGCAGCTGTAAAAAGCCAAAATAAGGGTTACAAGGGCAGTCTCAGTTGGATTCATTTCTATGTATATGCCCATTTTGAAAAGGAGACTGAACAAATTTCCTCCCCTAATCTTATTCTTGGAAGTGGCTAAAATGTTGTTGCTGAAAATTTCAACTCAGTAACTCCTTCTGAGGTATATGCTTAACATGACAAGTGTCAGTCTACAGGCTCACATTTTAGCAAAGTTATAGGCAATTAGGGAAATTAAAGCTATTATTATAATAAAAGGAAGTACCAAGCAATCTCAGCTATAATCTTACCTACTAGTCCTACATATGATACAGTTCATTTCTTTAATGTGTACTTCTCACTGCTGTTGCAAGGATTAAGAGCACTTTATGTGAACCAAAGTGTAACCAGCTGTCACCAGATAATGTTTTCTTCATTCCCTGCCTTCAGCAATAACTGAGTTCAATTTTAAAGGAAAAAAATAAAAGGGTGGTGTGGTTGAAAGAAAACCCAGATGTAATTATTTTCATAGGCTGTTCTTGTTTCTGTTTTTAAGAAATAGTATTTAACTATTGTCAAATGATACACTGTATTACAATATGCTCAATTTATCTAGAGCCTACTGACATAGGAAGAAATATAAAAGAAAGATAAGAGAGAAAGAGAGAACAGAAGTGGCAGTCCCAGTTCATCATCCCCTCCCTACTCCTTCTTCCACCTCACTGATTTGCTTTGACAGTCATGTGGATGGTGGGAATGCTGCTCAGTCTCTACCTCTGCTTAAGTTTTGGCTTCCTTGAGCCAAAATACCTTTGCCAAATAAAAAGCACCTAGCTATTAAAAAAATAATCTGATGCTAACTTCAGTTGTCCCTGATGGAATGCTAAACAAATATGTTTCATAGATAAGCAGGAGACCAGGGAAATTCATTTATTTTATCTTCAGCTGACAGTTCTATGCTTGCTACATAAGTGTATCTTATTTATCCCCCTTTTTTCCCTTCTCAGATGACTTCCTAGATGAAGGTCAGCCTTAGTTGTTGTCATATTTGCCCTGTAACTTATTTATAATGCTTTCTCCATGTGAAACTTTTACATAGGGTTCTTTTCTACATTAGTTTAACGACATTTTAAAACTGCAAAGGGAACAAAGATCGTGATGTTGTTTTTTACACTTTAAGGATCCATATTATACCCTATCACCTTTTTTTCTTTTACTTTTTAATATTCCCTTTTTAATTTCTTCCTTCTACATCTGTCTGAAAAAATTGTTGTGCCTGGAACACCAAGAACGGTCTTCATGCATTTTGCCACATTGTAAGCCTATGGATTAGAGAGAGAGAGTTGGACTGCCCTCACCAAGGCACATCCCTTCCTCACTGCCATGCAGCCACATGTTGAATCACAACTGCAGTCCTCTTTCTGCAGTACATAATGAGGCAGTGCGTGAAAACACTAGTTCTTCTTTGTACAGAACTCGGTCTGCCCTAAAAAGTGGATTGAAATCAGCCACAAACCCCTACAAAAGGACCAAGAATTCACCCAGCAAGTCTCCTCTGAAAATAAAGGCTCTAGAGATTGAGTGAGTCCACTGCTCCAACCTGTGAAACTCTGGATCTTAAGAATTATGACTTTTTGACATTTGTAGCACCTTCCCAGCCAATGGTGACACCACACAGGTGTCACTACAAAGAAATTTGTAAGTCTTCTTGCTGATGATGCACAAGAAAAATCAAGAGCTCAGCTCACTTCTTCTCACCTCTTTCTCTTTGGAGGACTCCTCTAATAGTAAAAATTTATTTTAATTATACACATGGAAAGAACTGCCAGTTTCATCTAACGCCTCATTTCAGAATTTTCTGACTTTTGCACAGTTTAGTCATAATTTTAATATAATTGCAGTGTGTGTTAGTGAAGGGGAAAACATTGCATTAAAATTACAGGTTAGATGGCTGAGAAGTAGTGTGCAATTCAGATTGTGGCCTTAGTATCCATTTTCTGATTATTTCCTTGCCAGCACACATACACACAAGAACAATTGGTAGTTTAATTAAATAATCATATCCATGCAATCTGTTTAAAATACAATAACCTAATAATAACATCCACACAAAATTTTACACTGTAAGTGCATTACTTCTGGAAGATTCTGTAGAAGAAATTAAATTGTAATCAAGTAATTATCTAATGAGGTGTTACACAATACATTTTTCTCATCAGTAAATTGAGAAACAACTAAAACAGATAAAATGAACTTTCTCCAACTTGATAAAAAGTTTCAACTCTGCAATATCAGAATAATGGCAATGTCTAGTCATTCTTTCAGACTCAAAACATTTTATGTAAGAGGCATAATGTGCTTGCCCCATGATTTGTATATGCAAATTCATCTGAACTTCTCTGAAAATGATAGGAACATTAGGTCAGCCTCAAAATACCTGTCTGAAAATACCACTAATACATTAGGGTAAATAAGGGTAAACTGAGTCACAATTTGCCTAAATTCTTCATTTTCTGAAGAGCATCTATTGCTTTCCATAATATATGGAGAAAGTCAATATTCTGACTTTACATTCAGATTTCACATATTTGCATCTTCATGTCTCAACACAATTCTGCGCATTTTTCCCTTAGACTGAATCTTTTTTAAATACTTATATGCATCACTAAAAATGCATAAACATAATTTCACAGTGTGCTGTGACTGTGATGTCAGGACTGGAGTCTCAGTGAGAGCACTGGACATAGGCCATGTACTGTAAACCACACCACATACCTACACCAGTACCTTGCTCCCACAACATGGACAATGCATCCAGCTATAAAGTAATGAACTGCATTACTATGCTGGTTTTAGTTGGGGCAGAGTTAACTTTCTTCACAGTGGCTGGTGGGGGGCTGTGTTTTGGATTTGTACTGAACACAGTGATGATAACATAGAGATGTTTTTGTTACTGTTGAGCAGGGCTTGCACAGAACCCAGGCCTTTTCTGCTTTTCAGACTGCCATGCTGGTAAGGAGACTGGGGATGCATGAGAGGCTGGGAGGGGACACAGCCAGGACAGCTGACCTGAACCACCCAGAGGAATATTCCATCCCATATGACATTATGCTCAGTACAAAAACTGGGGGGAAGAAGGAGGAAAGGAGTGACATTTGGAGTAATGGTGTTTGTCTTCCCAAGTAATCATTACGTGTGATGGGGCCCTGCTCTCCTAGAGGTGGCTGAGCACCTGCCTGCCCATGGGAGGCAATGAATTAATTCCTTGTTTTACTTTGTTTGTGTGTGTGGCTTTTGCTTTTCCTATTAAGCTGTCTTTATATCAACCCACGAGTTTTCCAGTTTTTACCCTTCCAGTTGTCAGCTCGATCCCACTGGTGGGGGAGCGAGCGAGTGACTGTGTGGGGCTTGGATGCTGCCTGGAGTTAAACCATGACAATTACATAAAATGTATTTTACTGGTATTTTTGATAAAGTGCTTGATGAGACTCCTGACTACTTCACTTGATTTTATTCTAGCAAAATTACCACTCTGAAATAGCCTCTTCAAAATCCTTTCTGAAATTCTCCACATCAGCCACACAGTGCAGACCGTTCAGCTCGGTGAAACCTGGTTCAGGGTGCTGACACCCACATGGTGGCTCAAACTATTAGCAAGAGTCTCCTCCTCAGGTTGCCTAGAGATCTGCTGCAGTTCATGTCTACCAGTAAACACTATATACAGCAATAGTTCATATTATAATAGTAATACTGTTCAGAAACAGTTCTGTACGGTATCCTCAGCTAACTTTCATACACAGTGTCTTGGTATTTCGTGTTCAATGTGAGCACGAAAAAAACTGGAATAAAGCTGTAAAGTCAGGATAATCCAGAATAGTGCAACTGCTCAAATTTTATCAGTGGTCTGAAGATTAACCACTCTAATTTCTGTAAGGAAATCTAACCCTTGAAGAATACTTTTCATTAGACCTTTAAGATGAGTATTTCAAGAGAGAGACTAGTAGAGAATAAATCCCAAGTCCATATAGAATATTTCACCCATGAAGGGTAAGTATTATGTTTCTCCCATGAGTGTAAAAGCTCCATAAGTCATGACTGCAAAGGCATGAATGAATCATGAAAGTCTTTTGCTTCAGTAAAAGGAGCAGGATCAGCATTTGTATGTAAGACATTCTATTTATTTTATCTATTTCTTGATCTGTTAATTTAAAATTGTTTAAAACTGCCAGTTCTAGTAAAGAAATGATCATAGACTAGTAAAGAAATGATCATAGACAAAAATAGATCAAATTCATTAGGAACACATAATATGGGTTTCTACAGGTGATCATAAATAATATTGATTTCTGCAAATGGTTCTCAATTCCATATTTCAAAGAATGGCAGGTATTCACAAGATTATCTTGTTTCATTCACTGCCGCTCTTCTGCACCAAATGAGACAGCAGACCTCAGAAAATAAATAAATGTGAGACTGCATCATGAAAGACCATCAGAATTGAAGATCACAGAAAAAACGCTTTTGTCTTCAGAAAGTCTATTTCATCATTAGTTCCTGTACTGAATCAGATAGAAAGTGCAAATAACAATGCCTTTGAGAGAATAAAATGTTTTGAACTGTGTCAACTGAAAGAAAAACACTGTAAAGTTACATTTAGGGCTAGATCCTCAATGCTTTCCATGATAGTGCAGGGTCCCATGGGCCTCATGGCAGCTGTAGTTAAAAATTCCTTATACCTTTCCCTTCCCCACTCTCTTTTCCAGAGTCCCCTTGCAGTCTGTCAAGGATCTAGACAGATGGCAGCAAGCCTTGGTTTTCCCTGTACCTCATTGATCTACCATCTGGAGTGATGGGATTCTGTTGAACTACTTCTTTCCATTCTTCTAAGTGAAAATCCTGAAGTTCATCTTTTCCCCCAGAAAACTTTCTAGGAAGCATAATTTTTCATCTTCAAACTTTCTACCAGAGTCTACCCAGACGTAAGAGGGAAGATATATCAATGTTATGAGGCAAGATGAGGAAAGAAGAGCAGGAGAAGCGAAGACCACACCATTATAAGGCTAATAAAGAAGTCCCTGAAAAGTTTTAAAAATAGAAAAATGGTTTTGCTGCATCTATGCTTCAGTGTTTCATCAAACATTACCAAATAAATTTCAGTGAGACACTAGAAAGAACACTTTTGCCTCCAATATTTTTAAAATTTTCATACTAGCTCTGGTTGACATATCCCTTTCAGAATAATTTTAAAGTGGTTGGGTTTTTATATCATGTTGAAATGCAGTCATAGCAAGCCCTTCCCTTCTTACTCTCCAGATGACCTGAGCTCAGGCCAGCTCAATGCTTTTAATGGGTATATCCTTAGAGATGTTTCTAGCCACCCCTCTAACCCTTCCCTCCTAGTGAGCAAATTCAAGTACTTGTTTAACAGCAGAAGGAAGTGTCATCCCTGTATAAAAACATTATTCCCTGTATAAAATGGCAGTCATTGTCCACTGCCAGCTAAGCATATGTCATGTGAGAAGGAAGTATTGTTCTGCCTTTCCACCTCTTCAGATGATAGACTCTAGTCCCTGAAGATGAAAATAAATAATCTTTTGCAGAGAACTCCCACAGTTGATGCTCTAGAAACATTGTGATACCAAGATGACACAAGAAGATAGATATTAACTACCTTATTCTTTGATTTTCTTCATCCTCAGAGTCTTCCCATCCAACTTTAAACCCTACTGAACTCAAATCCAAGGCATCAGGCTTGCTTATTAGCTTTGAATAAGTGTGAATCCCTCTTTATATGGGACAAGCCCGACTTGGAACTCACTTGAGAATGGCAATAGACTTGCAGCCATCTGACACTGTTTGGGTTTTTTGTTTTGTTTGGGTTTGATTTTGTTTTGGGTTTTTGTTTGTTTGGTTTGGTTTTCTGTTTGTTTTTTGTTTGTTTTTTTTCTTGGGTTTTTGTTTTTGTTTGGTTGGTTGGTTTTGTTTTGGTTTTTTTCTTTTCAATCATCCAAACAACTGTTATTTTTATTGACTGGTATCTCTTTATTCACATTCAGTCAAAGGGTTCAAAAATACTGTATGGTTCAGTGCACAATGAAAAAATAACCCCCAAAGCTCCCCAAAAAACCAAACAGCTCCAAGAAGTCCAAAATATTGAAAAGTAAAGGCAACACACACTTGCGTGAACATGAGCTTTTCAGATGCCTGTCAATTTTGGGATCAATTAAGTGGTTTAAGGAGAAGAATCTATTTGTAGAGCCATATTTGATGCCTGTATCTCTTGTGCAGAATTGACTCTACTCCATCATACAGAGACAGATCACTGATAATAATCATATACCAAGTTGGATGGCTCTGTCTCCTTCCTCTTCCTCAGAAGCAGTTCCAGACCACAGTGCTTTTGACTAAAATGAGGTAGTTTTTCTTGCTTATTTGGTTTCTTTTTCTCCCAAGACTTCAAGGAAGTAAAAAAAACCAAGTGAAAATGTTTTATAAAAGTTCCGAACTGCTCTGGTTCTATGAGCATTGTCAGTAACTGCAATAAAAATCCCCCCTGAACTTCATCCTCCAACCTGTCAACCAGTTTCAAAGCCTGCAAACATACTAATTCATGAAAAAAAACCCAAAACAGGCAATCCAGATTTCAGATAGAGAATGTTGTGCATACATATATTCAGGAATCCCCAAAGGCTCATCTAGAAGAATGGTTATTGACAGAGATGAGAAGATCTTATTCCAAAAACTCTAGTTTGGGAGTCCATTAGTATGAAAAATCCCTAGGACATTCCTGCCATGTACCATGTTATGGCAGAAAGAATTCCTCTAAACCAAGCTAAATCTGCACTGAGTCTGCTGGTGTATGCTGAAGGCTTACAGCCCAAAGATACCTTGATCTAACTACTGGTGTGTTCCTCATAGTGCTTGTGGGCTCTGAGAAGCTGTGAATCAATGAAGAAGAGCAGATTTGGCTGATACCTCTCCTTTTTCCAGGGTAGCCTGAACCAAAAGGAATGAGAACTAGTCTGGCAGTGCATTGCCACTTGGCAGTGTCTCCTGTGGGTCCTTGATGGCCAGCAGGCTTCAGCAATCAGTGATAAAATAGTAAATTCTCTCCTTGTCACATGATATTTTCAGATAACTCTAAAGTCTGTTTTAAGGATACAAGCCACATGAAGAAATATTTTAAAGGTAAGTGCTTAAGCTCTGAGACCTTTTTGGCCCACTGTGATAAAATGATCTTTAGTTTCTGTTTTGCAAATTGCTTGCCTTATACACTGCAGCACTTAGGGGTAAAAAGACACCTAAGTACATTTTCTCTGCTCAGGGGTTTTGTTTTGTTGGGTTTTTTTTGATCATCTGCATAGTTGCTCCTAAATTCTGGAATGGGCTGTAGGGACACCGTCCTGCAACTACAACTGTAGCACCAGTGAGAGTTGCAAAACCATATCATAGAATCATAGAATCAGCTGGGTTGGAAGGGACCTCTGAGATCATCAAGTCCAGCCCTTGATCCACTACCTCTGTGGTTACTAGACCATGGCACTAAGTGCCACATCCAGTTTCATCTTAAAAACCTCCAGAGATGGAGAATCCACCATTTCCCTGGGGAGCCCATTCCAATGCCTGATTACACTCTGTGTAAAGAATTTCTTCCTAATATCTAACCTAAACCTCCCCTGGCATGTCCAATAAGGGATGGAGGTTTTCCTTGTCCCTCCTTTTGCTATTGATGTATCTGTAGAAGAACTTTTTGTTATTCTTCACAGAAGTGGCAAGATTAAGTTCCTAACAAAATATTCAGAGGCTCTGCTTGTGTTCTCCCTGCTGTGCTATGGCTTGCATGACTTCCTGGAGAGGAAGGGAACTTGACACCTTTCAGGGTCCTGACACATACAACTACAACAGGAATGCTAAATACTTGCAAACCTTACTCTTGGGCTCACTGTTAATCAAGAGGGACCACACCAAGTGTTACAAGTTTGTTGCAGAGACTCAGAAATCCCTGGGGATTTTAAAATAATTTCTAAGGTTCCTCCATGCTTCTCCTTGCTGTCTCAGGCTGAAAAGTCAGATGCCTGGCAAGAATGACCATGACGGTAGGGAGAAATCCTGCTCTCTGATCCAGTTTTTTGCAGTTGACTGACAAGGGTCTTGGATTTGCTTGTTGCTTTCTGAGAGTTTCCACTGTGCTCTTTCGAAGATGCTACCAGACTGAAAAATTTTACACTGAGCACAGATGGGCATGTTGTATTTTTAGCAGAAAATTAATTAATTATTTAATTAATATAGTTTATGTAAATTTAGAAGCTATTTAGAAGGCTTCATTCTCAATGCAATATTCAATATTTGCTTAATATCTTGTCAGACAGTAATTATATCCCCAGATATTTATGCTCAACTGTAGCAAAATGATCCTTACCATTAATTCTGTCAGAAACATGGAAAGATTAACTGTACTATGCCTGGCATGGATTATTTAGCAGTGCACAGGCTATTAGTATGAAAATGCATGCGTCTTCTGAAAAATGTATGGAGTAAAAAGGATTGTAAATGCATTAAGCATAACAAGATGAAACTATTTTAAAAAAGGAAAAAAAAGGAGGAAACAAGGCCTTTAACTAAAGACTAATAAAAATTAAAATCATAGATAGAGTTTTTTGATTTTTAGAGACAAAATAAACATTTTTAAAAAGTCATTCGACCACTACACAGATGCTGTAGAATCTCTTTGATCTGGTCCATAACTATTCCAGTGACATTCTTCAACATCTGTAACAGGCCTTAATTATACAAACTGGTACCAAATCAGATGTATATTCCATGTGAGGAATAGCCCAGAGGTGTATCTGATTTACTACTAAAGGTTCAAAATCCTCTGAATATTTTTTATCCAGGCTTATGCTATTGAGAATGTTCTGGAGTCAAAGGTCACTTTAATTCTACAATTGATTCATGATTCCTATGCTGTTCTTTATTGTGGAAACATCAAAATCCTACCTGCTGTACACTCTTCATTCAGTTAACAGGAACTTCTCCTAATCAGAAGTAGAAACAAGAAAAGCACGTACCAAAATCCCAAATTGTTTTTTTGGTTTTTTTACAGATATAAACCAAACAAAGCAAACAATTTAAAAGCCTTTACAAAGATATTTTGCCAATTTAAAATACTGAATTCTTTCTTACTTCCTTTTTCTTTATAAAAGCCCATTAAAACTATTATAATTGACCAGGATAGGTTTTGTGCAGCTGCACAGCTCACATGCAATGACATACTTAACTCAGCATCTCAGCTCACTGGCATGAGAGTTAATTCCATCATAAACTTCTCCCGGACATCATAAAAACAGTATAGTTGGTCTCCAAACCAGCATGTCAATTAATGTTTATAACTGCCAAAAACTGAACTGTAGATTTAATCCACACAGTAAAATGGAATAAGCACAGACCAGGGAACTGAGATGTCCCAGTATACTTCTGACACTCCTATTACAATTTTTATACAAGTCTACTTAATTATTTTCATTCATTCATGCCTATAATAATTAAAAATCCGTCTGCTGAGTTTGTCTCATTCCAGTGTTTAAAACTCCCTAGTGCCATTCCTCTTGATCACCAGGCAAATGCATCTTGTCCTTGCCTGTGTAATCGATCATTTTGTTTTGACTCATTTGTCTCTGCCTTTCCCTTGAAAGACAAATATCCTTTCAATTAGACTCTCATGCAACATGTTTTCCAGTAAGAAATTCTTACAACCTCAAGAAGGTAGTTAAATACTGCTCCCCTGTAAGTATCTCTCAGTTTCAATGGTCTGATTTTGGTTTCAGACCATTGGTCTGATTTTGGTTTCATTTTTGTGGCAAAACTTTTAGTTTTCCATGGAAGAAAGACCTTTTTGTGTTTTAGTGACATGATGGATTAGACACCAATGTCTGCAGCTACCTCCAGAAAAGCCAATGCAGCTGTGAAGCACAATGTGGCACTGTGCTAAAATAAAAGCCATTAAGTGTTACAGGCACCTTTCCCTTGCAGCCCTGCCTCGCAGGGGAGGCACTTAGTTCAGGTGCAGCCTCAAATGGAGGCACACACCCATCAGGGGAGGCCTGGTCCCACTTTTGGAGTCAGCTTTTTGGGTACTACCTCAGGGGTCTCTGCAGTGTGTCCCATTTGTTGTCCTTATATATACCTTAGTGTACAGTACACCAGAAATCAAACTAGTTTTCAACCTTGGAGACTTTAACACTTATTCTGATTCTTGTGAGAGATGAAGGAGTCTTGGTGAATGATTCACTTCACCACCTTTTTTTTCATAGTACATGTACTTTCTCCTGCAAAAATTATCATCAGCATTAAAACACAAACGTTTGAAAAAAAATTACATAAAAGTTATTGTTACACTGTAAAACTATGCTCCTTGAATATCACCTTGGTCAGATAGTTGTGCAGGACTGGAAAGACTAAGAATGAATGAATCATATCTTGTTCTTAGCTCTGCATTAGTAATTTGATGCCTCCATATAGCACCTCACCTGCATATTAAAGACATAAAGGGGTTTCTAGTTTCTGCAGCCTGCCTCAGGAGAGAGAAGTGGTACAGAAGTAGCACTTGAAGAAAAGGGGGATTTACCTGAACAAAAGAAGGAGTTTGCCATCTTTAAGCAGGACTTGGAGGGGGTAGGACCTAATGTTTCAATTTGTTGATGAGCTAAACAAAATCAAATGGAGAAGGAGTATTGGCAGTCACTGTTTCAGTTCATAAACATTAATATACTAATTCCCTTTCAGCTTTTCTTTCACCCCAACTCTCCTTTATTTCTTTGAAAGAGAGTCATTCCATTGCAAAATCAGTCAGAGCCTCTCATTTCCACATTTTTAGCATAGGATGACACCTCACTCAAATATTTTTTCTGATTTTGATTCAAAACAAGGCCCTACACACAGCAGTGCCAGTTCCTTTGGCAGTCATTAGCAAAGCACATCCCTAACAATGCTTAGGTTTGGGCACATGGAAAAGTGTCAGTGTAAAACCTATTCCTACTCCATGCAATTTATCTTGCAAAACAGATGAATGAAATGTTGCTCTGATTGCAAATCCACAACAGCTTTGCTGAATTTAGCAAACATGGGGTATGTGAGTAAGAGACTAAACGGGCTCTTGGAGGGATGGCACACAGAGCAGGTGCATGGAGATCAGAGTGTTTGAAGTCAAAATGCAATCTGCTTGCAAAGGTGACCCTATGGATGAGGGGCTCCATAACACCTGTCTAATGTCTGGGAGGAGGTAAAAGTGGAAACGTTATCTGAAAATGCAGAACTGACAGATACAGGAGAAAAGTGACTAAAAGCTCTGAAAGGTGATGGTAATGACCACAAATGCTCTGGTTCTTCTCTGCCATAGTGCCTTTATGGTGAGGTACTCATTTAACTTCTGAACACACTGAAGAACTTTATAGAGATTAAAACATGCAGAACAGCTCAAATGCAAAGTTAAATCTGAATTTTTGTTTCAAACTACTTATTGAAAGCCAAAAGTAGCATTTCTTGCTTCCATTTTAATGAGCTAGTGACAATTTTTCCACTCCATTTAGGTTTTAACACTTCTTTTCTACAAGCAGTTATTCTAGGTGATGTGGAGCAAGGAAGGGGGAGTCCCATTCATCCATATATTCCTGGTGGAACTGCCTCTCTCATGTTATAGATATGTTCAGAAACCTTAAAGAAAAACTTTCACAAAAGTAAATTGAGTATCTAACTCCATCCACATCTGCAAACTAGAAATACACACATAAAAATTGTAACACCTGATGATATTTTCTAAAAGAGTGTACAGCAGACTTGAGGTTCCTTGTGTGAGGGCGAGTCTGCAAAATATATCATATTTTGTATATCAAGTATATATATGATGTATATCAAGTATATATATGATATATGATATGATATATGATATATGATATGATATATGATATATGATATGATATATATGATGTATATCAAGTATATATATGATGTATATCAAGTATATATATGATGTATATCAAGTCAGGAACACCATTTCTGTCACCCTCAATAACAACACCCAATAACAACAAATAGGACATGACGACTGACAGGTGTTTCTGAGCAAGATATTCCCCTTTTCAGGATCTATTTTTTCTGTTAAGTTGCAGATGAAAAATGAGCTAATATTCTGTTGGCATTAAATTGTGGTTTACTAAATTTAAAAAGACAGGATTGCCCCAGACATGCATAGATCTAACCTGTAGGGTATTTTAATACACGACTGAACATAAGGAACTTCATTGAATTCAGTGGGATTACCCATTTGAGTAAGGACTCAGCTAGCACAGTAGGAGGTTAAAAATCTAGTTCATAATTTGTAAGGCTGTAGATTGGAGTATGACACAGTTAATATACTGTAGCCTGAAGTTCTGGTGATTATAAAGACACACACTTAAGCAGAAATAATCAGGAGAACTCTTAATTAGAAATTTGTATGACTGTCGGTAAATCTCTTTGAGATCCTTTGTCAATGACAAGTACTATATAAATGCAAATTTTTTGCATGGTATTATTTATCCATTTAATTGAAAAAGGAACCCAAGATTTTTATTATATTTTGGTTAGTAAAATACTACATATGATGGACCAAATACATCCTTGTTGAAACCTTTTGAAACTAAGAGTTACAGCACAAATGAATCTTACCCTAATATCTTGAGGACACTAGGTTTGCTACACTAGGTTACCTACAAATTCCTCATGAGGGCAAGCAGAGAGGGAAGTGCCTGTCTCCTCTCTGGTGTCTGGTGATAGGACATGAGGGAATGGCGTAGAGTTGCATCAAGGGAAGTTCAGATGGGATATTAGCAAAAAGTTCTTCACTGAGAAGAGTGTTCAGGCACTGTAACAAGATTCCCAGGGAAGTGGTGAAGGCCCCAAACCTATCAGTGTTCAAAAAATGCTTGCACAATGCTCGTAGATACAAGGTTTAACTTTTCGGTTGCCCTGTATGGAGACAGGAGTTGTGGGCTTGATGATCCTTGTCCGTCCCTTCCAAGTCAGTATATTCTGTGATTCCATGGCCTCAAATTTCTCTTATGTACTACTGAAAACATAAAGCAATACCATTTTAGCTTAAGAAATATTATTTTCTTATATAATCCAGGATCTCTGTCTTCATCACACTTTCGTATCTCTTGTCCCTTTGTACTCCTGGTTTATTTCCAAATGCAGTTCTTGTAATGTAAATTTTAAAAGGGTTTTTAAAAACTGTGGCTTGTTCTTTCACATTAATTGACTCAATTCCATAAAATATTGTTACCAACATATTTTCTATATGAAAATACTTTCTTATAAGGCCTTTTCTGGAAGGAAAACTCAAATGCAGGAAAAGACATCCCACTTATCCTCAAAGATAAAAGTAGAAATGACAGTCCAGACATGGATCAAGGCATAAGTGTTACTACAAGATATCATGTGCCTATGACAGTGGGTAATTCTTTCACAAGTTGGCATTCTCCACAAAACATAGAATGTCCTACTCTCCACATACTTTCCCTACTTAAGGATTATTAAGAGCTCTTCAAAATCAAAGCACCTTGAGACAAGATTTGAATAAGCAGAGGGCAGTGCTTTGATGTAGAGGATGGAGTGACTGGTTTCAATTCAAGAACACATCAAAGAAAGTATGAAGAGAAGCTGAATGGAGGAGAGGAGCAATTTTGGAACACATTCTGTGCATTTGCTAGCACAGTGTACTGAAAAACACTTTCACATCAGATACTATCCTGATGTGTGCTTTCACATTCCATAGCAGTATGTAAATGTTCTAAACCAGAGCACCAAAGTTGATATCAATCTCTCAAAAAAATAAACACACCATTAGTTCTAGCAGTACTGGTTAAACTGTCCAAAATCAGACATAGAAATCACCATGCAGGAGGAAGCAACACACATATATATATTTAGCATCACTATACACACACTAGTCTTGAACCCCAAACCTAAAGATGTATATTCCTTGAATATGTATCACAAATGTAGTAAGTCACTATTTAAAAAAACAAAGGCAGTGAATGCACAAGTAAAGGTGATATGAAGCTTTTATGGTTACATTTGTGAATTAGGAAAGAAAGGAAGTAATGAATGCTCTTGTTGATGATGCTTATTACTGCTTACATCAAAGCAAACTACCATTTAAATGCTAATAACATTCTCTGCCAGTGAAGATTGTCTTGAAGGAACAGAATGATAATCCAAAGGGACATTCAGAGATTTATTTTAGATCTGGACTGGCAACAAATTACCACTGTCTCTTTGAAAAGAATGACCAAAGCATTTAAGGATGAATTTGCTGAATTCAATAAAGAATTTCCAGGTGATTTCATTAGATAATGAGAACTTATTATGTACTAAGCTATCTGAAGGTTCTAAAAAAAGACAAATAGTGACAAGTGCTAACAATACAATACACTGGCAGCATTCATTTGCAATCCTAAAACTGGATTCAGGATCCTTACTGCTTAAGAAACATTGCATTGCATTACATTATGAAGTCTGATCTTGATTTTATAGGCTAGTTATAATAGAAAAATATTTTTCTGATTTGAAGTTCTTCAGACTGATTTCTTTCCTACACATTCCTAATTCACAAATCATTTGTAACTCCTCTAAAAACCCCAATAATGCTTTGAATTATCATCTACCTCATTTATTAAATCACCTGGCTTAAAACTGAGCCTGAGATGGTTCTTTCCTAGGGTCCCATTGAAGGGCACCAATTCTGCATCAGGGAAGCCACAAATTCAGGTAGCTGCTAACGCTTTTAGCATCGACTTTATTCAAGAACATAAACCCAGCTGAAAGAGATCAGACTAAAGAGAGCTGAACACATTGAGAGAAGGACTTTCTCTGTTTGCCTTAGCCTGCCTCAGGTCAGGGAGCTCTTTTCTCCCCCTTGAGTAAGCAGTCATTCTCTCCTTCTCCTTTCCCAGCCAACCCACAAAATTAAAAACTTTTGCCATAGCTCTTCTCAGTTTTTTTGGTTTTTTAGGCAGCTTCCTCATTTATTTCCCATGTACAAGCTGTTCCATACTATTATCCATTGTTTTTCAGAAAATGTACCTGTAATCAGCAGAGTTTTAACCAAACTCACTAAGTGTTGAATATATGCAAGTAGGTACCTAATAGAAGCTCACAGAGTGTTCTCCATGGCAACAGAATTATAATGCACTGTGCTATACTGCCATAACTTTTTGGTTGATCTTATTTCCCCACCTACTTCAGCAATCAACTCAACTGTGCTGGTTGGGTATAAAGTCTTCTTAGATACATAAGAATTAATTTTTTTTTCTGTGTTAAGACAGACACACATCTCTATCTTTTACCAACTGCTATAATAATAGTGAGGAGAAGGGTAATAATGCTTCAGATCTGCTGCCATACTAAAACGGATACCTGGTCTTGCCCACCAAAGGTGTTACAGGACAGAAGAAAATCCTAAGGACCTTTCTTTCTATAGAGTATTTCTATTCTGTGGTCTGAAATTGTCTGCAAAATCTGAGTCCTCAGCAGAGAAAATGTAAGTTCTTTGTTGAATATATGACTGTGAGGTTACTCTGATTCTAGAGCTCATCAGTTGATAAAACACACAGAGAATGAGATAAACTAAAAAGTAGCAGAAACACCTAAAGCTTGAAGTAATTAGAAATAATTACCTGAGCAGAAAATAAGAATGCAAAATTGGAAAAACTAGAAAACTCCTAGTTGTCAATTTTTTGGATTTTCTAAGCAGTTTTGTCTCTAAGACTAAGATAATTAAAAGTTTTTAAAAGCCCTTTGGAAAATAGATAGTACTGAGCATCTATGCTGAGCCAAGCAAGAGAATTCCTGTGCATAAATCTAGAAATAAGGATATACGGGCAGCAACATCTGCCCATTATCTGGAATAGTATAAGACTCAAAACAAAAATCAGCAAAAGCAGCAGGAGATGTTAGCTATAAAAGCAATACAATCCTGATTTTTTTCCTGACTAAGGGAAAGACATCATTTAACTTCATTGGGTCTAGGATCTGGCACTAAGTCCTATTATACAGGCCAGATGTAAGGAATTTATTCCCCTTAGGAGAAAGTAGGAGAAGCAGATGGTTGTTTCTAGCAAACACATTGCAAGGCATAGGAAGAGTCTGTCTGCATTTCCTGTTAAAACTAAAATTTCACTAGAAATAAGAATCTCTCTAAAACCAATGCATTCATTTAATGGCTCAGAAAACAATAACTTACTTATTATCTCATCATGCCTAAAGGTATTAAACATCGTATGCTGGATTTGTTCCTTTGCTTTTCAATTCTTTCTGTACTTCAGATGGTGGATGGTCTCAACTTTTGTACTGCTGCACCCTAATTTATTTTTAATATCTCAGTGTTATAGTGCTCATCCTGCAGGGCACATTTAGCTTTAAGTGGGTAAGTCCCATTTAATTCAATGGCCAATTGTGTGCTCAAATAATTTGCTGAATGTAAGCCATTTGCATCCACCAATAAAAAGTAACAAGAAGTTACCCTTCTCTCATTTGGGTCCTGAACACTCACGTGTAACTCAGCAAAAGGACTGACACTGGGAAATACGGTGCTTCTGCTGCTGCATTACTCTTTTTACCCTTTACTAAAAAGAAGCTGGAGAGTCCATAACAAAATAATATATTTTGACTCTCTGCTACTGTTTTTTTCCTCCTCGTCTCACTAATAGTTTGTGAATATTGCTTGCATTAAGGTAGCATCCTAAAGTGTTTATCAGTATCAAAACTGTATTGGAAAAAACTTTATACTTGTCTGTTCTATACCTGTTTGTTAAAGACCTCTTCAATACCAATGAACAGAATATATGTTGACAGCAGAGAACAACCCCTCGCAATGCAGAGTTTCCTGGTGTAATCTAGAGGCCTGCACTTTCAAGTCTGGGTTGTGACAAGACTGCATGAAGAATCTGAGGCACTCTCAGGGAGGAAATATTTTATTCAAAGCTGTACCGCTACTAAAATAATACCAAAGGGGATACTGGGAATTGCCAGCCATGGAAATCAAGATTTATTATAAAAAAGTCCAGGGAATGTATTGCTTTTTGAAATTGTGCTACTATAAAATACCCTCTTGAAGCTTGCTAAAGTGAGATCTAATTTAAGGCATGTCACTGCATCCTTACTTTACATTGTTCTCTGTAGGTGTTACAGCAAGAGTTACAAAAGATAACAAGTTACCATCACATTTTTCTTATGACTAACAATATGGCTTAAAGAAAAAGAAAGGAACCTTAACTCTGATATTCTTTTTCCCTAGGGTTTATAAAAAACAACCAACCCTGTAAATGTTATTTTCACTGCCTTGGGTTTTATATCCTTTATGCCTAAAACAAAAGGAAAATGTTACATCGTGCAAATAGGATTTCAGTGGAGGCATTAGGAAATTCTCCTTTTTCAAGTTGTGCCAGGGGAGGTTTAGACTGGATATGAGGAAAAATGGATATGAGCACTGAAGGGGTTGTCAAGCACTGGAACAGGCTGATCAGGGCAGTGGTTGAGTCACCATCCCTGGAAGCTAAAAGAAGTGTAGGTGCAGTGCCTGGGGACATCGTTTAATGGTGAACTTGGCAGTGCTTGGTTAATAGTTGGACTCAATGATCTTAAGGGTCTTTTCCAGCCTAAATGATTCCATGATTCTACATGTGGATCAATGGCAGAAAAGACAGTTCAAGGTCCACCTGCTGTGCCTGTGATTACTTAGGTATAGCTCTATGTATCTCTCCTTTCTGGCAGTATGTGATGCAAGGAACAAAATGGGCTTGGTAACTCTCAGGGTGGCAGTGTTTCTCAAGATGTCAGACAAGAATTAGTTAATCCTTAAGCGGATAAGGATAATTAATTACCTTATCATGGTTAGGTCACAGCACAAAATCAGTCTGTAAAACCAACTATGTTACACTGAAGTCCATTCATTTAACGTAATTTCAGGATCTAAATTTTCATACCATGCTATTAAATTTTCTTGACTGGTTGTCATCTTGAGAATGGCTTTGCTTCAACTGTGGGACCAAATGATATTACTTTCTCACTTATTCAATAGCACATACTAAGGAACTTAGCAGGAAAATTATACGTGCAAGCAAGAAAGACTTGCACAGTCTGGCTCCTCCTCAGCATACCAAAACTCATGAAATCACCTCATCGAAGAGCCAAGATGATTGGCTGCTACTAATGAAGTGATTGGGAGGCTTGATTCTGACATCGAACAAGAATGTACATTAAGCTTCTGAGAAGTCAACAACAGCACACAGAGAACAACACAAGGCCAAAGGTAACATGTTACCATTTGCTCCATTCCTCATAAACAAAACTGTAGCTCAAAGGGGACTCAGGAAGTCATTAATGTGCTTCGTTTTGAGATAAGGTTATTTCAAGGCTTCTTTCCACTTTTCATTTTGTTTTACCTTTCTGAAAACGATACTCCTTTCAGATGAATTCCTCATACCTGGTCTCAGTCCTGGAATGATTAGTTTTTTCTGTGAAATAGACTAAAATCTGTTCACCTACTTTGATTTATAGGAGAGTAAAATAGTTCCCAATTGCTTAGAAAGTGATTTTTTTTTCCCCTCAAAGATTACTCAAATACAACTGAAATTGCAAAGTAATCTCTTCTATATAACCACTGTGCCCTGAGAAGAAATCTCCAAGGTACTGAAGGGCGGTGCAGGATAAGGAAAGGATAAAGTTATATGAGTCTGCAGTTGTAACATTGAATTTATGATCAATAGAAAATGTACATTATTTTACACTTAAATTTATAGGACTACAAAATATTTTAGGCATATAAGAATGGTGTAGCATTGGTATTAGGTTTCTGTTACGAAGTGGTTTCAACCTCATTGAAACTGGTGTATTTATTTGGGATGAAAAAGAAGTTAGGTACATTTTTCAACTGAAAGGCTGCTGGGAAAAATGAAGGACTGACATTAGGGAGAGCATTTCAGAGTATCATTTTATGTGAACAATAGTGATATGAGAAGTGCTAAAAATTGAGCAACAGTGAAAAAAGAAGAGACCAAGACAAAAGCCTACCACCACCTAGACTCTAGTGATACTAGTCTAAAGCAGAAAATGTAAGCCAGGTTGCTGACTAAGAGAGCTGACTCTGTGGATTGGAAAAATATCTTCAGGATTTTTGGATTCCTCCTATTTAAGATATGGATTTGTGGACTTCAAAAGAAACAGAAAAAGAGACAGTCTACCCCAAATAAAAGAAACCTGGCCATGAAGACAACTAGTTGATTCCCCAGATTCTTCTCCAGCTGGAATAATTCAGCAGAAGACCAAAAACTGTAGTATAAAAGCTGGATACAACTTTGAGCACGCAGCTCTGGAAGGACAGTGAAGTCTTTGTCTAGAAAGACAACATCTAAACAGAATATCATTCTTATTGCTGTGTCCTGATCACAGTTCAAATAGTTACAAATGCAGAAAATTAAAATGTAGATGTTTCACAGTAGTCATGACTCCACCAATCTAAACAAAATGTTATGATTCATATTGTTAAATGCTCATTTTACTCACAAATGCTAATCTCTGACAACTCTGCTGTGAGAGAAGCAACTAATTTTGAACCTGTGTTTAGGAGATGGGCATCCTAATATTTCTGGAGTAGTTAATTTCTACACTTTAAGTGCAGGAAAAGCAAATATATTTGTTTATAATATTTATTTAGTGATGGATTCAATGGGTTTTGATACATTTCGCAGAAAGAAACTCTTTTTATTACCTTATAGCTCTAAAGAGAAAGACACACGAATACAACCTTGATTAGAAGTATTGCAAATAACCAATTATTTTTTATTACTTTCACTCACTGTAGTCAAGCTAAATTAATGTTCCGAGAGAAGAGAATTGACTAGACAAGGAGGGAGGGAGAGAATGCTGTGAACAACCTTCAAGGTAAGACAGATTGTGCAGTGAGGAGTAGGATAAGGTAGAGCAGTGAGTGAAATGGGAAGGGGAGAGGGAAAAAAAGAAAAGAAAATGCTCAGAGAATCAGAGCAACAGGCAAAAGAACTCAGTAGCTGCATTTTAAATGGATAAGAAGTCAAAGTTCACTTATTGTAGCAAGAAAATATAATCTAGTAGGAAGACAAGATGATTTGAGGCAGGATTTTGTCCTGTAATTACTCTGAGTATCAGGCTCAGAGAAGCATAGATTACCATAGAAGAAAGTCATCCACAGAATAGCTTCCTAAGGTACTTATGCAGACAAAACCTCCTCTTATATTTCCTAAAAGGTACAGGAAAGGGAATATAAGCCAAAATGGAATAGCTGTGTTAGGAATCACAGAACTAAGTACTTCCAATGCCTCATGGATATTGATGGAGGATTTTGATTCAAGGAACAAATATGTTTGGTTTCTTTCCAAAGCAGGATTTTCTTTTTCACTCTGGTAGAATCCAAGAACCTCTGCAATTACAAGTCAAAACCTGAGCTGTACCATGCAATAATGTCTCCTGTACTTCAAAATGGCCACATATGTAGGATGCCCTTCAGCCTCCTCAACCAATATCTTACAGAACTTTTACCTTCCCTTGCCTGAGAGATGGAGAAGCACCTGCTTATGACACCCATACAATAAACTGTTACTTCCAGGAAATATACACTCATTTCCTCTTCTCATTAGGCAAATTCTTCTTCAATATAAGACACCTTACTGCTATTTCATATATATCTATATGTCTCATCATGCTCACCTACATATAGATAGATTGTATGTAATATATATGTTTGCAAACATCACTTGAGTAGCAAAATATCTTGCTAGATGATTCACTTTATTACCTTCTCTTTTTCTAGTAAAGCAGATTTACTGAATTATTATCAGTAATTATTAGAGTCCCCAACATTAAGACGTCAGATTTGCTCAGAAAATGTAAGGTTACAAGTCTTCATGACTTTATCACAGCTCTTGACATTTTTACTATATTGAGGTTGTGTCTTAAGGCTAAAATCACATACAAATATGGATTTTATTTTCTTTTAAAGCAAAATTTCTTCCCTCCATAGTCGATGAGAAAATCTTAAACCTATTAAATGAGTGGATTCCTAAAGTTCTAAAACTAGAAGGCCAAGTAAATCCCTTCTATGTCTCCACTACTTATTGCTCCTATAATGTGGTCAGCGTACATGTGTGCGTATTTTAAAAGAACACCATTTTTGAGATTGATTTGTGTTTATGAATCCTTGTGATTGACAATACTCACAGTGAACCCTGCAGCAGAAGTTCAGTAGTTCCAATTTTATGTTGAAATGCAGAAAGGACATTTCAACGAAGAAAGTGGCATTTATTATACCACGGGGTTTTGCTGCTCTTAAAATTGTTCTTGTCAGTTTTGCTAAAGAACATGAAAGGTAGAAACTTTTTGTCTATAATCACTGCGTAACTTTTTGTGCAATTTTTCCTTTGTTGGCTTTATAGGGAGTCTGAAAATGCATCCACTGAATATAATGCTTCAAATATAGATCTTCTGCTATCTTATCGTATCTTAAAGTGATTTTGAACAAGGTCTTCTTTTAGATGTAGATCAGACAAACGAGCAAGTAGGTGTTGAAGAGGAAAAAAAGCAAAGTAAAATGTCCTTTTGAGTTTGTCATCTTTGTTAGTGGTGAGGACTCATCACTGATGGAAGACTTCTACTATTTAGATCATGCAACTTCTTGGTGTCTGAACTGTTGAGCACTGAGGATCCTGTGCTTGCTACAGCATGGAGTATTTTTCTCCTACTGACCCTACCATGCTGAAATTCAAATGTTGACTACATCTTTCTTATTAAGAAAAGGACTTGCATTGCCTTTCTTAAAAGCTGGTTTACTGCATGATTTGCATAAAGACGGAAAACATTCCTAAGAACAGTAGCCATATTGCACTAAATGGAAGTCAAACTCGAGCAACAAGCTATGGTATTTTTTAAAATAAGGGTTAGGTACATTTTATATTATTATACTTTAATGTCACAATACTTCTAATTTCTCCAAAGAAATAAACAAAATTATCATGTAGAAAAGGTCTCTTGAAATATTTCATTCTAGAAGGAAATCAATTCCTCCTGAAAGATCTGTTCTCATTTTATCCTTGCAACGCTACCAAACTAATTTTGAAAACTCCATTAAGCCTCCAAAACACTTGCAAGTTGAGCTCAGTTTTTGCAGCCTTTGAAGTTAATCCATTGCTAGTAGTGATGTGGTCTATTCTATTCTATTCTATTCCATTGTATTCTATTCTATTTCAGAAGCAATAGGAGAGAAATTCTCAGGGAAAAAAATCAATCAAGTACAGGAAACTAAATACACTACTGATTACAGTTCTGAGAAATACCATGAGGTTTAGGTATTCATGTAGTGACAGTCACTATGTTGATGTGATACAAACCTATGTAGTTCATTGATGCCTAGATCTTGCTTTTTATTTTAATATCTCTTGACAAGATTTCTGAAATTAATGTGATTGTCATTGAATTAGCTCTTGTTTTTGCCTGCTTGTTCCGTTGCAATCTTTCTTTAGCTATCTGACAGCAAATTCACTGTTCGGGCATTTAAGAGAACTCAGAATATCATGGGCTTGATTGAGTGCACTGCTCATGCCCCAGGGTACCCCCACTGATCTCTAGCTACTGCTGCAGAAAGATTTGGGTATCCAGTGGGTTGGTTTTGTTTTGTTTTGTTTTGTTTCTTAATCAAACTCACTAGTCCTATCCAGGCATCTTTTTGATACCTAATGGTGTCCCAGCACAAAATGCCTCTGCTCAGATAACTGAATTGAGGCCAAGGTATCAGACAACAATTATTTTTCTTACAAGCCCAACATCCAAAGAGTGATGTGGCCTCACCTGCTCCAACAGCAGACAAGTCCATTCCCATGGAGTTGTCATCTTACATCACAACAGACTAATCTGATTTGATGATCATCAAACTCTTTAAAACCAGGAGAAAATAAAGCATTACTTTTGCCTGGAAAGTAGTGACTATTCCTGGAGATCTCTCTCAGAAGTACAATTCACCCTTATAACTGTACCAACACGTTAAAGCAAACAGAGAAGTTGCTTTCCCTCCATTAACTGTCCTTTACAACCTCATTGCTCAGCTTTAATAAGAGCAGATCCCATGCAGAGAATCCAGAAGAAGTGGATGGAGGAGAACCACTTTTATGAGCTGTAACTCCATCAAATCTTATCTGTAGTGAATTACTCTATGCCTCTTAAAAAGAAAATATCTAAACACTATAGTTTGTCTTTTATATATTCTCCTTTCTAAGTAATTTTCACCTGTTATAATTCTGTCTAATATTATTGACTTAGTGAAATTCACCCCATTACATATCAGTGTGACTAAAGGTGGAAATAGGGCTGGGTTATTTTTTTAAACTTTCAGATTTTTCAACAAAAATGTCATATGATGTCTAAAATACCGGCCCAGAACGCCAACCACATTCTGGGCTGCATCAAAACCAGTGTGGCCAGCAGGTTTAGAGAGGTGACTGCAGAGTCTACTTCACTCTAGTGAGTGAGTACATCCAGCTCTGGGGTCCTCAGAACAAGAAGGACATGAACGTCTTGAAGCAAGTTCAGAGGAGGTCCACAAAGATCATTAGAGGGATGGAAAGCCTCTTCTATGAGGAAAGGCTGAAAGAACTGGGATTGCTCAGCCTGGAGAAGAGAAAGTTATCAGGAGACCTTATCACACCCATTCAGTACCTCAAGGAGGCCTGTAAGAAAGATGGGGACAAACTTTTGAGCAGGGCCTGTTGCGATAGAAAAGGGGTAATGGTTTTAAGCTGAAGGAGAGTTGACTTAGATTACACATAAGAAAGAATTTTTTTAAAGTGAGGGTGGTAAAACAGTGGCACACATTGCCCAGAGAGGTGGTAGATGCCCCTTCCCTGGTAACATTTAAGGTCAGGTTGGATGGGGCTCTCAGCAACCTGATCGAGATGATCTAGAGATGTCCCTGCTCTTTGTAGAGGTTTTAGACTTGATGGCCCTTAAAAGGTCCCTTCCAACTCAAACCACTCTATGACTATACACAAGAGATGGCAAACAGTTCCACATATTTCAACAACTAAACATTCAGCCTTGGTAGTTGGGAGAAAAACCCCAAAAGTTTAAAAGCACAGCAAGGACAGGTAAAGTTTCTCATGAAAGCAGTGACAAAGTTACAGAAGCCAGGAACTAAGAGGCAGTTCAGGACACACAGTATTCTAAACATTTTAATATTGTCCATTAGAAAGAACAAAGCAATTAGTCTCCACTGAGAACATCTGTCCACATAAAAAAGCTTCAAAACCACTACTACTGACTTTCCATTTAAAACCTGAAATAGTGTGCTATTTTTATTTTAGAAGGAAGTCTTATTTTGAAGTAGAAAGATTATTTCTCTGTATGCCTTAAAAAGAGAAGAATCTGGGCTCAGAAGATTTCATTACTTTGTGCTTTACTACCCGGCCATGGAAAACCCAGCTGCGTCTCATATTGGCAGATCAGCTAATCACTGTGAAATAGCAATTGTTTTGAATGGATAACTGACTACAGGTGCAATGAATTTTACATCCATTTTGGAAGACAAAGACATAAAAAGAAGGTGGGGTTTGTTTTGGTTTGTTGGACCTTTTTTTGTTGTTTGGGTGGAAGAGTTTTTTTGTTTGTTTTGGTTTTGATTTGGGTTTTTAAAATTTATTTATTTAAAACTATGTTCTTTCTTAGGCATCAATCCTTTAGAAGCTGCAATTGCTGGAACAACCTTATGCATTACCTTAGGAGACACACATTCCCTCTGCAACACTGTAGGGAACAGCAGAATTAAATCATCTGTTTCTTTTATATTATTCTGAAGAAAAAGAAGACATAGAGTTTTGAGGGGGAAAGAGGAAGATACAGGTACACACTCTAAGATTGACAGTCAACTGGAGACATTTTAATTGACCACCTAATAAAATAAAACAGGCATATGGAAACATCCTCATATTCTGTGCTGCACTGGATTTCTAAATGACATAACATATAGCCCCTTCCTCAGGATTCGTGCACTATGCTGTGAAGTGGCAAAGAAGTTAAATAAATCAAATAAGCGTGAGCAACAAATACTGCATAAAAAAAGTCCATATGAACTAAAGTACTATATGCTAGATAATATACACAGATCAAGAACTCTGAAGTGTTGAATCATTTGTCACAAGAGGTTTCAAAATTGCTCTGCAAATTATCCATTTAAGAATAAACATCCCCTGCTTTGCAACATATGGTATATTTAGGATGCCACACAACATCTGTTCAGCTTTGCAAAGCAACCTCACATCACAGTTCAGCAATAGGAGGTAAAACAGTAGCTTCATTCCCAGAAAGAACCAAGTCAGGAGAAATCTCACCCCCATACCTGGAACTACTAGGGAAGTCTTGTCTTGCCTTTCCCAAAAAAGGTATCATGGACATCCTAGCATTGATCACTTCATCAAACCCTTGAGGAAAAGTTATCCTTGCTTGATGAAGTCCACTGGATCTATAACTGGTATTTTCCAGCTGCGCCTGCTGCTTAAGGAATTACCAGCAACATACTGGACAAGACATGGTATTTGAGATCTGAAAGAAGCTCTCATCAGAGGAAGACCACAACAGTCTTCTGGTCTTTGATTTTCCTTGGGCATTCTTTCCTCAGAAGCAGTTTGCAGGGTTGAGTCTCACTGACACTCAGTAAAAGCACATACGCACTTTAACAACATGATTTCACAGTTGCTTTCACCATGGCAGCTCCTATTCTGCTGCCCCTCCTCATCTACAGAATCCCCCAGGGAATCTGTTTATCTCTCCCCTCCTTTCCTAGGGTCAGCCTGGTGCTGTTTTTTCCTTTGGACTTCAGAATAACCAGGGAAAGTTACTGACTGAAAGTTACATACTGACAGCCTCTCATACAACATACCTTCCCCCAGGCACAGGGTGCAGCAACAGTCAGGTAATTCCTTCCCTTCCTCATTAGTATTGCAGCCCTGAAGATTTAATCTATTACACTTCTGAAGTGCAGGCCCAGCATACGGTGATATAAAGACATAGATTGATACCAGAATGTCCAACATCATATAAAATAAGCAGATTGCTTCAGATGAGTATCCTTTTTCCAGTAGTGGCCATCCATAAATAGCCAAAGGAGAGAAAGAAGAGGCCAATCATTTGATATACTTCTCCAGAGTATTATTTCAGCCACCAGCTATGCTCAGTTAAGGGATTTTAAGATCATTATGACATTCGTCTATCTAGTGACCCTCAATGGGTTTTACTTGTTCACTCTCTGCTTGAAATCCTGTATCGCCCATCTTGTAATGAAAGCTTCCTTTGGGAAGGAATTGCACCATTTGTTGCATTAAGAACTAAGCTGAACAGAGTATTTCCTTCCTTTTCTTGAGAGAGTATAACACTGTTGAGGTGAAAAGAGCAATGCTATTTCTCACATTGGCAGAGATTCTTAAGCAGTCCATCTAGTAACGAAAGAAAAGAACTGGGAAGGGAAGAATATAGAAGGGAAGAATAAGATAAGAGGAAGAAGAAAAAAAGGGATGGGAAGACAGTTTTCTGAGCTGAATATTTTAGTCAGAAAGATAAAGAATAGAACAAATATCTGGACTGTCATTTGGGTTTAATTTACTAGAGTAAGAGTGAACGAGAAATTTTCATTAAAGTCTTCAAAGAAAGGTTATTCCCTACCATGTAGAAAGCATTTACATGCACACCTCCTATTAACTCTAATGGGAACTAGATATGCAAATCTTCTCAGAACATTCCTGCTGATTTTTGTGAATAAATCCTGCAAGAAAGGGTAGGTTAATAGGCCCATGGGTATAAAACAATTGCATGCTTATTAACCTCTGGGGTTTTTCTTGAAAATAATTCTGATGACTAATGCTTTTTTTTTTTTTTTTTTGGTAAAGTCATGAGGACATAGCTATGTCAGATTACCCCTGGGCTGTCAGGTAGAAGGTGGTGCTTACAATTGCTAAACCACATAGCAGAGGATTTAGTCAAAACTGATCATCATCTAATTTGTGTCTGACAGTGGCTGGCAAACTTCACTCAAATTTGATTATTTCATTATTTCACAATAATTTGATGCCTTTGGTACTTTTCTCTCAAAATCAATTGCTTCACAAGTACATACACAGCTATTCATACATATTTATGAAAAGATATATGAATACTTATCTCTGTCGTGCTTAAGTCTATTCGATACTTTTAAATAATCATTGAGATTGGACACGTGTCACTTAATTGTCCTCTTTCAAATGATGCATCTTAACATCTGGAAAGTAACGGTCCACATCCTCCTCTGGTGTAAAGCCAAAGATCACCAGGGAACTATACCACTTCCTCAGTCACTACCTATTAGCACCAGAAGACTCCCTGATGTGTTCCTCAATGAGATTCCACTCTCTCTGTAGGCACTGAATGCGCTCCTTAAACTGCAGATGATTACATCTTAAACAGCAAGAGTGCTTCAAACTCCTATGCCACCTTCCACTTGAAAAAGATGAATCAAAGGACTAGCTGGTAATTATGTAGTCTCCAACACTTCTTGGAATTAGGAAACTGCTTTTACACTCAATTTAGGAAAAATAAATTCTTGTGCTGTGCTGCTCAGGATGTTTAGTCATGGAGTCTTGGAGACACACCACGTGAGTTGATTTAACCACCTCTCTGTCCATGTTCATGGCTTTATTTTGATCTTCTGTTTTATATTTAACTATTGCTTTTGTTGCTGGCAGGGATTTGCCTGTCACAAGTGACCGATTTACCAATGAGTCAAGCATTTTCCTGGTCACCTGACAGACTTGGTGCTGCTTGGGCTGATTAGGAAGGCAAGACCACAGATGTCACTGTTTCACGTGAAGGGCCCAAGAATTAAGTGACTGCAACTGAATCTCACAAGATGAGCTTAAAGCTACAAAGAATCTAACAAGGTGGATTCTGCTTTGATTTATATTCCTATGTCTGGGCATTATATAAGTATCAGACTGTGTACTGTCAAGATAACGAAATGGTGACTCTCTCACTGTAATTTCCACAAATATGGAAACAGAAAAGAAAGCAATGAAGAGAATTCAGGACATTTATGCTGAATGTCACTTCAGTTTTCTAACAGTGACCTCAGCTGGATCTTTTGCAGAGAGGACTGCTCTCCTGCTTAGGGTAATTCTGCAGAAAGAAAAAACAGGAAAGTAAATGAACAAGGACACGTGCTTTCTTCTGTTGGATGGGAACAATACTGGCTGTTCACTGTAGCATCTAGTAGCTTCCTAACCTATACTTCTGCAGTCACCAGACTGCTGCTGAATTTGATAAGGGGACATCACAACTGTGAGTAAACATGTATCTGTTGACTTTTTCTCTAATAGCATAAGTCATCCAAGATCTGCACACCACAGCAACTGGCTTGGAACAGAAGGTGACAAACTACCCAATATCCCTAGGAAATCAGACTGTAATCTGCTAGGCCTACAGTGTCACGGTGCATGGGTCTTTCTGGCTGGAACACACTCTTCTTGTTGTCCGTGAGATTGCACGCCTATCAAAGCTCTGATCAAAGCTTAGCAGGAGTCAAGTGCCAATCTGAAAACACTGCTGCCTTTATTTGCAATCAGCTTTAATGCAAAAAAACATCATTTTGATTCATTATTCCTGAAGCTGTTGAGGCTTCTGTGCCTTCTCGTATGCTTGCAGTTAACAGCAACACAATTTACAGCTTTTCCTTGAGTACCTCCACGCTCCCATACACTGTCAAAACGTGCTTAATGAAAGTAATTTCTGCAGAAGATAAGAACCACTTTTTCTTTACAGGGGCTTTAAATTGTAATGGTATATTAAACCACAACTATGGATTGGAAGGGAAAAAAACACATCGACATGATTAGGCACTGAAACACTCAGTAAAACTGCTACTTATAATGAGTAAGAAGATGAAGATGTACAAATAAAAGCACAGCATGTATTCTTTGAGCGTCCTTAATAATGAGAGGGACTGGAGGGCTTCAGTATTAAACAGCCGATGAGCAGCAGCCATTTACATCTGAGCAAATCGATCCTAGCAAGATTAGCAGAGCTGGGGGACAGATTTCAGGCCTTCGTTACTTTATATGGAGATGGATTTCAGACAGGACTGCCTCCTCACCTCCTGTGGTGTTATCCCTAAATACTGTCTTAGAGGTGATTTCTGTGCAGGCTGGGGTTTTCAAGGAGGCCAAGGGTGCTGAAGGAAAATGGGCACTTTGTTCCTACCGATCTGCAATGGAGCTGAAGCATCCATCTTCCATCAATTTTTAAAATAAACCCAGGTTTTTCTTTCCTTGGAAGGAACTAGTATGAATGCATTTGTTGGTTTTTACACCACTGGAAACTGTATGTGTTTCTATAAATTGTTGGAAATAACTTGACTAGTACATTTAAATGGTATTTTGAGGTTTCCTTTTTAAAAAAATTGTAATGCATCAGAACCAAGAGTTTTGCAGCAGCAGAAGTGGGAATAGCTTTTCATGGAAAGCTGCCAATCTCCTGATATATCTCCAGAAAAAGATAAGTGAAACTAGAAAATCAAGAGAGGTATCAGTGGTGTTTTGGTGTTTTTGTTTTTTTTTTTCTTTCTTTTAAGGCATACATAGAGTGAAAATTGTGGAAAAGATAGACCAAAATAAGACAATGGCAGGCAAGTTTCCAGCTCTAAAACCCTGAAGTTTTTATAGTCACCCCACACACCCTCTTTTGAGCTAAGAACCATAATATTCATCTATGCAGGGGATTCACATAGATGGTTTGTGGGAAGCTGAATGGGCTTTCACTGCAAAAAAATATTTCTCTTTTCTGGTCTGTGTAGGAGTACCCAGCTATTCTTTCCTATTTAATCAGCATATTCACTTAGAATGTGCTGACTGTTCTTGGATTCACAACGAAAAGGCAATATACCAGTTTCATTTAATCTAAAATGAAATGTGCAATTTAGAAAGCTAAATAAAGCAAAGAAATATGTGATTATTTAATAGAAAATAATGATTTAAGATCCTGTTCAGCTGTCACTGAATTTTGTTTGCAACATACAGTCCAAAGTAATTGTTTTCTAAATACACTGTACATATAGAGAACCATTTAATATGTGCAGTTTTGCTCATAGTGTTTCTGTAAATTGAGTGCATAATAATATATGCAGGCTAGGCAACAGGAAATCTGATACACCTTAAGCACTGGAAGGGCTGCTTGGGAGCTGTGGCATTGCCCTTTAGAAGACTGCAAGGCTGTCTTAACTGGCCAGAATAACAGAGAAGAGAACAGGCAAGAGAATCTCATAGGTAAGTTTCCTGGGATCTCTACTGAGAGATTTTCTTACACTATGGTTTACAAATATAACTGCAATACACAAAAGGAGTGAAGAATGGGCACCCTGGCCCAATATTCACAAGGATTTGCATTTTAAAGTCTGCTTCCATCCAAAAATTTCAGAGTTCTGTCTTCTCCTCCTTTCCTCCTTCCCTCTTTCATACCATCAATTTGAGCTATTGGTATCAAGCATATCCTGTCTTACTGATTAGGTTAATAAATTTGACAAACTGAGCATATATTTCAGGGGGATCTTCCTAAGGTTACCATCTTTTCTGAAGCCCTCTCCTTACAGTCTCTGGCTGCAGAAGACACAGGACTACTTGTCCATCACATGCCGTTTCATATGAGCCAATACATAGACATACTCTAGGATGTTGTGATCTAGGGCCTATTTCTATCAAAAGAATTTCAACTGTGAGCCAAAGCTATCCTACCACCTATGTTCTTAAAAGAGACAGCTTGTAGGCCATAAGCCATGTACAGGGAGAAGGCAGACACAAAAGACAAAGAGATGAGACCAAGTCAATATGAATAAGTCAAAGCATTAGAGATTTGTGGAAAAAACCCAAAACCCTAGAGAAAGGTCAAGATAAAAAAGCTAATGGGAGAAGCAAAGGAAGAAATGACAGCTCTGCAAGATCAAGGGCCAGCCCATTTCAAGAAGCTCTCAAGACTGATGCTTCCCCACATGACAAGTGCCTGACCAGCCAAGCCTCTGTGTATGTCTGCCCTGAGAGTGATAAATATGTTAATGCTCAGCCTAACAACATGTTCATCTTAGCTCATTACTGGGAAAAGGTAGGTATTTGCTATGTTACCTTGGCATACTTTGTAGAGTATCATCTTGCTTTCAAATCCCCAAGCCTTGACAAAGGTGCCCACATAAAAGTCATCCATAGACATGAGGGTTACAGCATGACAGAGGGAAGTTATCCCCTCTCCTTAAATATTTAGTAACTGCATTGCATACTTCTCTCTCTCTCTCTCCACGGTCTATCATGAAAACAGAGGCAATGGGATGACTTAGAAACAATTTAATGGTAAGGTAAGTATCTCATTTGAGAGATTTGTTGCCCTATTTCTTCTCCCAAAGAGAGATTTAGTAATCTTCTTATAAAGAGATGGAGAAATTGGCTCATTAAAGAGGGGAATTATCAGCATGGGTTCACTAAAAAGGAGCACTGTCAGAAGAATAAGACAGAGTGCATTGATGAAGACATCAGGACAGAAGCCAGTCTGATGTAATATAACCTATAATCCAGAAAGTCTTTTGACAGCATTTTTTATGGGAAGTTAAGCAAAACAGGCCTAGTTTCTGGACTAAAAGTCAGAGCAATAATCTGCATATAAAGCTTACTGCTGAACTGAACGGCATTTGCAAATAGTGGTAAATCTCATTTTTAATGGGGAGATGAGATCTCTAGCAAAATGGAGTAGTAGGCCTGGTTTTACTTAACAGTTTTAATATATATTATATATATATGTATTAAAACTGTTCAGACAGTTATGTTATATATATAACTGTCTGAATAGAGGAACAGGTTTATATGCTGATTTTATGAAAGGAAGACCATAATTCTTATTAATTTATGTAAATATTAACACTCTCCTGTAATTGTGCCATAAACAACAAAAGTTACCTGGTAAAGGTTAAAAGCATTAGATAGATGGGCAAGATTCTCCTTCTTTCCTTTAAGACTAGCATAACAATTTTTATCCTTTCAAAGACAGAGACCTGATTATAGCTGTGGTTACCTAGCACCTTCAGGATTTGTGCCTCTGAACTCCTGAAACTTGTGGCCAGATAAGGAACACCTAAGGAATAGGGGCCTAATTTAAATCTTTTAAAATTAAAGCAAATAATTGATAGTTCTTTTGGCTTCCAGATTCTTATAAGCATAAAAGGGTATTTGCTTTCTGATAACTGTTAGACAGGTTGAGGTTAAATCTTCCAGGTCATAAAGGAGATTAAAGGGAGACAGCCAATGCACTGTTGTAGTACTGATGCTTCCAGAAATGCTCTAACATAGAGATGTCTCTGAGATTACTCTGCTCACAGTGGTTCCTCTGAGTCATTTGTTACTCATATGAACCTCTCCTCTATCCATGCAAAGTCATTGTGTCACTAGAGGTGAACTGCTCTTCCCATGAGCTCAGGGTGCTCCATGGAACAAGCCTGACAATTTCCACGGTGATATGCTTCTTTCTGGGGAGGGAAGATCTGTGCAGGTCATACAACTATGAATAGCCTTAAAGAAGGGAAGAAGGATAGAAAGTGCTTCACTTCCCTCTTTTCCCTTTCTTCAGCCACTATTACATTTGTTCAGGTCTGAAGGGATGGGGAGAATTGCGGTGAGAAGAAGTGGTCAGAGAGGAACCATCTATGTAGGCAACAGGGCCATGGCAAAAACAAAGAAAACCAAAAACTGTTACATTCAGGCCAACCTTAGGATAAATACAGACTGCTGACCAGTCCAAAGGGGTGTACAGAAATTAGTATAGTACTTGTTTAAACTCATCACTTATTCTGAATCCACTAGTTCAAAAAAGTAGAAGTTACTGAGAATTTCTTTCAGAAGAATGTCAACTTTTGCTAGTGTTAGAGCAACAAACAGGATACCAATAAACAGGATACCAATAAACAGAATAAAGATAATTTTATAAATGGATTTAGTGGACATTTTATTGTACTATTTTGCAGCTGTATATGCTATACAATTGACAGCTTAGATGAACTCTAGTCTCCAAAGCCGACTGAAATACTGTGCAAGTGAAGAGTAGCCAAAGAGAGATTGTTCACTTCAACATGACCTCAGTGGTCTCAGTCAAGTTTTAAGTGAAGAGTTGCCCATGGTCCAGAAAATCACAGTCCCAGGAAAATACTGAACTTCACATGAGGGCACCCAAGACCTATCTGGAGTTGTAGACTCCAATTTTTTCTGATGACAGATGTAAATCATTCAACTTTTTTAAAATAGGGATAATAGGATGCTCTGTGAGAATGGAAAATGTAATTGGGGAGGAATGATGGAATGATGCATGGTAATTGTTGTCTAGGTAATCAAGGACATAGTTCTGCCAGCTGAGCCACTGAGAGTGAAGTGACAACACAATCTTTCTCTAATTTAAAGTCTGATTCCATTGTGGAGCAATTAATTTATCAGTTCACAAACAAAAGGTTGACACTCAGATCCCAGCAGAGAAGGGAGCATGATTTAATCTTGCCTTGCGAAATTCTTCTTACCCATTCAACCAAGGGAGTTTGTTTCTTGGCAGCCATGCAACTATCATTAGTTTTTAATTATCAGTATAAATGGTATACAGGCATAAATGGTGCTGGGGATAACCCATTTCCCTGTCATATTTGCAGGGCTGCTTTAATCTTATCTATTATTACACATTGGAGTACAATATTGAGTGCACAGAGCGGAGTGGATTTCCAAAGCATGGATCCTGAGGATATAGGATACAAAGATGTTTGAGTGGTGTTGAGCACTGGCAAAACTGAACATGGACCAGCATCCTGCAAAAGGGGAGTGATGGCAAGACTTGATATAAAGGAGAAAGCCATCACCCTTGTAAGTGGGAAGCTGATGCTGACAGGACAAGGCTAAAAGGGGAGAGCAATAAGGTGGCCCACTGAGCCATCTGTTCCCAGATGTGAGGAATGTGGTTAACAAAAGAGGAAGAATTTGAAATCTTAGTACATGGATGAAACTGCTAGCACTATGGGAACATCACAGGGCAATTTGTAGGACTGATATGATGGTAAGAGCATGACCAGGCATGACAGGCAAGCAAATGGAAGAAAGGGCTGCAAAACATATGAGGAAATGGTAGATGCTTGCTCTAACTTTAGGGGGAAGAGTCAGAGTTGCAAGAAGTTCTGAAGGAGGAAAAAAAAAAAAGGGAGGGGGATTTTCCAGCAGCACCCTATTACAGATTTTTAGCTGGAAGCACAGAATTAATTCAGCTGTACTTGGGAACTGATTAAAACATACAAAGCACAACATTGGTAAGAAGAGGTAACCAGAAGTTATCACATGGTATTTTCTAGGATGGTATCGTAAAGCAAGAACAATCCATAATGTTGTTGGGATGAATGTTTATATATGCATACATATATCTCCAATTAGTCAATTTTTTTTCTGCCAAGCAAAGGAGCATTTCATGTCACCCACCTCTGCAAAAGCCAACAGTAGTTCATCAAGCATTTGATGATGCCCCAGTTCCCAAACTACCTAATCTCTGCACAGAAAAGCAGCAGCAACCCTGGTGCCACTGCCATACACTGAGTGGGTAGAAGCTTTTTGAAACCCATTTCCCTGTTGCAAGACTGAACATACATGGAATTGCTAAAAAGAACACTTATGCCAAATTGACTTTACCATAATGGCAAGATGGCTTTTGGGATCCACTCAAGCCAGAAGTAAGATGGCAACAACATATTTGGGGGAAATATAACACTAGGAGAAATAGCTACGTATTTCCACCTCATTCAAACTGGGGAGAACAACATTTGTAAAATATCACAAAAGACTACTGCTAAGTAAAGGATGGTGTGAAATTATGAAAGTAGGGATCGATGGACTTAAAGAAAAATAAATTTAAAAACCGTAAGGAAGATTTTGTTAGGAATATAATCCAAGGGATAAAGGTGTATTGTTTGAGTTGGCACTACTGAGAGAGGCTTTATTAAAGACACAGTGATGAAGTGTCCCAGACGAAAGATAAGAACCACTGTGAGAGAATATTACAACTGTATTGGAAGATCATTATAGATCACAGATCTGAATATCAGCAAGGCACTGCAAAAAAGCAGAAACAAGATATATAGCTGAAGATGAGTATAAAGAAACAGCAGAAGCACGAAAATATACAATTAAAAAAAAAAAAAAGTGCTGCATAGGAGAAACCAGCAAAAGGCAGAATTAAATAAGCAAAATATGTGAGAAGCCCAGGGAGGCAAAGGCGAATACAAATCCACAGGTGACAGGAAAGGAGAGCAATCAACAGCTGCTGTAAAGAACACTGGATTTATATTGCCTTTTGTTCCATCTTCAGGTAAAAGAAAAATACTTTCAGATGGATTAGATATACTTGCATAAGTGATGTATGATGAAATCCACCAATATTTAAAGAACAGTCCTAAAGCAGTTAGTGTCAAAAAGTGATGAAGAGTGGAGAGATCCCAAGGGATTGAAGGAGGAAAAGGAAAGCTTAGAAGAGACTCAGAAAACTACAGAATAGTCAGAATGCTTTTGTTTTTTAGAAGAATTCTGAAACAAATGAGTTTCAAATACTTGTTTCAAATACTAAATTTTGTAAAGGACTGAGAAACATTCCAGTGGAGTGGTCCAAAGCAAATTTTGTGAAATCCTTACTTTTCCTGTTTCTTATTTTATTTTATTTTACTTTACCATAATATCTGGCCAAACAGATTAGGAAAAAACCCATGACATATGAATCTTAATGTCAATACGATTTGTGACATTGTCCTCTATGCCACTACTATGAACAAAGACAGAAGAACTGGTCTCCTAACATTATAAAAGTGGGGGCAGAACTAGGGGCGTCCTTTCCAGGGTGAATCTTGCAAATAATATCCTAAATTTGGGTTTATGCATTATTCGCATACAATAAAGAAGAGTATTTGTGGAAGGCATCAGATTAGAGGGATGACAGGACTGGAATGCAAAGTGATCTTCATACAGTGAGCAAATATCTGAAATCAGCAAGACAAACACTGTTGAGACAAGAAAAAAGCACTGTACTAAGGAAAAAGAAACCAAATGCTTGAATAAAAGCAGGGAATAAGTGACCATGCTGGTAAAAAGGAACTTGAATGTGATGGGCCACAAACTAAATATGTGATGCTGTTTCAAAAAATCAGTCAATAAAATTATACATTTCATATTGACACCTTCAAGGTACATAAAACACAGAAAGCCATTTGTAATGCTGATGTGTATTTCAGTGTGTAAGTGGCTGTGTATACTAAATAATTGAAACAATGTGGTGTAACTTGCCCCAAAGAAGAGCTAAGTGAGACATGAGGTGAGTGAGAGAGCTGGAAGGTGAGTGAGAGACTTGGAAGGTAAGTGACAGGCAGGAACTGGCTACCAGAAGAGGATGCAAAACAGTCTTTACTGAATGCTTTTGAGCAACCAACTTCTGAGAGAAGGTCAAGGCATACCAGGATACTGACACTCTGTGGAAGTATGAAGATGATAATTTCTCAGGAGCTTTTCAGGCTTTCTATGTCTGTGATTCTAGATTCATGTAACAACAAGGCCTTCACCAGAATTTCCTTAATAGACAAGTTGTCTGAAGTTGGGCTCCTTTGAAAAAAAATAACATTAAAAGTACTTCAATGATGTAGACCTTGGTTAAATAGTCATCTGGGCAATGGTTCAGGAGTTTTCTCTTTCAGCAGGTGAGGGTTTCAGCCAAAGGCATCGGCGTTGCCCTCGCCTGTTCTGGTAAACCAAAACTGTGTGCAGAATGAAAGAAGGACTGGGCCCACAATATTCTAGATCTGTTTTTGGAAAAGCAGCTATACCTGCTGTGAGCCAGGGATGGTCCAGGTGAGCACAAGCAAAGCAACGTAGATGCTCTTGACAAAAGGACATAGCAATACTCAACAAGTGTCAGGAAATGCTTTCTCAGAAATGTCATGTTTCTTTTCCTCAGCACCCACCTACAGGCTTAGTTTTCTGCCAAGTAAGTTTATTAACTTAGCCAGCCAGTAAATATTGACTCTGATCATCCTTTCCCCAGCTCATAACTGGGTCTATTTTGAGGTGCTGGTCATTAGCATCTTTCATTTTCAGACCTCTGTGGTTCCAACTCTTGATAGAAATGCCAAACTGCGATGGTAAGATGTATTATCATTTGTATTTCATCTTGCTGAAGGATGTTTTCCATTGTTGTTATTATCATATAAATTAGAGCCTCAACTAAAAACAGCAATGCCATGCAAGACTAATAGTGCCATAAAAAAAATTTATTCTAGTACTCTTTAAAAACATTGATTTAAAAGAACAATAAAATCTGACTTTTGTCTGCTGCTGCAAAGTAGCATTTGGTTCATTCTAAATATCAAACAGTAGAAAGTTAAAAACTCTCATATGATGAATGAAGCAAAAGATACAAAGACACCATCATGAAACTTTGTATCAGGGAGAGCAACAATCATTGTCCACTCCTGAGAGAATACTGATTTATTGGTTAGGAAACTTTGGTGTGGCTTGGCTTTTGCTTTGGTTTGTTTGTTTGTTTAACACTTGGAAAAGCATCTAATTCAATACCAAATTTCTTGGATGACAATGAAAACAAGGCTTTTTTTGAAAGGTATTATGCTCATATAAGTACATAACCTAGGCAGTATATGCAGCTTTAAAGTATCCTATACCATATCAGAAATACTGTTTGGCTATAACTTTGATCTGTCAAGAAATGAACTTGCCTGTTCCCATTTCTTTAAGAAATTCCTCTGGTGAGTTAATTTTGCACCAACAAGCTCTATGACAGATCAAATGTCACCTGTTGTCCTCACTTGCTTAACTTTATTCAGATTAGGCATCGTCTGTCCTTCCACAGCCAGCATAAAGCTGGCATAAAGCTCAAAGCCTACATAAGCTCTTGCTAATTTGGCAGCAATGTGACAGAAATTCAACATTGAATCTGGATCAAAAATTGTACTGCTGAGAGACCCATTCATGCACACACCTGGTATTGCAGATCAGAGACACATGGTTTAAGGAGAAGGCTAGCAGTGCATGAACTAGATAAAGTCAAAGTGAAAAGAGTTATAAGCAGTTTCATACCCAAAATATGGTAGTACTGGGAAACAGGATGAGATGACAGCTATGGGACCGTGCAGGAGCTGGCTGGAAGAGGCTTATGGCACACGCTGTCAATCACAACATTGTATGGGGACATCTCCATGTGTTGAGCACTAGAGAAACAAACAGTAGTTTGCACGTGGTTTCTTGCTGCCCAAGAAACCACCCAAGAAACTTCTTAGAGGGTTAAGTATAGTTTAGCAAACAATTCCCACAGACTCTCAGCTCTACATAGGCACCGCTGGAGATCCAAGGTAAGGACCTTTCCTTTCAAATACAAACATGCTGTCCTTGGGCAGAACAATCAGAAAAGTGATTGATGATGGAGTAATTAATCTCCTGCATTCAGTGGTGCTGAGTCACGTGTGATAAAAAGACTCTTACTGTGCTCATTCTGCAAACCCTGAGAGCTTCACTGCCCTGGCCACAGCACACAGGGTTGTTTTTAGCTACAAGGGACTTATCAAAGCCCTGTTAAAATAAGTACATTAAGGCAGATAAAGATGCAGCCTTCTTTACTGCAGGATCTGAGCACTGATATCTAACATTTATCCTCACAGTACTCCCAGGATGAAGCACCTGGGCAGAGATGGCTAGAAGTTGTATGCTCAGAGCTACCTAGCTCTTCCAGCGGGGAGTTTTTGAAGCTCTAGACCTTCAAATTCAGTGCCACAGTCAGGCTCAAAACTTCCTTCAGGCAACTAGAGCTTCAAGTTAGATGACGGTCTCAGATCTTCCCTCCAGCTACTCCTCTAAGATTTGTGACACTTTAAAGGCAGTCCAAGTTTCTACAAGTTGACACATACAAAACCACTAAGATACTGAAGGCACAACATGAGCTGGCTGGGCTGTTTGGAACTTTAGATCAGAACCTGGAAGCTATGAAGAAAGACTTCTAAATGAGGTTTTTCTCCATCTCAGAGATTTTTAAAGGTAGGTGTGTTCCTCTTTTGCAAACTGGGACTTTAGAGACACATGAAACTAACGCTTAGTTAGTTAGAAGGGATTAATGGTGAAGTCATTTAAGCTACAAACCTGTATGTGGTCTCTTCCAACCTTACCTGTTCTGTGATTATGTGATAACTGAACTAAAAATCACAGAATGATTTGGGCTGGAAAGGACTTTTAAAGAGCATCTAGTCCAAGAAGTCAAACCGAACCTGACATTTCCAGGTATTTACTTGAAGACTCTTGAAGAGAAATAAAAGGTAGCAACATGGTGATGTCGGAATTCTCAGACTGAGCAGAGTTAAAAATCTCCATGCTAAATCAAGTAGAGCTGAATTCTGAAGATGACTCACTTGAATTTCAGTTAAGTGTTGAGCAGCAGGTAAACAAGTTTGTGTTGAGCCTTGCATTGACTGCAATGACCAAATAGCTTTCTTTTAAAAAGGAGAGCTCACTACTTTTCTGAAGAACCTAATTAGAGGTAACAGCATTAGCATCAGATGCATTGGCATGTCTACGAGATAAACATGATGTTGCTGAAAAATGCTAGTTCAAGCGTCCAAAGCCACTAAAATAGTCTTGCATCCAGGATACCAAGCTCTGTTTCACTGCAAGGTAATGCCATTGCCCATTTGATCTGAGGGCACTAATAGTAACTCCTCCTTGTGTTCAGCAGCGTGCACACACAGCAGTGCAAATGAGCCACCATGGGCTGGATAAATTACACAGGGCAGTCAGTGTCAGAAACGAACATTAAGCTTTGCCACTCTCTCTGCTGCACTGCCCTCCAGCAGGGGAGGCAAGGGGAATGGCTGGGCATCAGATACAAACCTTTACACATCTCCTTGCAGCCATATGGGGAAAGCTTAGAAATGAACACTTAGGCATGGCATAGTTGCAAGGGCAAGAGAAGTCACAGCAGGATGGGGTCCTTTTAGTAGCCACATTCTTCCCTTGCAGTACCCAGATCCCAGCAGTAACTAAAGCCTAAACGTAGCAGTGCAAAATAAACACATTTCTACAGAGGAAATACTAAAGTGAAGCAACATCCTGACCACTCATAAACCCAGTGCTCATGTATTTGACTGAATTTAAATAATTCTTATAGGCAGTGACTGTTATTCCTTGACATTAGTCTATATGTGAAGCTCTCAACAAGTGAATATTTCTGTTCTTTCTGATTTACTATGCATGCATGACCTTCTCTCTAAACCTGACAGTAAATATTCTGTTTGTTTATTTTCTTGAATAAAAGGGAAGGACCAAGCCCAAGGCTGCAAAGTCAGTATAAGAGTCAAATTTATTCAGAGAACATGCACAAGGATGTAGTAGATAAAAACAACAATTTAGGGTGAGGGCATATAAAGCAGAGCAGAGAGGAAGGGATTTTAGTCACCATTTTATATGCAGTCAATTTTCCTGCTATCACTGACAGTCCCAACCTTAAGTGTTTCCATGAAAATATAGACAGATGCTTAAACATTTGCCAACCTGCTAACCCACTGGCAAAATAAGCACAGAAGTGTGTAATATGATACCTTACAGATTCTCAGGTGCCGTTATCCTCGTTTCTTAAGACTTCAGCAAACAGGATGATACAGGAGCAGCACTATCCTGCCCTGAGGTGAGGTTGTGTCGTTCTGAAAGGCAGAAGAGTTTACATGGAACCACTACACCTCTCACGGCAGAGCAGCACTAGGTGGCACTGGTGGTATTCACACACGTTTTCATCTGCCTTTCGATTTCAAAAAGGCATCCACTGGTACCTTTCCACTTACAGCAAATAAGGACGTGGTGGAAAACAGGTATTTCTCAGTGGTTTCTGAGCCAAAGATGGAAAAAAGCCCTCCTTTTTCCATATTACTGGAGTCTAAAGAAAGACTGACTGATCTTCCCGTTGTTCTCTCTCAGCACTGTTTGACTGGGTCTTTAGCTTGTTAACCTCACTTTCATGGTCTTTAATGATTACAAGCTAACTGATAGAAATACTATGTTGCACATAATGGTGTCTTTATAACCATTGATTACGCTGTTGTATTACATGTGAGAAGTGCCAAAGGGCTGGGTTCCGTGATGGTGAGCTATCAGTGCTGATCAATGGCATCAGTACCCCTACCTCAAAGTGTAGCTAGACTCATTTGAAAGTGCCAACACTACACAGGGGTTAGCAGCATCACAAATTATCCTCCTCTAAACCGACTTTAGAAACTCCCTAAAGGTTGCTTGTCAGTATGTTTACTTGCTCCCAAATTCAAGAAAACAAAACCAGATTGAAGTAGCAATGAACAGGAGAGGAAATTACTTTCCTCGGAGATCATGCATTAAAGCAAATTGAAGCACAACTCAAAAACTGTACAAGAGAAATCATTTGGGTGTGGCCAAGAAAATCAAAACACTAGCAAGGAACTGCCACCAAATAAGCAAGCTTTGCAATGAAGGTCAGCACTCAACCACATTGGTTTTAGATTACCTTCTTGCTCTGAGTTTTAGTAAAAAAAAAAAAAAAAAAGCCACAAAATAGGGTAATTTAGCGAAAGATAAGAGTTTACTTTACCTAAAGAACATAAGGTGATTAAGCTTTCTTTACTATAAATCTGCTAAAAGACACTCTTTCCAGTCAGTCAAAGTACTTGCACAGCAGTACTGGTTTCAGCTTGTGAAACCTTTTTTAGCAATGGCAATTTGAGCACAGGGTTCATCTCTGTGTGACACACAACAACCCATCCATGTAGTGCTTTGTTTTGCATCTACCTTGCAGAGACCACAGAGCCCCAGCACAGTCCCTGCTCCTGCTGCTGAGAGCCTGGTGCTACCACTTGCTAACCTCATTTTTGAGAGATGACCTGTAGGTAGAAGAGGTGCAAGGCAGGAAAACAACTTGAAGCACCCTTCAATAATCCCTGGAATATTTTGTAAATCACTGGAATATTTAATTTCCTTTAATATGAAAGCTGAAGGAAAGTGACTGTCCAGTGACACATCTGAAGGTCCACCTTGGCCCCCTTCTGATCTGATCAAGCTGGAAATTTCCCCAAGATACAGGCTGTCTAAGCACACAGGTGTGCAGTGGTACTTGATATTCAACCTTTCAGTTGTCTTTTCTTTTTTGCACATTTCTGCAAAATCCCCAACCACCCAGTGCTTAGTTTCTAATTTAGAGACAATACCAAAAAAACATGAATCAGAGACTCTAATCTTCCATAGTCTGTTTTGAGTCAAAATAAACAGAAAACTAACACAAAACACTGTTTTATAGTTCCCTAGCACATCTGCAAACCAAGATTCTTCATGTGAAAGATCATCTTATTTCGAAGTCTTTCCAAGCTCTGTCTGCCAACACTCAGTAACTCCAAAAATGCTGTTAGCCAGTTTGAAAATATTACTCTGCATGATTTCTAGGTTCCTATCATCTCTTTTCAAGTATCCTATGTCGCCTGTCTTCAAGTTTCTATCTTCAACTATCTACTTAACAGGAGAGTGTACAGGAAATAGAACTAGATTTTATTGGAGACATGTAGTGAAAAGAACACATGTTGGGACATGTGAAACTAGTTTTTCACCATAAGGGAGGTCAAACACTGGGACAGGTGCCCAGAGAATTTGGGGTATCTCCAAATTTGGAGATGCTCAAAACTCAATTGGTCAAGATACTGAACAAAGGTCCTTTTCTAGCTGAGCCCAGTTTGAGTTTGGGGAAGGACTGAATGACCTCCAGAGGTCCTTATCAGTCCAAAATTTTCCATGATTCCAAGATTCTAAGTTTAAGTCACACTTGTTAATATAAATTGCTATATGTTGCAGAAGTATTTTAAATTTGTGATTCTTTTGCATCTGCATAGACACCTTTGTCTACCACGTTTTGTTGTATTAACTAAGGATTATTTATAAAATCAGTAAAAAATTGACTGACTTGATCTATTCTCTTCCTACTTCTTTCAGTAATGGCTAAAATAATTATATCCGTGCTACCTAAGGGTATGCTCAGTTATAGGAAGAGAATCGATCAATATCTGAACTGCAAACTGCTGGGAAAGTGCCTCAGGGTTAATGCAGCATTTATGTTTCCTCTTCAGCAACAAGCCATGCAGTGTAAAGGGGCACCAAAAATATTGCCTATGTTTGTCTGACTACCAGAGAGCACCTCAAAACTTCTTTGAGTGAAAATTATTTTACTATTGGTGCCCTGGCCAAAACTAAACACAGTTGTTATTGCATGTACTTCCCACCCTACCCTTTCCCCCTCTTGGGAGAGAATGCAAGAGCATTCTTCCCTACAGTGGAAAGCCCATTGATCTTTTCTCCAGACCTTGAATGTGAGGGAAAAAAACAAATCAAACCAAAACAAAAAATTGGGAAATCCCTCTCCATGTTGCTTTTACTAGTGATATTCCTGTGTAAGTCCTCTGACAGAGGCAAGAAGCTGAAGGGGTGTGTACTTTTGCCTACACCTCTCTTGTGACCCATTCCCACCTCACCCTCTCCTGTGCCTTGTTTCTTTGGCTGTTAAGGAAGCACTGCAGTGCTTGTAGCTGGGTGTCACGCATCAAAATGACTCCAGTGAGCTAAGTTGGTCTAAAGCTGCTTCACGGCAATCCAGAAGGCCTGAAAAGGCCTGAGAATAATGGGGCTTCAACCATTTAATAAAAACCACATAAACCACTATGAAGATGCGCTGCAGTACAGCTGAGTAGCTTTGTTCTTCAGAAACGTGCTGCGAAAGATTCTCCCCCCTTTAGCCCCGCTCTTTCAAACACTTCTCTGTCCAGCATCATGATTCATTTTGCTTCATCTTACGTCACATGATAGAAGTGAAGATGACAGCCCAGCCCTAGAAACTGAAATTAATTTCCTGAAAAAATGCCTCAGCTGACTTATGATTATAGATCATGAAAATTCACTGATTACTGCAAATGAGGAAGATACAGTAAACTTCCACCAAAGGGATACAGTAGCTATAAACAGGCCGGCACAAGCAAATAAACACACCCTGAGATTAGCATTTTGAAGGCAATGGAGCAAGGAAGATATGAGAGGGACTAATCATTCGCAGACAACAAACTATTTTATTTGGTCCATAATGAGGCATTTGAGGGTGTTTTAAAGTTTCAGATTGTCACCAAGTGAACTATTCTCCTATTAATCTGTCAGAGAATTGGTAAACAGCCACAAAAGCAGCGGCACATGCCTACGGCTGTTGAGGGAAAATTGCCTACAGATTACAGTAAAACTATTTTCCAAGGGCTGGAAGAACACCCGAGAATACTACCTCTGCTGATAACACTATCTCTGCAAAGGAGCAAATGCTCAACAATTATCTACACCACCAAGAATGGCCACATTTTTCTGAGTGCTTCTATAAAAGCACTAAGGGACCAGGTTTACGAGGTACAAAACAGCCACGTAGAGAATTACCAAAAGAAAAAAACAAAGTATTAATTTTGCTTGAGGAATAGGAGGAGGAGAGAAAGAAATGGAAGCTTTCTTCGGTTTATGTGGGATTCTTTTTTTATTTTAAACCTCAGCCCTCCTACACACTTTTCTCCATGTCCAGGCATTTGTAGGGGTGTGCCTCTTCAGGGAGGAGGTAGATTCTCTGCTGTTTTGCAGGTCAGTATGTCACACTACATCAGCCAGAGTAGATTGTCCACTAGGAATTTTAATGAGTCTGTGTATTTTGTTCTCTTTTCCTTACACTGTGTTGCAAAAGGTCTCTGTCAGCAAAAAAGCTGGGGAGGGGAGGGAAAGAGTTCTCCCAAAAAACACCTTAAAAACGTCTCTGTCTCTCCAAAGTGTTCTCTGAGCTATGAGGGCTAGTTGAGAATTTGAAAAAAAAAACCAACAATCCAAAACCAGTAATCAACACTACCTCCACAAGAAAGAGAAAGGATTTTTTGTTTGTTTTTCGTTGAGTTTTTCTGCTGTCGATTTTTTTAATTTTTTTTTTTTATTAGGGCTCAGAATTTAGACAAACTGGCTCAAATTATGCACTGGTGTGAACTGGTGTGGTAACAGCACATCCTTCATCTTCAGACATGAGCCGGGGTCAAATTGCTTGCATGCACACCTTTGAGGGGCTGTGTGTGCATACTGGTGTGCACACACAATTGGCAACACCTCTCTTATCAGTAAGGTATTTTTAGACTCTGTTCTCCCTGATCTGGTTAGAGCAGACACTACAGTGGGTTAGGCCTGTGTCTGCCAGATAAACTTTGGAGTAACTGTTCCTGGCATCAACCAGTACAGCATCACTGGCTGATGATGGAATATGAGATACAGCTATTGGGCATCTCCAGCCTACCTCCTCTCCATTTGGAACAGATTTATCATTACTGTCCCTTTTTCCTCTTGAAAGGATATAAGAGGAAGTAGAAGAGCTATCCTATATGGCACATAAATGATATATCATTTATTGTTAAGTATCTTTACAGCTTCTACAAGACACTGAGAGTTACACTTGGTACTTCAAACGAAACATCTGGTTTTTTCCACTGTGTTTTTTTATGACAGTTCAGGCTGTCTGCTCCAAGGAAACCCTAAAAGTACAGAGTTTAGACAAGCAGAGGTCAGGACCATCATAACTGTACCCTATACACCAAGACTCACATAAGTATTACAAAACCACTGGATAGGGGTACTCAAGACCCAAGTAATGAAACTAGACTGTTGAAAGGGAACACTTTCTGGACACATTACACTGGGGAGAGGGTAAGTGGTAGGTTATTTTTACACAAAAAATAATTGATGCCTGTGGACTTTAGCAGCCATTACTAAGACTCTGTTTACACAAAATATCTTTTGGCTCACATCTTGTGCCCAAAGTATTTCAAAACAAGAGAGAATAAATTTTTGATGACAGCAAAGATGTTAGACTTCATATAGATTATATTTTAAGATTGGAACAAATAGAAGAACACAGATAGAGATTGCAAAAACCCGATTTTTAAACTGAGCAGTTTAAAGGTCTCTGGATAGAAACATAAATTTAAAGAAATAACCCAGTTTTCCTCAAAGGGACTGAAGAAAGAATGCAGATAGATTCCGTGACCTACAGGTCCGTATACCTGCATCTGCAGAGGAAGGAAGTGTACAACAATTTATGGGAATTGTAAATAGGGTGGGTGGAAGAGTCTGTATCTATACTGGCTGCTGAAACTGCCAATGCAGAAAACAAATAATGGTAATCTGAAGGAGTAGGAAAATATCAAACAGTGGATCAAGGGATAATCAAAGAGTCAGGGAGAACTTTGAAGAAGTGCCCTTAAGCAAGGTATCAGGCCCAACTTTTACTTTAAGGTATATCGGTCGTGAGAGACAAGTCAAATGCACCCAGAGCCTTATCTATAATTGATAAGCATGAGCAGAAAAAGAGTTTTCATTTGTATCTGGAGGCATCAAAATTATTAAATGCTTTGATATATGAGAGAAGTATAGACAATACACATCACAAAGTTTTTAGCGGTATTTGTAAAAAAAAGTAATTTATGTGAACTACTTTTTTCAGATGCTGCTCAATGGTTAAGTACTAGAAAACACACTTGGAAAATATATCTTGATACCAAATATTTGGTCTAGATCTTTCAAACAGAGCCAAAGTACAGCAAAAACAATAGTCTGATACTGTCAGCAAATATCTGAAGAGACATCCAAAGTTTTTATAGATTCATTTGCTTATTCAAAAAATCAATACAGACTACAAAAAGTTTTGGATTCTGGATGATAGTATGTTGTTCCAGGTACAAAGAAGAGCAACTGAAACAATTGAGAAGATAGAGAAGTTGCTTTATGAGAGAAGACTAAAAGGTGGAAACTCTTCAGTTTGAATAAAAAAATAAAAAAGAACACGGGTGGAATAAGATTAAAGCTGATTAAATCATGCAGGAGATGGATCCTGCAATACTATGAATAGACAGCTCCCAGGCAAGACAGAGATTGGCTTGAAACAGATTAAAAAGTACTTCCTGTGTCAGGGAGTGCTTGTTGTCAAACCTGCAGGAGCAGGTTCAGACAAGGTTTAAACAAACCATAGACCAGAGGTCCAGAAACAAACAGTAAAAAGGCCTAGGCAGGGATGTATTCTCTAACATATAAAACAACCCTGAAGGCTGGAGCAGTACCAAGGCAAGGGACTGACTGCAGGGAGTGACCAGTCTCTTGACCTTCCCAAAATAACCACTGTATTGCCACTCTTGGAGAAAGAGCCCCAGGCAGGACGGACTATAAATCTGGCTGAGTGGAGCATCTTGTGTTAAACTGTTAAACTGGTTCTTCTAATAATAGATAAATTCAATTAAGAAAACAATCAACACCTTTATGTGTCCATCTCTTTCTCTTCTCTCCATCTCTTATTCTTTCCTCTGCTGTTTGTTAAGGTATCAGTTCTTACATTAAAGACTCATCATTAAAAGCACTACCAATGATTTCTTATTATGATTACCAAATAATGTTCTTTGGAGTTATGAATACCTAGCAGATGCACCTCTTCTAGTCCCCATTATCCTTAGTGTGCATACCATCATTCAGTACCACGTTCTCTCAAATGACAAAGGAAGTGGTCTGAAGAGCCACTAAACCAGAAGAGCTTCCCATTAAATTTTTTTCTCTTTACCCAGAGACTCTCACTTCCAGAGTGGTATTAGAGTGCAACTTCTCTCAGTTCTGAAATGCAGCCAACCTAGAGGTAGACTGCTGCAAGTGTTTAATAGTTCCCAGCAGCACTAATCGGTAGGTAAGGACAGGAGGTTAAGAAGGATCCTATGTGGGAATAAAAGGAACAACCCCATTTCAAAGGTCTTGTATTTCTTCAAAGCAGCCCCAGAGAAGACAAAAAACGATAGATAGACATCAAATGCAAGCACTGGAGAAGTCAATCAGAAAGGGCAATCAAAATGTGTGATAGAATTACAGAGGCGAAAGATGATGAGAAGTTTGGCAGCCAACTTTTGCTGAAAACAGGGGAACTTGGGGCTGTGGAACCCTTTAACCTGTGCTGTGCATGTCAGTAGTTTGGTTTAAGGATTATTTTCTCCATAATTTAACAATTAATCCTTGATGAGACCCTGGCAAAGCAGATGGCTTTTTAAGCTGTGGTATAGAAAAAGTTGTTCTGTGGTAAGAGCAACAATCCGTGAAGCTATTACACATTTCCCAACCCACCTTATGTTATTTTTTTAGCAAGACTGCTTTTCTGCATAATTCTGGCTTTTATCATCTGATTCTTTCCCTTTTTTTTTTCCAGTAAACTAGTTTCTTCAGTAAGACAAAATGAGTCAGAATTAGAATACTTATCTAAAAGCATCCCCACAAAAACAAATATTTAATGAAAACATAGAAAAGCGAAAGTAGTATAAACACAGGAGTTCGTATTGGAAAACTATTAATCTGTTTTAAATAAGTACCCATAGTAATGCACTCCCTATATGGATTTTCCTGTTTGCTGAAAGAATGTTCAAACATAATACACAAGAATTTTAGAAGAAATAAAAACATACTGTCCTCTGATCTTTGATCAAGGAGAGTTCCTAATGCATGTATTGGGTATGGTGAGCTATCTCCAAATTCATACCAAGCAAATTAACTCCTGAAACTGTAAAATGTAGCAAGCTCTGCTGAGGAGTTGAACTAATCCACTTGGCACATTGCCATGCTAACCCAGCTGTGATGCTCCTGTATCCAACCAGCAATCTCTGACCTGCTTTGCTCTACACAAAGACACCAGCTTGTTCAGACTGAGTGCAAGATCCCTTCATCATGCTCCATTACACAGCTGGAAAGATGCCTCCCATCTCTTCCATGTGGTAATAAGAAGTTATACTGTGCCACTGGGTTTGTCAGAAGTCGAGAGGAAAGCCAGCTTCTTCATCATTTCCAGGCTTTCAGAGCCCTGAGAAGCAGTCCACTGGGAGTTTTGACAACCTTGGCAGCCTATGGACCAGTATGGATTAGTTGCTTCTGAACAGGTATCTCCTGCCTGTAGCTTTGAAGGGAGCAGTATACAAAGATTTGTGCCCCATGTTAGCCTAGTAAGAGAGACTTATGTGCCTCTATATCTCTCTGTAACCCTCTTCAGGGGCTGCAAGGAAGTCAGATAAATACATACAAGTTCTTGTGTCACTCAGGTCTAATCTATTCTCTCTGTCAGAGAGACAGAAGTCAGACAGTAAGTCGCACAGGGTCCAGCACTGACAGCTGGTCACCTCCCAGCTTTCCTCTTCAATCCATAAACACATCAGAGCAATCAAACATGTGAAAAGCAGCTTCCTCCATTAAGAAATATGTAATTGATTTTTTTCCATGCTGATACAATGCCTAGGATCTAGCCTAAGGTTAGTTCACTTAAATTCCTGTAAGATCTTTATTTATACTTTTTCCCTCTCCTCTTTCCTTTACACATTTTGGTTTCCACCTGGCCCTGCTCTGAATGCATGAACACATCCAATGTGCAAGGTGAAGTAGCCCAGGGCCTGAGCAGGACAGGCACAATCAGAGCTGCACTTCCTGTCACGGCAAAGTACAAGACCTGAAGATGGACCCTGTCAGACTTTGAAAGGCTGTAAACACTTTGCTTGGGAAAAAAAAAAAAAAAAAGAAGGTACGAAAATATTTTATGCTTTCAGTTACAAAATGTCAAGTTAATTGCATGGGAGACTGCTGCTTAGCATCTGTATTTCCCTGGACTTCTACTTTCTGATCTCCAGCTTGTTTTGATGAATTTTCAGATTCATTATTTAGATAACAGAAGTGCTCAGTCAGGACTTCACCAGAAACAGAAGAATCAGGGGGATTATATTACACAATAATTTTATAGTACAATTATTATTAAATGCATTTAGAGGAGTTTGGAAGACTGACTGACTTCAGGTTTCTCTTGCCATTGAACAGAAAGTGGTATTGAGAATATAATTTTTATTGCAACTTCCCTCCTCTTAAAATTCTAAGATTCTTGCAAACTTCCTTACTAAGTTTACTCAGCAAAATTAGAAAATATGATTTCTATAAGTTAACATGTATCATCCATAAAAATTAATGGGAATTTACTTTTAGTGTTACTCAGCTGCTGTCTCTGTTTAGCCCTTGCTAAAATAATTTCTGTTCTTAGTCATTCAGAAGGAGTTTTCACCACTGGCATACAGGCATTTTCATAACTTGCTTTCAAATCTATTGGGATTTGGGTGTTGTGTTTACCCTGTGGCTTTTGGTTATTTTGTATAGTTACTGTGAGTGACTGCTGAAATAACTTGTTTGAGTAATTTCTCTGTGGAGTAACAGTTTTATAATCTCTTTAAAGTGCTCCTTGCTTTTCTGATGCTTTTATATTTGTTTGTGCTGACAGACTATTAAAGAAGAGTTACTGATCTCAGAAGAAATTTTTCCCCGCTAACTGTGCACTTCATTTTACCTTTGCCTCTCCAGCAGTGACTGCACCCCAAAACAGTAGTTTTTCACCTTTACGCAGTTCATTGTTTTTTGGGGAGAAAGTGACTGAAGGGGGAAGATAGAGAAGACTTAATCAATCATACTCGTTTCTAAGGGATTTGGCATATGAGCCACAAACATTTCTATATGGGCTCCATGCTGATCCTTGTGTCAGAGCACACTGCAAGCTTGCTGTGCTGGCTGCAGGTCGAGGTTCCCAGAACGGGCATGCCAGGGCTGTAGGGTTTTACCACAAATACCTTTCCTGGGCCACTGGGAGTCACATGAGAATTCTGTAGATAGCTTATAGTGCATCCAGTACCATATGCAAGAGCAGCATATCAAAGGAAATAACACTAAATTTCTCCTAGGCTATTTTTTAAACCCTCAATGAAGGATATTTGTGAAGGGACTACTTCTTTTCACCCTCATCTCTCCTGTGCACACTGTATGTCTGTAGAACACATCTCCAGTCAAGGACTTGCTTTGTTTTTTTGAGCAGACTTTTGCTTAGAGACTTCTGCAATTCTTTTCAGTTTAGTTGAGATAGTACCTGGTATTCTAAGAGATCAATTGAAATACAATTTTGCCAAAAAAATCTTAGCATCCTAGAACGAGGTATGTTAGACTGTGGAATAGTCTCCTGGGGATGTGGTGGAAATGACTTTGCTTGCAAAATATAAAACTGCTGAAACAAACACTAGAAGTTATAGAGCAAAGAGCAAATGAAGTTTTTTTCAGGGACTGAGTTGGGATTTAGCAGACATGGTAGGTCAGTCCAGGCAGTTCTTTTTTTTCTTCACTCTTTTAACTCTGCGTAAGCAGTTTTATTTATGTAAAAACCAAAGAAACAAAAAAACACCCACCACCAGGTAAACCAAAAATCAAACAACAAAACTCCACAGAAAATCACTTCTTTAACATCTCTAACTTGCTTCACATTTTTGTAATTTCCCCAAGTTTTGTGAATACACATATTCTTCTTCTGAGCTGATAAGGGTTAGCTCCTTGTCTGACTTTGTTATTATTTGTCACTGTTTCTCCATCCACAAACTACACTAGATCCAAGTTTCCACAAGCAAAACCCACACTACAAGCTAATGCAATCCCATGGAACATGCCATAGCATCTGTCCATCAAATTCAACTCTGAGGATGCTATGTCCTTACACCTCTTCATATAACTCACTACAAAATATCCCTGTCCTGTAAATTTGAAGAAAGTCACTTTTATGTTACTTTAAGTGTAGAAGTAATGTTAGGTGCCCATAGTATATCAGAAAAGGGTAGGCTGTGTATCTTTCACTTGCCTGGGTAAAATATGACAAATCACATATTCATAGTTTGAAGGTAAAGCCAGAGTAACATTTTATTTAAATGCAAGTGGATACTTACTGAAGCTATGGTATTTCTCTATCTCTCATCTACATTGTTTGAGGTATAAGAGAAAAATCAAAATGTGTCTTGGGAGGATGGAGGGCCAAGTTCTTCCCTGTCAGATTTTTTTGTTTTGGAACTGTTTCCCCAGGTTTTTTTTGTTACATTACAAATACTTTGTAGTGCACTCAGCACTGTGGGACTGACACAGTTGAAGCGTCCAGCATTTAGCTGTGAAAAACCAGAAGTGTTAGATGAATAAGAGCATAGATGCAAGCCTATACAGAACTTGTGTTTTTAACACAGTGAACTAAAGCAAGATTTTTCAAATGCAGATGGCAACGGCTACCTGTGTGAAAAGATTTACATCTGATTTTATTGCTAATTTCAGACTGTGTTTGTCTTCATTCTTAGGTGGAAGTGTAACAGAACCTCAGGGGAAATGAAATAAAATAAATAAATATGAGAAAGCAGATATTTAGGTGCTTTGGTCTGGGCCAGTAAATATGACCAGAACGGAACAGCTGGGATACCCAGATTTGTTCTTTAAAGAGATGACCGAAAAGATCTCTTTGCCGTTCCCTGCTGATTCAATTTCAAGAACATATCATTGCATGAATTTATTCCTGGGATAATCACTGACTGCCATGAATATCTGTAATGAACTTACAGATCCCTTGGATGAATTCAAGGAGCCTTGGATCAGTCCCAAAAGTGCAACATGTCTTTTAATAACTGATCGCTTGTACATCTGGAGCTGACAAACCTGCACAAGTGGTAGGTCACAAATTCCCCATTCCCATCTAAGGATAATTTTAAGGATTTTAATCACTCTTTTTAAGCCTGAACTTTGTATTTGGTTTGCTTTTAAGTTCCCTACTGTATCTGGTTTTTCTGTGGGCTTTTGTTTTTATTTTCATTTGGTTTCAACAGATGTTATTTACTGCTATTTCCCTCTGCTTTGGAGAGGATTTATCATTGAGATGTATTTTCATTTTAGTGCACAAATACATTAAATCCAGGCATGAAGCCTGACCAAAACAGCTGGAAAGTGACACTGAAATTAAGGCTATAGAGCTGCTTCCCTAATCTGCTGAGCAGTTTATATAAATGCAGTTTAAATAAAATGAGTCTGCAAATCGAAAAGCTTAAAGGATATTAAATCCTGGCTTTACAAATGATGGTCAAGCTAGTAGGAACCATCCCATAGTGTGTAATCTTTTTCTTTCAGGTAACAAGGTTATCTGACCTCACAAGCTTTTTTGGAGTAAACTTAATTAAAGCCAGTGAAGAAAAAATGCAAAAGGGGAAAGGTAACAGATTTGGTTTCAGAAATCACGTATTTTTACACACACACACACAGACACACACATACACACACATATATGTGCATATCTGTGGGCTAGATGTGTGTTTCCCCAGTCTTAGTGGAAGAAAGGTTTATTTATTATTTTTTTCCCTAGGATATTTACACACACACATACACACACTCATAGTGAGCAAAGAAAAGAAGATTGGGATGAGAGGACACTTCCCTTTTCCTGGCAGAGAATAGCTCACTGAATAATAAAGGCTTCTGAAAGAATGTGCTACAGATGCTAGGGAATATGCTGCACATGTTGGTAATGAGTTTGTCAATGTTCCTAACATCACTATACAGCTGTAATCAATGGATTTAATAAAATATTGATATCTGTTTCCACAGTGTTTCTATTGTGTAGCAAAAATCTTTACGTAATCTAAACTAAACACATCTGCAATAGGTTGGAGACTGCATATCATTCCTTGCCCTAGTGGAAAAGCTCTGTGCCACCCCATCTGCCAGACTTCAGAAATATCACTGAATGAGAGGGCTGCTGTAAAGAAGTACTTGCTGTTTTATTTGAGATTCTGTTTAGCCTGGTAAAACATCCCCCTATCAATTTGTATCACTGAGCTGTTGCTGAGCTACAGGCCCAAGTCTAATCACAGATTGATGAAATGCATCCAACATGACATTTGACTCAAACTGCTCATAAATAATAATAATACTACTTTACATTTATACAACCCTTTTCAGCAAGAGCTCTCCCGAAAGGCCTTTTTGACCTCCAATTTATCTATTGTGACTCTCACTGAATTAGAGACAAGTGTAATGTTCTCTTCTCCACTACCACATATGACGTGGCAATAGCTATGAGACAAATTACATTTCTGATGAGAATCCAGTCATCTTAGCTACGTGATGCTCAATAATCCATCCCAACAGAGATCACCTGTAACCTTATTAGTGTCTCAGTGATTCAGACATCTGTCAACTGTATAAAAAGCTGCCTGCCTGGTAAGTACTTCCCCCTTTTTTCCAAATCTGGAATCTCTAACCCTCAAATAACTATGCAGACCTTAGCTTGACAATATTTACTCTAGAAAAAAATGATACTTTTAAGTTCAGGATTTTACAATTCGCTGTTGACCAAAATCTAAAGTTTCCTGAAGTTGAAAAAATAAGATTCCTGGAGTTATTCTGAATTTAAGGTGTTTGTGCCTCAATCCTAACCAAGAAATTACCGAAACATTCAAATTTACCACCATGACACTGTCATATTAAAAAGATTATGTAGGTCATATCAAAATATGGCTTTGTTCTGCTTGTAGTCATGATTTTTTTCCACCTTGCCTTACAAGGATAGATTTTCAAAGGCATCTAGGCATCAAACAATGCAGATAGGGATTTTCAGATTCATGTGCTGTGCCTATTGCAGCTTGAAGCCTAAATCCCATGAATAAAATTGCCTTCAATAAATCGTGAAGGCTGGCTTTAACAACCTGCCAATGCACAGCACCTATCTACATATCTAAGAAACTCACTGTAAGACATTTTCTCCCTGCTCCTGCTGAAAGCAGATGTTCAGTTCCTATTGCCTTCCAGAGGCACAGAATTCAGCCAATCAGACATTTCTACTTCTGTGTAAAAATTCATCATTTGATTAATAGACAGTATAATGGTTTTTTAAACAATCGTCAATTACTTAGGTTACTTTGAAATATCTTTATGGCTCCCAGACTATGCCAAAGACAGCTGGTGACAAATGTTACAATAATACATGGAACACATGGTAATAGAAAGAGAACACGCCAACCTGGCACTTGAAATTCTCAGCTTCTATACAAGAGATCCAAACATAAATTTCTGTTCTCACCTTGCAGTGAGAGCTCAGGGATTTTAGCTATTTTGGTGTGATTTTTTTGTCATCTCTGGCTTTACTGTAAAATTTTAAAGAAGCTTCTTGTTCATCCAGCTCAGCTCTATTCCCAAGATTATACCCATAAATCCATTATATAGCACCTTGTTCTTGCAAAGAGGTCAATGTGATCAGCAACTATCAAAAGTAAACAGGATGCTGATCTTATCATACATTATACATTGAATCGATAGTGAGAAAAAAAATCTAACAAACCAGCGATTGTCTGAACACATCATAGCCTGTTCTTTCCTTTCTTTCTTTTCTCACCTGCTGATAGCCTTGCCCCCAAACCTGTAACAGTTCCCATTTCTGTTTAGTATCTGCATGTCACCACTTGAAAATTCAGATATGTATTTGCTATACAGAGAGAGTAGTTTTCAAATCTGTGTTTAAATTAAGACCACAGGTAGAGTTAAAAACCTCACAACTCTGTCAGTGTTTCAGAAGACATCCCATAAACTGGAAGTTTTGTTAAATACCTACCATATGCCACCTATGCAACCTGGCATCTGAGAACCCTTTGATGTCAGTTTGATAAGTCAATGGTTCTGATCTCATAACCTAAGCCTGAGCAACTCATTCCTTACCCAGGAAGTAATCACAGATAAATGCAATTGAGAGCAGCCCTGAGGAGAAGGACTTGGGAGTGTTGGTGGACAAGAAGCTCAACGTGAGCCGGCAATGTGTATTTATTTGCATCCCAGAAAGCCAAACGTATCCTGGGCTGCATCAAAAGCAGTGTGGCCAGAGGGCCGAAGGAGGTGATCCTCCTACTTTGCTCTCGTGAGACTCCACCTGCAGTGCTGCATCCAGATCTGGTGCCTCCAACATAAGAAAGAGGTGGACCTGTTGGAACGGGTCTAGAGGAGGGCTACAAAGATGAACAGAGGGCTGGAGCACATGTCCCATGAACACAGGCTGAGACAGTTGGGGTTGTTCAGCCTGGAGAAGAGAAGGTTCTGGGGAAACCTTAGAGCCCCTTCCAGTACCTGAAGGGAACCTACAAGAGAGCTGGAGAGGGACTTTTTACAATAGCATGTAGTGACAGAACAAGGGGGAATGGCTTCAAACTGAGAGCAGATTTAGATTAGATATACAAAAGAAATTCTTTATTCTGAGAGTGGTGAGACACTGGTACAGGTTGCCCAGAAAAGTTGAGGATGCCTCACCCCTGTAAGTGTTCAAGGCCAAGTTGGATAGGGTTTGAAGCAACCTGGTCTAGTGGAAGGTGTCCTGCCCATGGTAGGCAGATTGGAAACTAGATGATCTTTAAGGTCTTTTCCAACGCAAACCATTTTATTATTCTACGAAAAATGAAGCACTTTCTAATAAAAATTGTTCAGACCTCTGTTGAAGCCAGAAGGAATTTTGATAGTTCTGATTTTATGGACTGTAGACTAAGGTAGAAAAAGTATGTTGATTTTCTTACAGGGGATAGAAAGAGAGAAATGAAAGCAGATGGATCTGCCCTAGCAGTGAACCATTGGATACAATACTTTGCTTCAGTGAGTATCCAAATGATTTTCAGGTAGTTTGGCACATAGGTAATTTATGTGCTTCGTTCTCTGCCTGCTATTTAGAAGCTGTTTCTCGAGTAGGGATTGTTCTCTGAACTGTTCACCTTTGCATGCACTGTTTCATTCTTAACTCTTTTAATATTCTTCTTAAGGTTAACTTAGTGAAGTGGATTCACTACACTTTTTTATTGCACTTAGAGACTCTGTTTGTGGCTGGGGTTAAACTAAAAACTGCACGGGTGCTCTTAGGTGACTGCTTCCTTGATGATTGCATGTATCATGCAACAGAGGCTGTCCCAGCCATGATATGTTTGCCATCACTGACCAGAAGCAACTATCATGGCACAGTGCCCCTGCAAAGGACAATGCTACCAAGTACCTTGGTTTATGACCAAATATATGAATTCTTCTTTAGAGTCCTCAAATATAAAAACTGGCTCCTAGATATAGTATATTTCATTTCATATTTTGGAGTATAAAACAGAAGTCAGAAGCACTAATTACTGTCTCATATGAGCTATATCAGAAGACTGTGTTAAAATATACAGCTCAGGTACCCCAATTTCCTGACCCCACATACAGCAAATCAAAATGATCATTTGGTGGAGGAATATCAGCCACTCAGCTCGTACCAAAATGAACTGAAGGTTCACTGGGGAGTGAATGGGTCTCAATGAGGAGACAATGACAGTATCTGAAAGGTTGTTGTCTCCACTGGAGGGTGGAGCTGGGCTCAGCATGTCCCTGCACCTCCAGTCTTGGCCTCAGCAGCCCCTCTGACTCGCTTCTTAATGCACAGAGCAGTTCAAACACACCATCACCCCTGCATCAGCAGAGCACTGCTATAAACTCCAGCACAGGACATGTGCTTGAAGGGCTTGTGAGCTACATATGATATAACATATGGACATTCAGAATATACACATGGAGTCTGAGAATGCCCAGGCTCCCTGGAGATAAGTAGCCATGGTCTCTAAAAAAATTCTTACTTCTGTATTCCCCATTGAGATATTTAAAAATCTGACAATATTTTTATCCTTACTGGTTGGCAAAGGAGTTTACTATTGTTATTGACAGATACAAAAACTTTAGAGGAGGCAGCTGAAAAACCAACAACTCTATATCCTCAACAGGACATTAGTACCTGGAAACCATAATGCTGAACTAAACATCCAGGTTCAAGCAGTCAAGCAATCCAAATGTGTATAACAATTAAATTATTATAAGGAATTTCCAAGTATCACCATCATATCTATCTGGATTAGGCTACAAATACACACAAACTTGCATCTTTGGAGATTCTCAAATCTTTCAGAATCATCTGAAAGGCTACAGAGCTGACACAAGTAGACTTACAAAAGAGGATAAATCTTGGCAAAACACTGCATAGTAGTTCAATTATCCTGCTTCAGGGAAATCTAATTTAATTGCTGGAATGCAATCACTTCTGATAAGGTTTGATACTAACATCATTTAGTGTCAGTAAACGTGTCTTCACCAGATGTTCTTTCTACAACAACTAAATAAAACTGATAGTCCCCCACTTCAAATAACAAAGTATTTGTTGTTACTATAACTTGTTAACAATCCAGCCAGAGGTCAATAACTAACTTCATTAGGAAAATACAAATTATAGCTTCCTCTAAAAAAAAAAAACTGCCCCTAGTATTGGTTATTGTAGAGTTCATTTCCTATATTCACAGTTTCTCCTTGCTCAGTACTTCATTACTGTGTGGCCCACTTCCTATAGACTACTCTGCTGTGCCAGTTCCTGGAGGGTGAAATGAAGTCCAGCATCTTATCTCAAGGATGTTAAAATGAACTATTGCAAAATTTGATGTTTAAGGGTGTTGGGAGACTGCTTTCCCATGTATCCCTAACATTTGGACAGTTTCAGTAAATGAAGCTGAGCACATTTTTTCATTGTTCTAGTTGTGCAAAGACACACAGTTGAAGACAAACGATGTACAGCTCCTGTAGTCTTCTAACACTGCAGGTTGTAACATTAGGTATAACTAGAACTCATGCAGACACCCCATGGTTAATGCCAAACGAGGGAGGTAGGACAGCCATTCTTATGTCCTCACACGTTTTAATGTTCTTTGGTATTTAAGGAAATAAGTACTTATTTAAGGAAATAAGTACTGAGTAAGAGGTTCTGATTTGCAGCATGGTGGCATTTGGAGTGTACAAGGGCAAGGAATGCAATGTAATCCCGATGCCAAAACTGAAGTTATTTTTATTCTACAATTCACTGACAAATTCTATCACAAGTAATTTGTATTTATGAAACCGTATAATAGACCCAAGTGGGTTTTTTTAGATGTTAAGCCTATCTACTGTAATCACACTGTAGTGAATGTATCTATTGTTAGCATTAGCACTGAGAATGTAAAACTGGAATAAATTTTTATTACCTAGGGAAACTTACATATGTAAATTTAAGCAGCAAAAATCTCCAGCCTATCAGTATTGAAGTTTTCTTGTTTTGTATGGTAAAAAACCCTTAAAATAATTAATCTTTTGCAAGGGTACAGCTTAGTAAGATGCGTTATTTTGGAAATAGACCTTGAAGCTTTGTAAGCCTGCAAAATTTGCAAATAGATGAGAACAAACCCTTAGTAAATTAGATAAGGTAATAAAGTATATACTCTTTAACTAATTGTAGACATAATGCCTAGGTATTAATATAAATTAGCTCACCTGTGAGGATGGTCTCTCTTTTCTTAAGAGCTGAATAGGTTTGCCGTGACATTGCGACAAAAGTCTCTGGAGATGCTCTGTGGATAACGATGAATATTGAATTAATTTCCACAGCATTAAACTACACTGAAACATTTGATTCCTAGTTGTATTACTTGTTTTGTTCCCACCACCCTACCAAACTTAAACCATGTATCTTTAGCTTGAATATCAGAGCACATACCATAGACATCCTTCTCCTAGACAGTCATTGGCTCATGAGAAGAGAGAACTGGGCTCTGCAAGTGAAATTTTGTCAAATTTTGTCCAAGGTTTCACAAAAACCTATTACCTCAAAACATGAATGTGCTGTTACCTCAAAACATGTTGGGAGTGGAAGCAAGAAAGCTTAGACTTTCCACATCTCCAATTATGATGCACAGTGATGACTCTTAGAAAGTTGACATCTTCCAATGCTTTCCACAGAATTATTCTCTTTATAGGTTAAGAAAAAGCCTGTACTATCTTGGATGCCACTGTGTGGAAACACCTGACACTCTTGACTACAATACAGTCTTGTAGTACACAGAAGAAAATTTCATTCATCTCCCAGAGGGCTTCTTGATCACAGCCATCAACATCATTTGATCTGACAACAGACAAAAACTCTCTTCAGAACAAGCTACTTTACCTACAGACAGCTGTACCTGAGCCACATGAGAACATTTATGGTCCCTAGAGAAATGGAGAGTTGTATGCAGAGATCCATGGTCAGCATGATACTGCTACACAAATACAGAGGGAGATTAAAGGACAATTCCCACCCTATTCTTCTGTGGCTCGCAATAATCTTATTCCAGTTCCTATTCCCCTTTACAGGAGGGACCTACAGAGCATCCAAATGAAACTACGGAGGTGTGGGAAAGCAGGGCAGATACAGAGGGTAAAGCTGTGAATCCTGATTACGAGAAATCCCACAATGCAAGACTGACACTGGAAGTAATAAATCCACCACTCAAACAACTGGCTGCTGTTGCCTATAATCCTCCAAGCTGGTAGAGAGATTCTCAAGGTCCCATGAGACTCTCTACCTGCACAAGCTGACTCATCTCTGTCTGCAATTTAACCCAACTCCAATAGCTCCCAGGCTCTCAATAACAGTGTGACCTGAGCTGGAGTTTGGTTTTCAAGAGCTTGATGCTATTTCACATTACAGAACTTTCCCCCTTATGTGTCATGAATATTTTCAGCACAAGTCTTGCTTTTCTTTATCATGTCTGAATCTGTAGCATCAGAAATAAAAAATATGATCAGGGAAGATCTGGAAAAACATCTCTCAATTTGTTTGGGCTTTGTCATCCCCAGAATGAAAGACCGGTTGCTGGCATGGAGTAAAAATTGGTCTTTCAGAAAACCTCCTGTGTTACCAGCAACAGTTAGATTAGCAGAGAGCATTAATCAATCCCCACTGGTACTACATATGCTAGTCTCTGAAAGGCAAGAAATACTTTTTAGATAAGATTTTGCATACACAGCTAGCACAGAGTACAGTGAAAGAGACAGGTACAAAGATTTTGTTTGACTGAAAAATGAGCCTTGTCTCAGCTGCTTTGACTAGATCCCAGTTAACAAGAACATCCTTTCCTTCAGATTTTCATCCACGAATGTGTATAATTTTGTGGGTTTTAAAATAGTGAAGTGCTTTGAGGGGAAGCCATATGAGGAGTAGCTGAGGTCACTTGGTCTGTTCAGCCTGGAGAAGGGGAGACTGAGGGGAGACCTCACTGCAGTTACGACTTCTTCGTGAGGGGAAGAGGAGGGGCAGTCACTGATCTCTTCTCTGTCTTAACTAGTGACAGAATCTGAGGGAATGGCCTGAAGCTGACTCAGGGGAGGTTTAGTTTGAATATTAGAAAAAGGTTCTTCAGCCAGAGGGTGGCTGGTCACTGGAACAGGCTCACCAGGGAAGTGGTCACAGCACCAAGCCTGACAGAGATCAAGAAGTGTTTGGATGATACTCTCAGGCACATGGTGTGACTCTTGGGGATGGTCCTGTGCAGGGCTAAGGATTGGACTCGATGATCTTTATAGGCCCCTTCCAACTCAGCATATTCTGTGAAAATGGACTTGAGATAATTGCCTACTTTGTAATTTGCACATTCTTAAAATCCTGTTTATTTTTTTGCAGCATCAACAGCCAAAGTATCCAGGGTTCAATCCTAACTGCCACAGGAGCCCATGAAGGAGCCACACTGAACAATGATTTGGCAAACTTCTCTTCTATAAATCTTCTCAAAATAGATCATCAGGATTGAACCTGACTGTCTAAGGCACTTACAGTCTCTTTAGGCTAATCATTTACCAGAAGATATCCAAAATAATTTACAGACATTTTCTGCTCTGTGCCAAATTTAACCCGAAAACAAGATTTGTTTCCAATTTCTGATTCCTGATAATTTGTTTCCAATTTCTGACAATAGCTAAAATTAAAAGAAAAAGAATCAGAGGAATAAAAGTAGGGTTGGCTTTGGTTGTTTGATTTTGTTGGATTTTTTCAATCAGAAAGACAAAACTCCAAATAGTCTTCACAAAAAATACAGTAAAACTGAATGTCTATACATATGATGACACTTGAAAATAGTTTTCTTAGTGTGTCTTTATAAGAGTGATTTGTAGTATCCACTCATTTGAGATTACTACATATCACATTCTTTTTTAATTGCTAAAAAGCAATTCTTTAGAAATGACAGTTTCTTTAACATTTATATAGATAAGCCTATTAAGAATGATTTTAACACTAATGTGTTAACCACATTGTTTGTTTTTCTTCACATTTTCAATTACGCTTTTAACGTATCAGGAAACCCTCTTACAGCACAGAAATTGTTCCAGCAAGTACTGGAAACCATCAATGACAGACTAAGTTTTCAACATTATTCCTGTCAATGCTAAATAAACAACACAATAGACTGGCCTGTAAACCAGAGGATCTCAGTTTGTGATATGAAAAGTACCCACAATTTGCAAAACATCAGAAAGTATTTTAAAGATTAAGGGAGAAGGGGAGGATAGAGTGGAAGAAGAACTATTCCTACCCATTAAATCAAGGAAAGAATTTAAAAGGAAGGGAAATGCAAGTACTGGGTGACTATTTGAAATTAAGTCTAATTTTTATCTGACTGAATGTCACTGTGTCAAACTATGTACACCACAGTGCACAGTAAGAACAGTTCAATCTTGTATCAGTGCAAGTGCAACCTGAACTTTCTGAGGTTTTCCTTCAGAAATTACCTATTCAGGCTGCATAATCTTTATTATTGCTGAAGGCTTTAATATTTTCACAATGCTTTGATAACCGTTGGAGCATAAAAACATAGGTATTCCACGTAGCTCTTTGTAGAATCACTTTCCAAAACAGAATAACTCTGATTTACCTTAGAAAGTTGTGTTTCATAATTTAAGGGATCAGAAAATTCTAAGTACATATTGGCACACACACACACACACACACACACACACAAAAGCAAAGTCTGGTGTTTGCTTTTAACCTAATCTGATCAAATTCAGTTACTGCATATGAGTATGTGTGTGTTTTTATCTGCCTCTCTCATCCAACTAACTTTTAAGCCAATTTCAACAACATTGAATAGAGAGTAAAGGTCTTTGAAGTAGGTCTCAACATTCTGGATGTCAAATTTTCTACAAAATTACTGGAAACAGGTAGTTAGGTAGAGATGAAAGGCCATCCCTTGCCTGCACTGGGTATGTTACAGTGAGACCTCAATTCATACCAAGCCTTAGGGGATTTACAGAGGCCAGAGAATTGCTGAGTGTCCCAACATGAAAAAAGTTTCCATCTGTGCTCATATTTTTATTAACTGTGACACAAAGAATGCTACCATGGGACTCCAAGCCACTAAGAACCAGACTTCATTACTGCCACTGCCCAAGAAACCACTTTTCCAGTTCTCTTAGGGTGTGTTAGCAACATGCACAAGTAATAAAATCTCCCCAGAGAAGAGCCCTTTCTCTACCATATAAAATGTCTTACCATAATACTGTTTTGTTCCTGAATCCAAACTCTGGAAGCTGAGAACTTAACTGGGATGCCACATCTCATACAATAAGGCTGAAAACCACATAGATACCAGCATTCATGTTCATGCATTGAGCTTTTAACTGACTCTAAGTCATCCTGCTCTGTCCTTAGCACGACTCTGTGGAAAAGAGTTAAGATTAAGCTATTTTTCTTTTTCTTTTGACTCTCTAGTTTTTTATTATAAAGACAGCTAAGGAAGGCTTAAACCCCAGCACACATTAGAGCTGCTCAAACTCACACCCAACTGCCAGTAGCACCAGCTGCAAGACAGACATATAATCTTCTTTCTCCTTAGAATGCACTCCACACCAAGAGTTAGGGGAACATATGAATAATAACATATTGCCTTTAAGAAATCTAGATAATTCAAAGTCTTTAGGCTATTTCTTGGTCTCACAGAAACAGAAGACAAACATGACTTGATTTTTTTTAATATGTACAGGTTTTGATTATTTTTTTTCTTTACTCCCTAATCTTCCTGTCTAGTTAACTAAAATACAGTATGAAGTACAGTTTGTAAAAAAGACATGAGACATGGTTTTCACAGAGAGGGGAGTGGCTGCAGAGATGCTTGCAGGGGATGTTGGATGTTTGAAAAGGGAAAATAAAAGGATTTCAGTTCAGCATTTTATTAACTATTGCTTTTTTCCTTATCACTGATTACACTTGCATTTTTTTTAGAACTGTCTCTGCCTTCTCCTACGCTACAGGAGATGCTGAGATGAATAGGGATAATATGCAGAGCTAAATCAGTCATTTGTTATCTAGCATTTCCTTGGGATATTAAGATCCCCTTCCTTCTGTCTGAATATAAGAACTACTACTTATGGAGCTACTTCAACAATATTTCTGGTATTTTTTATTTTTAACATTTAAACATCAAGTCTCCTGGAATGTACTGCTTTGTTTATTATCGTTATCAAAGATCTGAATTGAGGGATTGAGAACACCCTCAGCCATGCTGCAACCACCACCAAGTTGGGTAGGTTTGATCTTCGCTAGAGTAGGAAGTCTCCCCAGAGGGATCTGGACAGTCTGGATCAATGGGCCAAGGTATGAGGTTCAAAAGGTGAAGAAGTGCTGGGTCCTGCACTTGAGTCACAACAATCCCACACAGCGCTACAGGCTTGGGGAAGAGTGGAAACTATCCCAGTGGAAAAGGACCAGAAAGTGCTGGCTGACAGCCAGCTGAACATGAGCCAGCGTGTGCCCAGGTGGCCAAGAAGGCCAGTGGCATCCTGGCTTTTATCAGAAATGGTATGGCTGGCAGGACTAGGGAAGTGAGGCTGCTCCTCAAATCCTGTGTTCAGTTTTGGAGTCCTCACTACAAGAAAGACATTAAGGTGCTGGAGCGTGTCCAGAGAAGGGTGACAAAGCTGGTGAAGGGTCTGGAGCACAAGTCTTATGAGAAGCAGCTGAGAGAGATGGGGTTTTCTAGCCTGGAGAAAAGGAGGCTCAATGGAGACCTTACCGCTCTCTGAAAGGAGGTTGTAGTGAGGTGGGGAACAGTCTCTTTGCTCAGGTAAGAAGTGATGGGACAAGAGGAAAGACATGCCTCCAGTCGTGCCGGTGAGGTTTAGAGTGGATACTGGAAGAAATTTCTTCACTGAAAGGTTTGCCAAGCACTAGAACAGGCTGCCCAGGGAAGTGGTCGTGATGCTATTCCCAGAGGTAATCAAGAGATGTGTAGTCATGGTGCTCAGGGATATGGGTTAGTGATGAACTTGGCAGTATTAGGTTAACAGTTTGTCTTTTCCAGCCTAAATTCTTCTATGGTTACCAGTCAAAGAGTCACACTCAAATGACATCATTATACAGGTCTGTAGCACAAGAGTACCTTGAGTTTTCCTCAAAGTGCAGACTTACAAAATTGATCCTGCACCCTACTACCATCCTTTGAACTGTACTCCATTCCCAAATTTCCCCCTATAGTCTTAGCATAAGAGTCTGCAAAGGAACTACAGGTCTACTCTGGCTGTGCCTTCTGTAACAGAAGTACCAATCTCGTGAAACCATAATCACTTGCAGCAATAAGTGTCTTTTGTCACTTCCATGACAGTAAAGGATGCAAAAAAATGTGAAGAAAGAATATTCATATAACCTAAAAAACACATTTTCTGCCCCATTTTCCTCACTTTGCCTCCTTCCCTAGGGACATTAAGTATAAGCAACCATAGATTTTAACCACCACAGAAAAAGGATGTTAGCATTAGTCTCTGAACATCTTACCAATGCTGGTTGCTGCTTGTACTTTCTCATCACTCTTATGCTGCCAGGGTTTGATAATGTTCAGTGAAATCCAGAGGTACCAGTCAGCAGTGCTCAATAGCACTGAACATAATGAGTGATCACGTAAAAACATAGTAATTTATTCATGAAAAGATGGTAGCTCTGCAGTTTGTGATTACAATATCTTTTAGGTTCAACAACAAAGAACTTCTGTCCACAAATAATATCAGTGAAGTCATTAAAAGAAAGAAAACAACCGATTCTATTTGGTCAAAATGGAACTTTGGGGATGTTACTGCAACAAAAATCAGAAAGTCAAAACAAACAATAGCTCTAGTAAAATATTTTTGTAAGCTTTTGTATTTCCGAGTAAGATGGTTTTAACCCCTCCTCACAGGGCATCACTCTTGGGAAATCTAATTAGCACTGGACAACTGCCTAATGTTTACATTAGGTTTAACTCTGCTGGCTTCACCTAGAATTGCAAGCAGTACTCCTTATTTGGCCTGCTTCATTTCATGTATACTCACAACTTACAGACCCCTCCATAGTACAATTCTATTTCCTCACTGCAAAATTTTGCTCCAAGGCCAATACCCTTTGATAGTCTACTTCCTTCCGACTCTATTTCCTACAGAAGGAATAACTTATTCTTCCATTTCCACCTCAAATTCCTCATGCTTCCCTTGATATATACTGATCATATGGGCAGGGTGAGGATAAAGTAAGGATGTTTGGAATCTGGCAATTACCAAGGAATTTATCATGCAGTATAAAGTGTCATAATACTAGCTATAACTTTTAAAAACTTGCCTTTAAGCTGAAAGAACAATAATAAAAATTGGAATTAGTATTAAATATTTATATTCTGCATGCTGGGAGAGAAGGATTATGTCACACTAGAAAAAAAAAAAGCCATAGAATTCAGCAGTTAGACTTCTTAATTCTGAAAGATACCATTGCAAAGTGGGGAAGTAAAAAATCTAGTCGAGAGTTGAAGTTTTGCTATCTGTGTAAGAAATGACCAAGATACCTCACATCAGCTTGCAAACTTATTTGGAACAAATAGGATCAACTCCAGTTTCTCCATGGGACTCATCATGATTTGGGGTAAGGCCAGAAGAAGGTTCTCAGGGAAAGCGTGTCTTGAGTACACATCCATCCAAAAACAAATCAGGAAAACAATAACGTGATTAAATTTTTCACATTTTTTCTACACTTACTAATCAAAGACTCTCTAAGAACCTAAAAGACTACATTACAACTTTCCAATTACCCTTTCTTAAAAAATTCTTTAATTTAAATAAATATATGGAAAAAACATAAGTCTCAACTCAAGTATAAAATTGGTTGTGACTGTGCTCTCCCCTACTCTTTGCCAAGCTGCTAAAGCTGCACCCCTATAAAGAGAGGCAGAAAGGCCACCATATCATTCAACACCCCTTGTTGGATATCACCAGAGCAGGTTTAGCTTATGATAGAAATGTAAGAACAAGTTACCTGACAGCAGAGATACACAAAGACAGAGCTAGAAGGGAACAAGAGCCTCAGGCTCATTACTGGATAAAAGGACCATTATCAGAAAGCCAAACGTATGAAGGCTTATCTGCATTTCTAATTTGGAACTGATGGTTTAATTCGGTTGTTGAGACTGGGAAATCTATGACTTTAGGACAGAAAATTCTCTACATCTGTGCCTTGCTTCTGAATTGGGAAACTGATTAATGGGCTTGAAAGACAGCTAAGGCTATCACAGCTGCAGAATAATATAAAGTAAGCTAGTTAGGAGTTTTTATCTACCAAAAAGGCAGGACAAATAATAAAGCTTCACCACACAACAGAAGGCCTTTCACACTGAAATATTGCCGGCTCATTTCTATGGCAGCATGAACACAAACTGCAGGGTGTGGAACAAGTTGCAGTCAGCTGGTGAAGAAGGCAATTAGCAGGACCAGAAAACTCCAGGCTATTTCCCTTCTTCCCACACATTATTTTAAGAAAGCACCACTGCATGACACATAACTCCCCTTTCTACCTACTTCAATCTATACTCAAGGAACATTAAGCAGGTAAGGCAGGGTAATGTTGCTCACCCAGCAGAAACTAAGTAAAGATGAAGAGGGAAGATCCATTCATCCTGTCTTCCAAAAAAAAAATATGAAATAGAAGGTGTCAAAGAAGACTAGCAGGTGTCTAGCACAAAACATGTATTATGTTTGTCACATGATGCCTAGGGAATCTCCCTGGCACAAAATACTACTGATTTAAAACCAAAAAAATTACCTGTGTTCAAATAGTAACTTGACAAAAAAAAAAAAAAGGGAAAATAATAAGAGTCCTCATTTTTATCACATTAATGACACTTGGAAATCTCAGTTTTGTAGAGCTGAACTAAATGATTCTAAGTGACTATTCTATCTGAGCCAGAAAAAATAGAAAAAACATTGTAGAAATAATCTTGGCAAACTAGTAGAAAAAATACTAGATGCCTGTAAAATTAGATGTTGGTTTTGTCCTCTAATATGTGAAATGCAGTATTTCATACTGATTTGTCTTCTGTGTTACTCAGACTTTGTAGTTAAACTGCCGAAGGTTTACACCTAGTCATATATCTAGCAAATATAGGAGGTCAGCAAGTAGACAGCAAATGGAGTCAATCATATATCCAAGGATGAAATCTGAATCATATATAAAACAACAGGCAGTGAGATTTCTTCATCTGGCTGAACTACAGTAACTACTCTGTAACTACTAATCGCATCAAATTCCATTTTATGTACTTCACCAAAACACTTGGCATCAGACAGTCTAAAAATCAGTTGGAGAAGCAGTGTCTCTCAAAGGCCATGCTTACATGCCACATGTATTTTTCTTCTCCAAAGACATTTGCCACAACCACTTGGACGGGCAACCTACAGAAACCTACCTAGGACCTGCTTATGTTCCATTATTACTTTGTTGTTGATGTTGTGCTGCTGTTCAATCAAGACACAGTGAAGGGATTAGCCTAATTTCCTACAGAAGCAGCCCCAGTGTTACACTCTGGTAGTGCGTGTGCCTTGGCATATTCCATATTCCAAAATTACAGAATAAGGAAGAGGGCTTAAAGATATTTAGTTCCTACAGGTTTCATACAAGACAGAGCAGAGAAGAAGGACGACTAGGATTAGTAATTCTGAAAGTTCACTCCCCACCAGCATTTTTATCTTGTTAGGCAATTCTACAGGTTAACACAGCAACCCACAGTTTGTCAATACTCTGCAGAAGAGGGCTAATAGGGAAAACAGAGAAAAATGTTCTTGGTGGTTGCAGAGACAGCAGAATACCTTTGCATATTTCAGTCAAAACCCCCACATTTAACCAAGAGGCATAACCTATGAGATTCCTTCATCCTACTGCTTAGAGAAATTCTTGCATTTTTTCCACAGAAAGTGAGTGCCTTGCTCTGTTTATTTTGCTCCTTGTTCTCTTTTTTCTCCCTACAATAATAATCTTAGCCAGCTCCTTTCTTTGCTTCTCCATTGGGCAGTGAACAGCTGGGCTTTCAGGTGTATTTTGTATTCTGCTGAATGCTTTCTTCTCCACTGGGAAAACATTCTAAAACTGTACTTCAAACTTTGTCACCTTTTCTTCTAAGGTGAAGCACCACTGCATAAGATGAAGAGCTTGATATATTTTAAAATCAGTAAAGGATATTTTTGTCCCTGGTGTTATTACAAATTGTATCTTTGCAGTATGTTATTTATTCATACATTTACTTCTCTCACTCTCTTAATAGCAGTAAGATCACAACTGCAAACCCTGAATTCAATCCATTTGTCTTACCTGGGCTCTTCTTTCCTTGCTGCTATCATTGTCTCTGACAAAACACTGGCTTGTACACCTATGTAAAGCTTAAAATTAATAAATGTTCCATTTACTTTCATGGTAAGAACTCATTTATCTTCTATTGAAATCTCGCCCATTGCTCTTGTGAAGGATTACCTTTCACAAATGGTGCTGGTGATGTCCTCTCACCCAAGTTGCTCATGGACAGCTCGTGTTTGCAAATTTGTGGAAGTCAGTGTAGCGCAGCATAATGCTTGGATGTTTTCCAGAGTATATGGCTTTTTGTTGCTTGTCCTAGTCCAGGCAGCTCTGCATGTTGTTTTCCTGAACTCAAGACTTTAAGCCTTAAGCTTTACTTCCCTTTTTACCCACTTCTCCTTCCTGGGCTTTCTGCAGTGATCCCAGTGTCCTCTCTCAGTTGTTCTTCTCTCAGTTCTGCTCATGTGATCGCCTTTCCTTGTCAAATCACCACACTTTCTTGAAGGTTAATTCTAGTTTTCCAAAAGTCTCTCTCTTGACATTTTCCGTTACACCCCATCATAAGCTCTGATTTGCAGCCCCTTGCAAACTGACAAATCGGCTCTTTAGCCTCAGAAGAGACACACATTTTTCGGTGTACTCATTTTCTTTTTCAACTCAGTTTAAAAGCTGTGTCTCATATGGTTCACTTTTACCTGGAGAGCAGAACTCACTTCTCAAATTTCTGTAATGCGGGATATCAATTAGTCATCTCTGCCTCAGGAAACAGTAAGACACTATAAATACGAGTCATCTGTTGTCATAAAAATGAGGCTATATTCTGTCTGTTTTCCTCGCCACTGGCTCCCAAAGCTCTCAGTGCTATTTGAGCACATTTCCATCATCATCCACATTTCCAGAGAGGTAAATTGCTACCAGTAGTTCCTTAGCTCAGTACTATCAGTGCTCAACAATCATTGAGAGCCAAGCAATTTAGTAAAAATCTCAATTTTTCACAGAGATCCATTTATTTCAGGGCGTGAGCTCTGACCTCTTAATTACATAGGTCTTTAGAAAATGTAACTGCCTCTTTACCACCAAAGCATCTTATAGATATGCTTATTACAGACATGGGAAAAACAAGGCAGTCCATGGAAGATTTGCGAGGAGAAAGAGGATTCATAAGGGACTATTTGAAAGAGAAAACATGAAAACAAAGCTAGGTGCAGAAGAGAGCAATAACCTGACAAAGGAGAGGAAAAAGCGTAAGCAAGAGGCTCACTTAGTTTTGCTTCATTGCTCTCAATACACCATGGACCATTTAAGAAAGATATCACAGAAAAGTCTAAGTAAGGTGTTACCCCTGCAACAAGAATCAGTCTTATGAGAAAAGGTGATTTTTTTTTTCCTTCGTAACCCAAAAAGGAGCATGAAGGGGGTCTTCATGTCCCCTGGTCACCAGCATGAATTCCAGCTGATAAAATTAATTTGACATAATGATGTGAAATAAAGGTAATACTTTCTGTTACAACCCTTATAACTGCCAAAAATTAGGTCACTTGATTTATGGTCCTTACTCTAGGTTATACCAGTGCATTAGTGAAAGAAAATTACTGAGACCAGCAAAAATAGGAGGATTTTAATTCTCCTCAAAAAAGGACCCACATGATATTATGGACAGAGATTGCACTGAACTTTTGGTCTGGCTTTTGGATGTTATTTCTTGCTTTACCTCCTGTGTGTGTCTGATGGAGCATTGCCAGCTCTCCCAGATTTGTACAGCCAAATGATTTCAGCCCCTGAGGTGGAGGCTATTCAGCTTAGCTGACAATGTTAAGTTTTTTTCTTTTCCTTGGTAGCCCAAATTAATTTTATTTTTCCTGTTATTTGTCCAACCAACACAGCAATTAATTACATATATTTCAGTCTTAAAACCAAGCTTAATCTCTCTTCTCCCTGAATCATTCTACATCTACTAGGCTGTGATCATTTCTCTATTCAGCTTGGCACCTGTATTTAGCAAACAATAAACACAGGACAGGATGACCTTGAAATATGATTGAACTCAGCATTCCACCCATAAGAAATGTGGATGCATGTGTGTACTGAGGGATTTTAAAAGCCTTGAAGGAATTTGTTTAGCGGTTGGCAGCATAAAGTCCTTGTTTTGGAAACACTTTTTTTCATTACAATTATCAATTCCAAGGAGCTCTTTGGCTTTTCGCTTTTCAGTTGGAATCCTATTCATATTCACATTAATTTGATTTAAAGTTGACATAAACTGAAGGAAAATGCTTGAACAAAATTCATATTCCCTTTATCTATGCACAAAAAATAAGAAGGATGCAGATGAACAAAATATTTCCTTTTGGATTTATAGTTTTCTTCTCTCCAGCTGCCCTTCTTCTCAGATTTGTGTGTTAGCTCCAGGGTGTTTTAGCAGTGCAGCATCAAACTAATCCCTTTATTATTCATCTAATATTACCTGAGTGTGGCCCTACCCTAGGTTTCCTTTGCCAGCCTGCCAGGGTGACTGGTGGGCTTGGTCCCAGGGAGCCCACTCTCACTTCCCAGGCCAGCTGCAGAGTTCCTCTGGGAGCCGATTTTGTGTGGTGAGGGGGAACAAGAGGACAGAGGGAAGGAACGGGACCCATTTTTTCCACAACAAAACAGAAGTAGAGCTAGCTGCTAGCTTGAGTCTCCATCCATCTGTCCATGCAAATCCTTCAGATTCAGAGAGAACAGAGATGAATGTTTTGCTTGCCTCTTCCAAGAGTCCTTCATCAGGCTTGTCCTCTCCAGGACACAGAGAGTGAGGGGGATTGTACAGGGTGATACAAGTACCCCCGTGGCTGAGTCTTTTGGCCAGGGAGCAGGCAGTTCACAAACTGAAACTTCCAGTATTGCACTCAGAGAAGATGAAACAAGGATTTTTACTTTCCGTTAGTACTTCACCTACCCAACTGCTGTGTGGATCAGCACAATCAATCACCTAACAGAGAAGCCCTGTAAAGGTCAAGCAAAATTTCAGTGCAAGACTTGTGGGATACATTAAAGTGGTTGCTCATGGCAGAACCTACCAAAGGCTGTCATGGGTACAGAATTCACTGTATATGATAAGAAAGCAACGTTTTTAATATGCCTTTCATCCAGAAAGGGAGTCTCTACCACCTGAGTTTAGAGATGACCTACACCTGAGGAGTTAGGCTGCAAAACTGCTCAAATTCTTCTGTACTGAAAATGCATCCATTTTCAAAACTGGTTAATTGAGACAACAGCTAATTCCTTTGGATTATCAAATTCAAGTTTTCACCAACTGGAGTTATTTAGACTACAATTACGTTTTCAATTTTTTAAAACTAGCATGTGAGAAAGCATATGAAAAATGAACTCCTCCTAAAGTCACCATTATTGTTCAAAATATGTTTTCTTTGGGAAATTTAATCAGGTTTTGTTCACAACACACAGGAACAAATTTGCTGTTTCTGCAGGGCTGAGATGAGAGCTCTTCTGAGCATAAAATAAAAAGAAGGAAGAATTGCGTATCAAATTGCAACTAGATAAGGAACTTTATGTGATGAGAAGAGTGAAAGAATTTGGTGGATCATTGGATTTTGACATCTCTACTTTTGTGGAAAATGGCACGTGGGCCTTTCATAACCATGAGTGTTCAACACTCATTTGAGCAATCACAGCCCTCACAGCATACTTGTTCTCTGACATTTATGCTGCCAGGGCTCTCTCAGCAGCCCCCTCATCACAAATATCTAATGCCACCTCCTGTGTGATTTAATTTTCCTGTGAAGGTCTTCTACTCACTGCCTTACCACGCTGTTTTGCTCATGGTTTCTGATGAAACCATAGCTAAGAAGATATCAAACATAATAAAAAATGGAGTAGGGGAAAGCATTTAGTTCTTGGCAACTTCACTGAAGTTAGCTGTCCCACAGAGGAGGATATTTTGATAAAGTACCTCCTCAGAAAAAAATACTTTTCCTCAACTGAGCTGAGGTGTCATACTTGGACAAATAAAAATCTTGAAGTTGTATCTTGGAATAAAAAATACTGTAACTAACATTTCAGGATAAAGTTGAAAATATTCCGTACATGAATAGCAATTCCTGTTAGTACTTGACCCTTGGAAAGGTCATCAAATGGCAATCTCTGAATGAAACCAGGAGGCTTGGCAGTTCCCTGACAAAGTTGATAGAAAGGACAACTTTCAGTTGTTGGCTACAATTTTTTTTCCCTTTCCCCAGTTGAAACTGTAATTGCGAGGAGTTTTTTTCGAGAATGTGAGACTAATCAAACGAGTGAAACCATGAGGAGAATGGAAATAAGGGAGAACAATTTAGTAGCAGAAAATAGAAAACTCGAAAGGAAGGAAAACAAATGGACTCCAGGGAAAAAAAATTAAATTATATTTTAAGAGTCTTACTGATGGCTGATGAGGAAAGGGGTTAATTAGCAGATAAGGGACGAATTTTGCAAAACTGCTTTGGCTGAAGAATTGAGAACTTCAACAAAAGCAATAGAGATAAACAGACCACAGACCCTGTGAAAGGTGAAACAGCAAAGCCTCTAGAGATGTCAGACGCTGAGGGGCTTTTACTGTAGAGCTGATACCAACAAACTGTGAGCCCAGGCAGCAAGGCTTCTCTGCATAAAGATGCAGCTGCTATAAGAGCTGTCTGAGGGATACAGAGAGTGGAGCTGCTGCTGCAATAAACTCAACATGTTTGCATTGTCTGGTAAAATCCATTAGCAAACTTTAAAAGTCAGAAGTAAAGAGGTTTCCATCTTCTCTAACTCTATATTCTTGGTATATCAGTAGGTCAGTTTTGTTGGCATGGTGACACACTAGACAAATCTGTTTACTCACCTGGGCTGCCGCCATACCAAAACACCTCGGTGATAATCCACGGGTCATGTGGCAACGGGGGGACAGGATCAGTAAGTGACAGGGATGCCACAGAACAATTTCTTGCAAACCATCAAGCCCCTTCAGTCACAAATAACTTTCTGTGCTAAAAAACCTGCAACATTCACCTTTTACCTGCCCTGCAGGAAGAAAGAATCTTGAAGAAAAAAGAGCATTTTCAAAACCAACAAAACCTGCCCGTACCCTCATTTTTTCGCCCGGAAACTATTGCTGTTCAATACAGAAATCCGCCCGGTAGGGCGCCCAGGTTTATCCCAGGCTGCAGGACAGTAGTCATTATGCCCTGAGCAGGGGCACCGCAGGAGACGCGGGAGGCTCCCTCCGGCTCCCGCGCTCGGGCTGTGCGGCTGCGGGAGATGCCAGCGGGGGGCGCTCCGGGAACGCCGGGAACGCGCCGGCGGGGCCCGCCTGGGGGTCCAGCGGGAAAGGGGGAATTTGGGGGAGAATAAGGTCGGCATCATCCCTCCCCTCCACAGCTCCTTTTCTTTCAACAGAAATAATAAGCTCCTCGGTGAGACTGACCGAAATCTAGGAAAAAATAAAGGAAGGAAAACTAGCAAATCTATCCTTTAAATAATTGCTGGGGGAGGGGGAGATGTTTGGGGTTTTTTGTTTGTTTTTTTGTTTTTTTGATTTTAAATAGCAAAATAATAGCACAATATAATTTCATTAGCAACTGGAGATCAGAGGCGTCCTGGCTTGTTTCCAAGTGCTGTCTGGTTGAAGAAATGAAACATTTACAGAATTTATCAGCCTGCTATTAAGTCTTCAATCCTGTAACAAACCCTCATTTTCTCCACCCCCTCTCCAAAACCCCCCAAGAAATCCTTGTGTACATGTCCAACGAGGCTCCAGAAATAAGTCCTTCTATTTTCAGTAAGCTTAATTTTTTTTGTACAATGTAAGAGGTTGAAGATACTGCTTGCTGGGTGTTGTAGAGAATTTCCTGTTGTGTCTCTATAAACACCATGCAGATTCTAGCTAAGTGACTGCATGTCTTACTGTTTAACACCTTTTTTTCTTTTGTTAAACAGTATTTCCTGTTCCACAGCAGCTCGGGCTCTCTCTCAGATCTCATCACCTCGATCATTTCATCCTGAACGAGCACACCATCTTTTCCTCTCCATCTTCTCCCCTGAAGAGATCCTCCGTGCCTCCTGCACTGCCCTTCACAACTCACAAAGATGATTCCTACCTCAGGCTCCTTCCTTGCAACCAAGCCTGCAATTGCATCACTGCCCCCCTTCCTGCCCCCAGCCCCTCTCCTGCTGCCTGACCTTTCATGGCAGGCACAGCTGGTTGCTGTGATTTATTATTCCCTCACTAGCTGTGCTCGCTCGGGCATATGGGGTCCCACTGCAGAGAGGAGGCTGTGGTGATAAACTTCAGCTGAGAAGATGACATTTAGCAGAGGCCCCACGCCTCAAAGCATGACACATCCTTCTGCTACCACCTGATGTTGCATCTCTGTCTGGACTCCTGGTCTGCTGATGCTTTCCTTCACATAGCCAAGCACAGCATTCTCATGTTACATTCTCGTGTTACACCATCAGACACTTCCTTGTTTAAACTAATAGAATAACTAGTTTGTGGATGACTGAAGGACTACAAACTATTCCTAATTACCTCGGGAACCCTGTTTTGCTTCCTTAGTCATGCACTTTGAAAAGTCCTCTGATTAGAAAGGGATACTTAAAGGCTACTGAATATCTGATTGAATGCCTCATTAAAACAGAGATATGAATTCAGTCCTGTTCTTGTTGAACGGGTGCACACATCATAGCTGTGCTAATGGGCACTTTTGGTACAAACATGGAAAAATGCTGAGGCTGACCTGGCCTGATTGTACTTTAGGTGTCCAGCTGCAGCATTTTCATGTGGCAAATGAAGATAGTTATAAAAAAGTGTCCCTTAGGGCTCAGAGACCAGTTTTGTTACTAATTTCTTAGACAATCACTGGATTATCTGATCGGTATCTTTTCCCACCTGAAGAGACTCCTCCGGAGAACAGAAAAGAAGCTCCAAACAAACTAGAAAAAGTTTCAAAAGACAAGACCTGCAATGAAATGTTTGATGGCTTTGATCTAGGGAAGAGAAAATGGAGAGAAAGCTTGTAATTGGATATCATCCTTGATAGGCTAAATCTTTCTAAAGAAAAATTCCCGAGTGGCGACTCAGGCAACCTCTCAGACATGAATCAGGCATAGAATTGATCATGCAGAGGACTCCCTGATACTCTACCTTATTCCCAAACTTTTTTCATCTTGTCTACAGATTAATACACAGACACTTTGGATGTTTAGCAGATGATTCACTATTTTTCTCCTTGTCCACACTGTTACCATATTATGCTATCTGTTCTCCAGTTTAGTTTTAAGCCTGTGTTCAGCTTGCTTCAAAGAGGAGGGAAATAACCTGTTCTCCATGTCCCTGGTGAATCAAAGAACCATGTAAATTGCAATAAGGTAGATTTAGTTTAGACATTCTGAAAAACTTGCTTATGGATAGGAAAACAGGAGAACAGTTCAACCAAGGAGACTATGGAGCCTCCATCCTCTGATGCATTTCAGAGCAGGCTACAAAAAAGATCTGTCAGAATTGAGAGTTCCTGCACTTTGCCTTTGGCCTGAGATGATGCCTAGGAAAATTGCAAGGCTCCTGCATGCTGTGTCCACTTAGAGGCAAGGAAGAAAACATCTTTGGCAAAAAGGAAGGGAAGCAGTGTGTAAACAGTGCTATGGTAACACTAAAAAGAGAATTCAATTTACAGCACTGTCATTTTAGTACTTATCAGGAACACTAAGTTTGCTTAAATATATAATGTCTAGCATAGTAATTCCCTCAGTTTATAAATTAACTTGTCAAAATGCTATTGCTTTCACGTCTGTGTTTAAAATTGATTTTCACCTTCACAGATATGACTAGAGATCTATAGTAACTTTTCTTTCAACTTTGTTTGATTTTGTTATAAGGCATTTTTAAAGAAAAGATATTTTACAGGCAATAATTAATTAAGAAAAAAGCTACTGTAAGTCAGGAAATCATGACTCTTTAACCATAAGAGATGAAAGGAAGTTAAGTGAGAGTGCTAAATTGTAACAAATATCAAAAAATGAAAACACACAACAAAAAGGGAAAAAAAGATCAATGTGACCTAAAATATAATTTTTTAAATCTATAGATCACTGGTTATAATTTTAGTACTGAGCTTTGTACTTTTGTAGCCGTGTAATATGCACAAAATGTAATTCTGGATAAAGATGTGATAGAATAATACTGATGGTATAAAGGAGAAGCAGCAGCACATTTTAAACTGAATAATTGTGACTGTGTCTCTACCGAGAAGCAGAGAATTGTTGACCCTCTGTTTTGCTGCACCATGTGAAATTCAATCCAACCAGATGATCCCATTTGAACTTGGAACTAGTTTCTTTTAGATTACTATCTGTTCAAGTATCCAAATACGCCTCCAAAGTGCTTGAAGATGAAATACAAATAATGGGAGGTGATTCTAAATTGCTTGGACTGTGAGTGAGCCAACTCTTTTCTTCAAAACTTATTTCCTGGAGAGATTCCAGACTTATTTTCAATTAAAACAAGAATGAAACAACTTTTGCTGTACGTGCTCTTCAGAGGCTCCTCTTCTTCCTCAAACTGCAGCTCCAGGGCATGTGACTTCATTTAAAAAAATGAAACACTTTTAGGCCATCTGCGTTTTTCTGCATAGCAAGCAGCCTTATGTAATCCTGTTCTGCTGACCTCTCTCCTGCTGCAAGGCCAGTCTGCACAGCCATTGCATTAGGAGGAAATGGCGAGAGGCCTTTTGGAATACTCTCTCCCCTAGCACAGTCATAAATCAGCCTTCCAACTCCTACACTCCTGGGCACTGCATCCGTTGTTGTGTCTGACATAACGCCATCCCCTGGGTCTTAAAGCACATGTCCTGGTCTTGCCTTCTCAGCGGAGGATTTGTGGGAGGGGATGAGAAATTCCAAAATCTGAATTCCTTCGGAAATCAGCGTCATTCAGTGTTGGTGATGTGTCCCCTTGGCTTATCGGATGAGCAGCCCATTGCACGTCACCCTAAACTTTACCACAATTAGTCAGGGAGCTAATCCAGAACTGGGAGAAGGGCAGTGGCTGCATTGTTGGAAGGCCAGCTAAATGAGAACATATGTGCTACCGAGGAGCAGCTACAGCTACGTCCTTCATTCCAAACTACATTGTGAAACAAGGCTGACACAGCCTTAAAACTATTAATTTCCTGTCTTGTTGATAAACTTCAGCACTCTGTTTAAGAACTATGAGGCTAGAATGAATTTCTCTATACCTTCTCGATCCTCTCACCAGTTTTCTAAAGGAATCCTTTCTGGTTTGATTAAGGTAAAATTGAGAATACATAAAAATAAAACTGCTATTACTATTACTACTGCTATTATACTATCACAAAGTATATCTACCCTTGCTACAGCATTTTCTTGGATACCTCTTCAACAATGCCTGAGATCTAAGCATGTGGCAATTTAAACTGCAGAAGCAAAACCAGGAAAAAAAAAGCAGGGCAAATGTTTCTGTTCCTCAGTTTACCTATCTTTGAAGCTGGCACCATAAAGGCCTTTCACCTGAAATTCATTCTGACAATTGAAGACTGACCAGTGTCAGTCATCATTTGGGAAGGACATCAGTTCTCCACAGAGTTGGAGACCCTACTTTTGTGCTGAGAGTTTGAACTGTAGGCATGTTTTTGCAGCTCTTACAATGTTCCATCTAGCCAAAAACGCAGGTCGTTCCTTGCTGCTGTCTCAGATACATTTGTTCACTGAGTTCTATCAGTGCACCACTTTTCATCACATACACTAACACATACAAGGATTGAAAACCTGTGTTTTATTCTGTAAGATACAAGGTGTTTGGAGGCCTGAAATATGTCTGTGACACTTGGAAGGAAAGCAACACCAGCTTGAAACATCACCAGTGATGTATTATGCCATCTTGACCACGGTGTAATTTCTATTTTTGCTATATGGATTAAAAAAAAAAAAAAAAGGAACATTTTCCTGTCAATGGAAATGGAAGCAGCTGGTTTTAAGTAAAAGTGTGTAGGTCAGCAGACAGAAAAAGACAAAACAGAGAATACCATTGCTCCTGGTACAGAAGGATGGCCATGGTCCCCACCAGAAATGGCTTCATTTTGGTTCTAATGAAATGATCCTGAAGAGTTCTCCAGCTAGGTCTCAAGGACAACCAGTAGGGTGGTGGCTTAAAAAAAGGGTGTATGCTAGATGGATTTACGCCAGAACACCTTCAGGTTCTTTTGAGAGTGAGGTTACTTTCTGTTACTTTCTACCCTTTACAACTACACAACTATTTTTTGCACCCCCACCCTTTCACTTGCGTAAGATTTCCAGCAGTGTGTCTGAAATTGCAACCGACGGCCAATATTCAAACACCTTGGTTGCCTGGCCACTCTCTGTCCCCAGTATGACACTTCAAAGGGCAGTAGGAACTGTGTCACTGCAGATTACTTAGGAGATAAAATGCCCTATAGGAGGAAATGATAGAAGATGAGAAGGAAAGGAGTGCAAGAGGTCCTAGAGAAAGAAGGATGGGGATAATAAACAACTACTACAGACACTCCACACAGGTCATATTTTACTCTTGCTTTACCTTTTGGTTTACCAAAAAGTGGCACTTTGAGAGTTCTGCTTCATACCTAGGGAAAGATGGAGTCCCAAATGCCCACAGAGTAAAACTAATAGAAATTCCCAATATGCCATCTCAGTGTTTCCATTTTGCCATTTCGCATTGTCATTAAACCCAAATGGTAGCACTGTAGCCATTCTCTCTTTCTGGTTTCTAATTTTTCCTAGTATGAATGCGAATAACAATTTTGAAATAAAAGCTGAGGTTTTAACACAGTCGTGGAATACTAGTGTCATGAGCCTATAAAACAGGTTTTACACATTATCTCTTAGGATGTAACTGCAAAAAAATGCAAAGTACAGACTACTGATCCAGCCTGTGTACCTGGAACAGTTTTTCCCTGTTTCTTAGCCTATTCCAAATGTCATTTGTTATTTTTTTTCATAGCAAATTGCATGGCTACATCTAACATAGAGGATATTTAAGCGCTGCAATAATTTACACAGGAATTTGGCCATTTCTCCACCATTTGGAGTCTTTAATCAGATCTGGAGTCTTTCTGATGATTTGCTACATTTCCAGCAAAAAACATCAGCTTACTAAAGGAATTTTTGAAGAAGAGTCCATATTTTTTGAGAAGTTATTTTAGATAATAATAAAGATCATTTAGCAACATGAAATGTATTATTCTTCTTCAATAGAATTATTCTGGAGTGATACCCTTATAATTAAGGCAGAATATGATTTTACAACTAAAATATCACATTATTAACCACACAAAAAAGAGAAGAAACACTGATTTTTAAGTTCACTGTAACCATCACTATTTCTGACTTTTTTTTGTGTGCCTAACACTACAGGCAAAGCACTAATGGAATTAGCAAAATTATCTGGAAAAATAAGGGGGTTTTTTGCTATTATATATTACATAGGCTTTTTCCTCAGAACAGATTTTTGGACACCCATTCTAATGTCTATGATCTTTTAGGTAATCATAGGATGGAAGTGCTTGTCTGAGAGATGAGGTTTCTTTCTTTGTACTCTTAGGCAGCTGAAATGAATAATACCTTAATCCCTTGGCTACTTCATTTGTAACTGCTTGGTAATTGTGAAAGGGTACATTACTGCTAAAGGATTAATTTAGTTCCTGCAGGAGAATTCGCAGCACATACCACATATGCAGCAGCCCTTCTCAAAAGAAGGTGACTCAGTTTCATCTAACACATTAGGAATGTGCACCTTCTCTGCTTCTGATTCATTTCTGAGAACTGAGTACAAGTAAATAGCATTTCCACAGCCCTTGCTGATTCTAATAGTATCTCTCCTGGAATTGCAGGTGAAAGAATGTTCATTTTCAGATGACTGCCTATAATACCAGAGAAGAATAAAATTGCAGGTTTGGAAAAAATACTAGAGATAAATAAAATTATACGTTTACATAAAAATAGGGCACCATTGCAGGTTTCCAGCCAAACCTCTCTGTGAAACCAGGTGGAAAAAAAAAAACCTGCTTTCCCAATACAGATTTTCATTGTTTGTTTTTTTTTTTCTGACCATTCGAAATACCTGAAAATATATATGAAAGAATAAGAGCCTCTACACACTGCTGACTCCTTTCATATTAGTCTGAAGGGAAATGTCATCATCATGGCTAGGCTTCGTGAACAAAGATCTCCCAAATCTGAAGGGAAAGACATACAAATAAATACCAGAAGAGGACATAAGAAGTTACCATTTCTAAAGATGCCTAGGCTAACAATACCAGACTCTGGAAAGATGCAAGGTCATGTCACCAGGCAGAGTATCAAACCAATTAGGATATGGCTCACCAAACTTTAATAGAAGCATCATTCAAATCTGCATTGAAACTGAAATGTAGAGTGGAAAAGTCATGTACTGCCATTCATTGTGCAATGTTCTGTGCTTACAGAATCCTCCAGGAGTGGCATGTCTGAGCCATAAGCAACATATTACTCCAGTTCTTGACTGTACAACATAAGGAATTGAAGACAGAAAAATTTAGCAGAGATTTCTTCTGAAAGTTGAATTACATGATAATAATATTCTTGTGTTTCTGTCAGAGCTTACATTCAAGGCTTTACAGGAATAAAATCCAGTACACTACTTGCTACAAAGGTAAAATAAGGAATCCCTTTCTTCCTAGCTTCAGCAGAACTTTCCAGTATGGGGTAAACTCTGTTTAGCCCTGTATTGGGGGTGAAATAAGATGGAAAAATACCTTCTGTTAGTCCTCTTAACAAGGAACACTCAGCATTTCTGAGGCTGAAGTCCAGCAGCATTCCCTTTTGCTCCCTTCTTCCTAGTGGAACATAAAAATTGTGTAGAAAGCAAAAAAGGAAAGAGAAGGTCACATTAAAAAAACAAACTGGGAAATATTTAGGACATTTGGGGGAAGAAAAGGGAATAATCAGCAAAGAAATTAACAGAGAGCAGGTAAAGAAGAAAGAATTTTGAATCAGACAGTTGTACTAAAAGAGGTTCTTCAAAACCCACAGTGATCCAAGATCTTCACGTTGAAGATTGGCAGCCACTTTGAGACCCTTCCCTGTGCCTTCACACGTGGCAGTGCTGTGGAGGCTCGCCTCTGGAAGTGCCTGGCAGTGCACAGGAAGAGGGTTTAGTGCAATTATTTTTGACAGCCATCCTTTGGCAAAGGATGCAGCTAAAAGACAGCAGGCTGGATGAAATAATTCTGAAAACTAAGTTCCCATCTGACTTTTAGTTTGTAACAGTCTAGTTTCTGTCTGTGTGTTTACCAGTGCCTGACTGGGTCCTTGGAACTTTGAGGCAGTATATATATTCATAAATGATAACATTTTGATGCGTTTTTCAGCTCAGCACCTCCATCACATAACATTCAGATACAAATTATAGTATAAAAATTGACATTTTTTTGAAGTCAGCTAGTACTGCAACTTCCAAAAATACTTGATTTCCAATACCAAGCTAATATACTCATCCAATGTTGAAAATAAATTTACTTATCGTAAAACTGTGATGGTTAGGTACTTGATTTTGCTGTTGAATCATCATATTTTATTTGCATGTGCTGCACTAAAGGTTAATAATACTTCTTCGTTTGAGTAGCAGTATTGGAGATTGGCAAAGCCTGCCAATAATTCAGATGTAATTGATGTGTCTGCTTGCAGATTCACAGATTTCATATAGATCTTGTCTGTTATAATGTGACTCATTCTTCTGTCCATGACCATTTGTATGGAGTGACATTTGTGATTTAATTTTACAAATTACACTTAAAGCAGCAGTGCAGTTTAGTTTCTTTGGCATGATAATTGGACAGTATATTATCGAACATTAGGGTCTGTTCCCATTCTTTGTCAGCTCAGTTCACAGCAATGGAATCTATATTTATACGAAGCTAAAAAATTATTGATATCAATAATTGATATTGATATCAACTGCCTCCATCTGTTATACAATGAGGTACTGAAGAGGCAAACAGACTCATGGGTAATGCAGAGAGTGGAGCTTGGGAGATATGGATTTGGATCTCAGCTCTTTCCTATTCTGTTTCAATGAGTTAAAACCTCTGTGTTTCAGACCACTGCCCGAAAAACAATATTAACTCTGTTTCTCTTACACATAAAGGTAGAGATAGGGACCATTTATCTTGCTGATTATGCAGACTCTCCAACACAGCAGGTCTTGATCTTATTTGGAGCATCCAAGCATGACTGGATGTCAATAGAGTGAAAGGCAATAGAGTGTTCTGTATTGATTCACTCATTAAAACCATTCAAATGTTTGTAACAAGAAGCCTGTTAACAGGGACTAGAAGTATTATCCCAGACTCTGAAGGTCTCTCATATATTATTTTTGCTATGGTATTTGCATCCTGCTTCCTGTTTGATGAGAGTCTTGTCTCAAGAATTTCCTCTCCACAGCTCTGTAAGGTTACTTTTCGGAGCAAGAGACTCCCCCATATATTTGCTGTCCATTGTGTGACATGATACTGAAGTCTGGGACCAGCTTAGAGAGAGGAGTATTAAAGAAATTTCTCCTTGAGGAGAATTTTTTATGGGGTTTTTTTGGTTTTTTGGTTTTTTTTTAACCTGATATAATTTCCTTTTTGCTCATATTAGGGCTTGTTTAGGGTTGGAACTGTGAGGGAGAAAATTCATAAACCTACTTTGTGGACTAAACTTACAAGTGAAGTGGACAAAATAATCACTGAGAATGCAAATTTAATGCAAGGCCATAGAGGAATTTTTGAGTATATTAATGTAACCCAGATGATGAATACGAATTTTACACTTTTCTGGACATTTCCTCACCTCTGAATTTTGAAGAATATGGTTTTGCTATATTTCCCTTGAGGAACATGGTTTCTTTTGATTTCTCTCAGTCTGCACTCCATATGGTTACACTAAATGTCTCATCCTGCCCTCAGCAGCTGCAAAGTTGATGGGTGTTGAAGGAACTTACCACCTTCAGTCCTTGCTCCTCACTGTGCCTAAAAGAGCCCCACACCTACAAGTTCTCAAGACAGCAGAGGTGGGATGAGCTGGACTATCTGATAACAGGTCTGGTCAGAGGCATTCTGAGTGTGAAGATTTCTGGCCAGAAGATGCTAAATAATATCTCCATGGAAAAATTAAAATGTTTCCAGTAACAACAAAGAAATGCTGACATCCTGAGCGTGGCTGCGTTTCTTCAAATATCTAGCTCAAATATGGAGTCAAAAGTTTCATTTCCTCACTGGGAGACTCTTTGTGTTGGGTACATATATCTTGCAGCACTAAAATCCCTCAGCCTGTAATTAATTAGCTCAAGTAGCTTTGATGATGTTTACAGAGAGAGAAGCAGTGGAGATTGCCTGCAAGGCTCAACAGATTTAGTAGCTTACAGGCCTCTTCTGCTAGGCAGGGATCTCAATAGCACTACACACAGCAAACCAGCTCAGCCAGGGTTGTTTTTTGATTATTGCTCACCTGCTGTGGAAGGTGGAAGTTCTCTGAATGTGAGTGTTTGGGCATCTGATTAAGCATTGTAAATGTGAGGATAAGGCTGGGAAAGAACTTTCACCTCGTCAGAGAGGGCTTGAGTCAGAGCTTCCAGTGCTCACAGGACTGCTTCCAGTTTAGTGTATGAATGTTCCAGATATTGCAGATTACAAACAGTAACTGCTGAGATGTAAAAGTACCAATGGAAAGGAGAGTGAGAGCAGGGCCTGTTCCTGAGTAGAAGGAATTAAAAGAGGAAAAAAAAAAAAAGAAAATGAGGAAAGTGAGAGAAAAAAAACTGACATAAAAAATGTATCACAGAAAAGAGATTCTGTGTTTTCCAAGGTTAATAATGTCTGACTCGGCAGTTCAGATCAGTTTTACTCAAACCATATGTGCTGTTTGGTTTGTGCTTTACGTGTGTTCAGTTACAGGGGTTATCTGTTCTCCGTAGGGATTATCAATAGGGGTTATCCAATTCTTCACTTAGTCATCTACTGATATACAGCAAATGCCAAATACTTTTAAATAAATAGCAATAGTAGGAATCAGGCTATATCTTTCATATTGTGCACTATGATTTTTTTTTTTTTTAGTTCCTGCTGCGTAAATGTTTTCAAATTGGCTTGTGGCCAAGAGACAAGAGGAACACAAAACATTTCCTCTGGTATCTTTATCATGTTTATTTTCCTCCCTTATTTAAATGGGGATGTTCTTTTTGCCCTAAGGTTACCGAGAGGCAGATGCTTTTCAAGCTCTCCAAGACTTTAAAAAAAATCAAGCAACTTTTTAAATAAAAAAATTGCTATAGACCAAAATATTTTCATTTTTTACATAAGAAATCATAGTCTAACTCCAATAACTCAACATGCACAGAATCAGAAACCACTGTGAGCGTAAAAGGAAATCTTTAAAATTCGTTGTAAGGAAATGTGATTCATCAAGTAAATTTGAGAAAACTGATTAGTTTCTCTGTATTCCCCAAAAAGAAGAAAATGCTAAACTAATTTATCTAGTAAATACCTTAGTAAAAAATATTCATTTATCTCTTTTTATTGTACCCTATATATATATTCTACTCTAGCCCTGGTGCTAGATATGTTTATCTTAATTATAATGTTTAGTTACATCTCTAGATGCTCAGTGACTGGATGATTTTCACAGTGGCTACAACTACATCAGATGCCAACAACTAGGAGAATGTTTTCCCTGTAATGCTTGCTGCCCTGAGGTTCGAGCCTGTATCATTGAAAACAGGCAATTTTGCCAATGATTCCAAGTGGTGCAGAAGGACATCTACCATTAAAATCTGCATAAATGTTCCACCTCTAATCAAAATATTCAATAACTTTACACGGCTTCCAGGGGAACCTTGTAAACAGTTCTCTAAACTATAGCTTCTGGGGTTTTGTTGAACCAAAATGGAAGGAAAAACATTCTACACAAAAGCAGGACAGTTAGAAGAATGCACAAACTATAGCAATGTTTTTTGGCTGTGTTGTGTTATGTACATAAATTTACAGACATACATATAGCAGTTAATCAATCACCTACAGGCAAAAATGTCAGGGTATCTTAAATGATATTGTACCATCAGTCTGTGTTCAGGCAATTCCTTTTCACTCTATTATAACTTTTCATCTTGAGCCAATACTAAATTCCATTTATCACAATAGGTGTCAGTAGCTATACCATTTTCAGTAGCATCTTCTAGATAAAAACACCCCAATGTCTCTCTGCAGCACCATTAGCAGTATTGACTGCTCTCTTTTCTCTCAATAGAAAGCCCCTCACTGACACCTTACTGTGGAAAAGGCATTCTCAGCAGGGCCAAACATTGTTTGAGTGATGTGTGAAGCAGAAGAGATTAAACACTTAGTAAGAGTTATGAACAGGGCTCTATGCCATTTTCATTTAAGGACTTTGATCATTAAGGGGACGTGCTTTTCCTTGTCAGTGATGTTTTATTGTCATTTAAGTGGGCTCCTGCCATGCAGAGGGATGGAAAGTTATTAATATTTTGGCTAAAACCCCCTCCAACGATTCTTCATTCAACTTTTAACAACTGAACAACTGACAGAAGCAGTGAGGTGATAAGAAGATGTATGGAGAGGACAGCTGACTTTTCTTCAGTCATTTGTCTTGTCCCCTTTTGAGACTGCATGCTGGGACACAGGGTGTTCAGTTGGTGCCCAAGGGATTATCTCAGATCATCACTTCGAGGTAATGAAGGAATGCTATTATTCTTCTACTGCAACTGTAAGAAACATTAGCAAGTGCCAAGGAGTACAGTCTAGCTCTTGGAGCAAAACACGAGGGGCAGCTGCTCTTTGCTTGGATTATTATCTCAGCTGAGTCATATTAAAGAAGGTAGGACTGGAATGGTGTGCAGAGGTGGAAATGAGAATCTCTTTGTTCTTATTTAAGTATCCTCTTATTCTTCCTCCCAGTCTGCTAGTAACATTAAATGAAAATAATAGCATTTGATACATCACTGGAGAATTACTTGAAGATTTTTGCTCTTGGAAATAGCCACATACTGCTATCAGTGTGTCTTTTTTGGGTAAATTATTCAGTTCCTGTGTACAGTGTGTGATAGAAGATGCCTTTCTTGTACCTTTCACCACACTGATTTTAGTCATGACATGGTTCTGTTGCACTGAAATAAAATCTGTATTGCTGCAATCAGAGAAAGAAAATGCATATGATATACCCTGACTTCAATGTCCAGGCAGCTGACAAGTAGAGCGTGCTTTTTGACCTGTGGGAGCATATGTTCCTTAATAGAAAGAAAACAAAACTGGTCTGAAAACAGTGACAGAAACTCAGGAGGTAGGGGGAAACTGAAGAATTGCTTTTAGCTATCATGAAGTCATTATTCCTGTCTTGCATTGCCAAAAATGGAGTTTTGGGACCACATCTCTCAAAGTTTTTGATAGATTTGTTGCAAAATAGCTCACTCACACTACTATAGCATTTTCACACCCAGGTAAAAACAAGAAGCGTAGGCAAATGGAATATTCAATTTAATTGCTACAAATGCTTAGTTTACTTTCAAAACTACAGAGAACTTCTTCATAAAAACAGATTCATCTCTCTCCATTTAATAAATTACTAAACTATTATACTCTCAGGTATGGCTATTCTCCAAGTCAAATTAATGCTTTTTTTTTAATTTTCAGAAAGGTGAATCACCAGAGAAAGTGGGAAGTAATAAAAAAGTTACATGGAAGAAGAAGGGAACAGATTCATCCATACCCATGTGGGAGAGTCCTAAAAGGAAGCGTACTAGAAGAATAATCTTTGAGGGCTTTTTTTTAATGATCTTGAGTACCAGGCTTTTCTATTCAGCAAACAGCTACATGCTACAAGCAGGTACAATTTAACAAGCATTTAATTCTTAGCAAATTTTATGCTAATGTTAATTTTCTAGAGCTAAAGTATGCAAATTTGGATATGAATGTTAAATGAGTCCCATTGGCACCTGACATTAAAAGCAGAGTTCTGCCAGAGTTTTCATACCCTCCCCTGCCACTGTCTCCAATATTTGAGTTACACCTCTCCTAACTTGATGGAAAATTGACTACAAAGTATTGGCTACAAAGAAAATCGCAGAAGTATTCTCTAAGAATACACAGAGTGTATTTTTATCTTATCCATACAGTGACTCATGTTCTTTTTGAAGCTCAGAGTTTAATGAGTGCAGCACAATTATAACAATTATCTCCAGCAGCTCATTGTGCTTCACAACCACCTGTTGAACTGCAGCAGTGTGCAGTAAGGGATACGTGTACCTGATGCTTGCAAAACTTTGTCTGTACTTAGATTTGAGCACCACACTTTTAAGCACTTGTCCACCATCTCTGCCAGATGAGTTTGCATGTGGAATGACCTTAGAGATATCTGCAAAGCTTGTTGCCTCAGCAGCTAGTTTATAAGCCTCAGCTGAGCCTGAAAATTCCTCCTTAGTCCCAGCTTCACCTCAAAAATAAATAGTAAGTAATGAAGGGCAAGAGAGACACATACCATGCGTGCTCCTCTTGTGTTTGTTCTGGGTTTCCCTCCAGGTTCTCTCCTTTCTGTCCTTTCTCATCCTCTCCTCATGCTCTCTGAAAATACGTGACTGGAAAGGTCAAATGTTATCTACTTCCTCAGTTTGTTGGAGGCTTTTAAAAAGTTTCTTCCCAAAGCTCTGTACAAATTCAGCCTCTTTCACACTTTTTTCTTATTTCTTGTGAAACTCAGATGACACTCAGGAAGGGGAGAAAAATACACTGACTGAATTTAAAAGTATGCTGCCAATATTTCTTGCTCTATGGAAAGGTAATCTCCCTCAGCCCACTGAAAAATGTCCAAACTAATAACTGTAATTAATAGCTGAAGTAATCGCATCCCATGCAATGGCAGCATGAGACCCCTCATAAGCATGAATATATTTTCATTCCGTCACCTACCAAGATAAAGAAATATTATCTTGCTGGCAGAGGAAGCTCAGAGAGGCTGAGCCACTGGACTACAGCCCCTGATGACAGCCATGGCAGCCCTATGGATCTGCTGCTGGCCTTGGGGCACGCTGGGCCATGGCACACCATGGAGGCCTCTCTGCCACCGAAGCCCTGCTCTACCCAACTTGTAGCTTACTGAGCAGCATGGTTGATCCTTGGTAGGACTAGGGATAATGGCTTCAAACTGAAGGAGTGTCCATTTAGTTTAGATACAAGAAGAAGTTTTTTTATAATGAAAGCGGCAAAATACTGGAACAGGTTGCCCAGATAGGTGTAGATGCCCCATCCTTGGAAACATTCCAGGTCAGGTTGGACAAGGCTCTGAGCAATCTGGTCTAGTTGAAGAAGTTCCTGCTCATTGCAGGGGGGTTGGACTAGACAGACCTTAAAGGTCCCTTTCAACTCAAACTATTCTACGGTTCTGTGAGAGGTGCCCCTTCTTGCAACAGCAAAGCACAGAGCTGCAGGGTCTGGCCTCCTCCACAATTCAGAATAATTGGGACCATATCCACATGTGGCCTTGTACCCCCAGGGATATGACCTATGGGGTAGCCACTGATGTTAGAAGAAGCATGTGGATCACAAACAGCCAAAGATAATGAAGATTAAAAGAAAATTATTTTTCCCCTTAAGGACCAGACAGCTGCCTGGCTCCTGACCAAACAGAGAACATTTTTAAGCACCAGTGCCACAGTACAAGGGCAGTTGTGGAGAATAGCCTCAGGGAAGGCTGCTGAAGGACAGGAGAAATTCAGCAACAAAACAAACTGTTCATTTAAAACAGTTACAAAATCTGTGAAATTATGCTTTATCCTTCTTACACATTTCACTTAATTGAAAAGCAGTCAGTCCGGACAAAGTTCAGCCATATAAACACAAGCACACACAGGGTTCAGTTGTATAAACATAAGTAATCCAAGTTTGATACTGCTCCCAGTATCAACTAATCAATTAAGCCACTGTGAGTGAGTCAAGGGGTGAGAAGCCAAAAGAAAAGAGGAACTAACTAAAAAAGCAGAGCAGTAGTTGGTGCCCAGTCCTGTGCTCAGCACTCTCATCATGCAAAATAAAATACAGTTACATGGGATGTAATTAAATGAGACATCACTTTGACCTGCTTTTTGTGAACTTGCATGCATCAGCTTTATACTTAAAAAAAATCCCCATCATAGTGGTGTCATTTTGATAGCTTGTTGACCTTTATACATGATCTGTTTATGACATGTCTGTACTTTCTTATGTTTCCATGACTTTCCTTCCTCTATCACTAGGAAATGATTTAGTTCATGCAGTTATTTAGTTTCATTCATTTTGAGTATATATTTTTTTCACAAATAAGTATATTGGGAAAAAAAAAGCTATTAAAAAAGCATAGCTACAAATCTCTAAAGCAAAAGGTAGACTTCTTTGAGGCTTTGCCTCATAGAGACTTTTAATTTTGTCTGGAGGTCCCTTTTTCATTTATTTGTATCAGTAATCTACGAAGAAAAATACATGGCCTGATTTCTATTTTTAAAACAATGCATATTCTGGTCTAATACTATAGATTAAATAGAGTGGGGACCGATCTACGCTACTGATGCAATCTGTTGATACACATCATGACAAATCAACTCGTAGATGTTGGACTACATGCTGATACACACGTGTGCACGTGGAGTGTGGCAAGAGTTTCCACTATTTTAATGAAGTTTATGTTGGATTTACTGAAAGTTGTGCATCTTCCATTTCACAGGGCAATTTTTTTCCCCTGATGTTTTACATATTTTGTTGTAAGAAGTGTTTTCTATTTCTGCATTCAAGTTCAGGGTCATCAGTAATCCACAGAGGTAGCAACGGAGCAAAAAACAAACACAAAGCCCTTTGCCATGCTTAAACCCAATTCATCCTAGGTACAGAAAACACAAGTTCAATTGCTCACACTCTTAACTAATTTTATGACAACAGGAATTTTCTCTGTGCTGCTTCTGATTATGTATTTTGGAACGATATTGCAGAACTGGGAATATCTTTCTGGGAAGCTGCAGATTTGACTTTGCACTATCCTGATAAAAAAAGAGTTTCTGATACAAGGACTTGAAATAGCTTCTTAATTTTCTAGTCTGGAATGTTCCCAGCTCTTCTGTACTGCATCCATACAAAACTAAACCGCTGGGGCATTCCTGAAGTAGGGTGGTTTCCTCTAAATAAAATGGTATTTCAGTCTATGGTACCTTCAAATCTGCAGTCTGTAAACCCCTTTAGTTTACCAGAGTTATGGAACCTGCTCCTCTGGGATTGTTTTGTAAACTTTCACTTGTGTCAAAAGAAAAGGGGTTAATGCTATTTCCTTCAAACTTGGCATAGACTCAGTTGAGAGAGCAATCCTAACAGAAATCGTGCTCACAGTCTCTATTGCATGTGCAAAACTTCAAGTGAATAAAAACATATTAAATGAGAGGTTTGAGAAAATCTATAACCAGAGGGACATCTCTAATAACCTGTTTTGGTTCCTAAGATACCTCTGGAGAGTTGGTTTAGACTAAGACCTTTGGAAATACAGTGAAACAATTTCCCACAGGAAAACTTGGTGTAGAGAAATACAGTTGCCAGTCCCTTCTTTAGCTTGCAGAGGAGAAAGTTTCAGATAAACAGACGTTTTCATATCTCTAAGGAGATAAGAAGTCACAGATGCAGGCATGATTAGTTTTGTACTTTGCTTGTAAAAATTTCTACTTGGTAACCTTCTGAACAACAGTTTTACGCAGTCATATGCTGGAGCATATTAGCATGCAAAAAGCATTCAAGGAAACAAAAACCTGTTTCCTCTACTGACATATATACAAGTATAAAAGGATGCCATGCACAACTTTCATGAAGTACCTGCCCTGTTTTCTCAGATCTTAGCCAAGAACACAGATCAAGCCTAGCCTCAGAATGATAAATGGTGGCAAAAGGTGAATATAATTTTACTCCTTACAAATGAAAACCAGTGATTTACAGTGTTATGCTTTGGATATAGAGCTAAAACATCTCCTATCAATCATCTAGAATAAAACTATCACTTTGGAGTGGCTGGAGACAGACAGACCTGCTGGAAATGTTGGCAAAGTTTCCTACATGAGAAGTCAGAAATTCAGGAGCACCGAAAGCCCCAAGACCCTACAACAAATTGACTGGTAATGTAATTACCAGACAAACATTTGGCAGCTAGAGGTCAATATTTTTACCCTTAAGGAACCACATTTTAATATAAAAAGCCTGACTGTTTTCTTTTTATGTTTTGGTCATTTACTTTCCAATATGATGGTACAAAATTGTAAACAGCATAGGAAAAATATGGGCAGAGATGACTTAACAGACTAGCTCCAAGTTTATAAGCCCCTTAATATGTTCCAAAAAATAGGCCAACCGAGCTTAAATCATAACATTTGAAAAAGTTGAATTTTAATATAGTTCAAAAAATTTGCTGACTTCTTCAATTCCTAATTTCAATCCCTTAATTGGATCCTGTTTACTAGCACTATATGATGCAAATGGAGGGGTAGAGTTGTATGAAAAGCTGAGCTTTTTTTTAACCAAACACAAGGCAAATATTATATACTTAGAGTGTATAAAAATCTTACAACAAGAAAAGCTGTACAGCAAGAAAAGTCTGATGACATGCTAGACTGAGCTTGGGGAGGGAGTTGCACTCTTTCTTAATGACAAATGCAAGGTACTTCAAGGTAACTTACTCCTCACTAAAAAAAAGACAAGCAGTAACCTTCTTGACAACAGTCCTACAAACTCTGATTACCTTAAAGCTGCTCAACTTCAAGAATAGCTTTCAGAAGAGATAAAAACAGAGCTTATCAGGCATTTAAGTCATAGTCCTTCCAGGGACCCACAGCTCCATCAGCTTCCATTCTAGCCTAGCATGAGGCTTAAACTTGGGAGTACACAGTAAGATGCACTAGCCACACCTCCCCTTCTGCCTCATAAAAGGCAATAGGCTATTCATAAATAGATATGCTTTATCTAAATGTGTGCACAGCTTTGAAGTGTAACTAAATTTCATTTTGGGGGTGGGGGTAAGTGGAGCATTAAATATGTTAGCTCACTAACTGTAAATTAAAACAAAAGAAAAAAACCTCATTTGCCCTACAATGCACTTTCCCCAGAGCTGTGAGATTTAGTATACCAAGATTTAACATCTCAGTTAGAAAAACAGGAAAGACACAGTAGAACATATGGCATGAAAAAGGCGTTAAATGGCAGAATTTGAAAATGGTTTGCAAGATGCTCCATAAATATTCCAACCCTAAACACAAGCTGTTTTGCAGCAGACTCTTGATGGAAGTATTGCACACAATAAAATGATAGATTTCTTAGCTCATAAATGACCTGTTCTAGTGTCACTGAATGGTGCTATGTAGAATTAACCTGCTTGCAGAAGGAGCTCAGAACCAGGCAGGTGCTGGCTTGGCCAGGCAATGTCAATGTTTCCACTCACTCAACAACCGTGGACAACATTCAGCGACAACAACGGCTCTCATTGCATCTATCAGCCCCAAGAACGAGCTCTCAGGAAGAACAAAATAAATGCCTTTCACAACCTGTATTGCTCTGGTATCCAGACATATATTGCTGCTCATACAATTCTGGACACATTTCAGCTGAAGCCTGGATGCATATTTCCAAGTGAAGTCAATAGGAGACAATGATAAAAATCACCCTGCTAGGCTTTTAGTCAGGGTAGCAAATTATTTTTGTGTAGCTGCATTTTAGTTGACATCAGTTAACTGGAGTTTCTTACTAGACATTTGAATAATATAATCACAAATACTTAACAACAACAATAAAAGACAGGAATTCATTTAAAATCTAAGATTATCCATGCTCTTATTCCTGAATGCCACTGAGGAGATCAGTTGACATATGCAATACTACAGAATGCTAAAGAGAAAGGAAACTTAAAGTCCTTTGGGGCACACTGTTAATTCTCCTATAGGTTGCCACAAATCTATCTACTATTCACACAAATGAGACATAAATTTCCATCTAACAGTCCAAAACCAATTTACTTTCTTTGAGTGAAGTGTGGCTGAAAGCTTCACAAACTGAAATATCATAACAAAAGCAGATATTTTAGTTAGTTAAGCCAGGTTTGTGATTCAAGAGAACATTTCCCCACAGAGTTCCCTCATTTGGATCTGCTTTTGGGTGGTACTCAACACAGAGCTCATAAAATTCAGCACAGTAGGTAACATACCATTTTATTGTGAATGTTTTGTTTCGCCTCCAAGGCATCTCTTAAATACTAGTCTTTGAGGAACTCATTTGCTTTCATCTGCACAAGCCTCTAGCTGGTAGCCCTGCAGTAAAGCCACAACCTTCCTATTTTCTGTCTCTTACTTCAAATCCTTTTCTATGTTGGAGAGATGCTGACAGAAAAAGGAGTTGCACAAAGGTGTCTTGACGAGGACTCAGACAACCAAGGCTGTGATGTGCCTCTGAACTGCTTCTCCTCAATGTCTTGTTAAGCATAGATGCTTTTTCTTTGGGGAAAATGATACACATACTGGCATCATCTTTTTTAAGCTGCTGATTTGGCCTAGGTCTAAAATAGATAACATAGACTCTTACTTATTTTAAAAGGAAAGGATGCCAATGTCTTTACATATGGTTATTCTGCTTAGAATCAAAGGGCCATATATATTATTATTCACTTCCAGTATTGCAAATGTTGTTAGAAGCCCTAGAGAAAATAAACAATTTACAGACATTGGGAGCAAAATGAACCAACGTACAAGCAAAAGGGGCAAAATGAAGGAAGAGGGGAAATGAAAGGCAATACTAGAGAAAGATGCAGTCAAAAATTACTTTCAAGAAACCAGATGCTGGTGCATAAATACTCATTCTGCAGAGTGTTCTCTCTGCCAGCAAAGATAACTCTTTACAGGAACTCTAGGTGATGCAGAACAAACCTAGAGTCCACCAGGTCTTCTCTGCACAATCAGAATCATCCATGGTTGTATAGAGGGTTCCACTGGTAGGTGGAAGTGCAGGCACACTGTCCTGGGTCTTAGACTCCAATCTCTCTCTGGACTGGTATCATAACATAAAATCCTTCCACAAGCCACCTGAGACCTATCTTGAGACCAAGTGGATAATCTACTTCTGCTACTCGCATTGAAAGACTGTTTAAGGACTTGCTTCTCTGATGGTTAGGTAACTCCACTTTTAAGCTTAATGTAATTACATGTGATTTATACATGTATCTTCTCCCCCTCTTATGGAGTACTGTATTTACTTAGGGTAATGAATCTCCTCTCACCCTTCATTAGATTAACCAGGTCAATACTTATAGATTTACATTCCCAATATTATTCAGGTAGCTCCCACTTGGTCAAGGTTTATTTAATCTTACCCAGCTATTGCAGAGCACTGCACAGCACACAATATTCTAGATGAGAAGACCTCAGTTGAGTCTCACACAATTGAATTACTTTTTCCTCTCTCGCCTGAAATTGCCCCTGCTTTCACCGTTTTTTCCATTCCCTCATGCTTGTGCTACATAGTCATCCTGTGATCAAACAGGTCTGTTTCTCTCTCATCATGTTGGGTTTTCCCCAGCTGATGGCAATCCTGTTGACAGCAGAAGGCTTTTCTCTGAATCTAAATGTGTCTAACCCTACATACTACCCTGGTCTGAGTATTAATCTTCATCCTATTCTTTTCTTGTCCTCAAGGTCATCCCATACTCCAGAGTGCAGCACTCCAGTCCTGCCTGCATTGTTGGCCCCTTCCTGGGCTGTCTCATCACTGCAGTCTATTTGCTCCTTCTTCATTTTGTGCCAGGATTATTTATGAAAATACTAAACAGGCTTGCTTTTGAAACCTGTCCTTAAAAGACAGTGGTAATAGCATCCTTCCAACATAGAGATTTCCCTTAATAAATTGTGCCACCTCCCCACTAAAACAGATACTTTACAACTGTACAGTTCTTACAGAAATCCACATCTTCCTCAGTTGAATACTTAATTTCATGTTCTGTATCCTGTCAACTGCTCTACTGTGGGTTAAGCAGCACTTGCTACATTTCCTTCACCTAAAATGCAGGTATCTTACTGAAAAAAACAAACCAACCCAAAACTATAAACATATATGTTATTATTCTGTGTTTGTCCTTAGGTTGCATTTGATCCTGTTTTCCTTTATTTATATATGCTCTTATTCTACTTTGAAAATGTGTCCAAAACCAATTTGCATTATATATGCTCTTATTCTACCTTGAAAATGTGTCCAAAACCAATTTGCACAAATGCACTTAGAAAAATCTGTAACTTTTTGGATAGCTTTTCCCTTGCCACTCAATGCATAAATATTGGCAATACATTTGCTGTTCTCTGTTCATAGAAGCCCAGTACGACTTCATTTCACTGTAGAAAAACCTTGTGCTGGGCATCTATTTTTCATATGCCAGTCCCTTCAGGTATCTGAGATGAAAAGCCCTTGTGATCTGGAGGGAACTGAGATCACAAAGTTTATTTTCATATCTTAGTTGTGGAAATGTCCATTCCCTTCCTTCCATCAGCCATCTCCTCTGCCAGTCTTTCTCCTTCTCCCAAATTCAACTTAAAAGAAGATGAAGAAAAATATTTAAAATGGAAAATGAGATCATCTTTAATTCTATCCCTATCCTCAGGGCACAGTATTTCCATTTTTTTCTTGTTCTTTTTTATTTGCATGGTTGAAAAATATTTCACAATTTGCTTAAATTTCTGTCTCAGCTTGACTTTTGGCAGTTATCATTTTACCCCTGTACTTTCTGACCTCTCAAGTGCAGCTTTAACACTAGTTCTGACATATGTTCTCACTATGCTCTTACATATGGGTAATTTCTCTCTTCATCTAAATGCCTTCCTTAATAAACACCAAAACTGATTGAATTCTAAAGCTGTTGAGAAGTCATGAATATTTTCATAAATAAAACCAACACATTCAGATCATTACTATTTATGAAATCATGGTATTTGATACTGAGAAACATATGCTGATCAATAAATAAGAATGTCAGCGATTCTTAAAACATCAAGAAATACCAATATTTTGAATGAAAAGTTATATAAATGCCCTTTTCCCCTGAAGACTAAAATTCTACTTTCAGAAGTAGTTACCACACCTTGAAGAAAAAAACCGAACCAAAAAAAACCACAACTGCTTCCAATGAAGATTTTCAATCACACATTGCATGATTAGTTTAGAAAACAAAGTTTCCAAAGTAGAAGTCAGGAAACAGAGCATATCTGAACTACTTACAGTATAGATAGTTGAATTAAGCCCTTAAATGATAAAATAGGTGAGGAAAGAGCATAAATAAAATAAGAAAAATACATTGGTGAGCATGCTGAGTAGATGAGGCTAAAGATATATATGGTAACCAATGACACTTTTTATTACGTTTTCTTCAGGAAGTGGTACCATGTCAGGTGTTAGAAAACCTACTTTTTCTCATTGCTACCATCTATGCTTCAAAAACAACCAGGGGAATGAGCCCTGACCAACCTTTTTTCCTCTGTATGGTGACTGAACCTTTATGGAGCTTTGCAACAAGTCAGTGGCAGTCATTCCTGTCTTAGGTAGAGGTTCACATTGTGCAGTTGCTGGTGGATTATTACCAAGGTTACGAATCACATAATCTCTGCCTCAGACCTGCATTTTGACTTCTTACTGAGCAACATGGTTCAACAGTTAGAGGGGACCTGGAAAATAGATGCTAGCAAGAGGTGCTTATCGTGAAACATGGTAAGAGTGAGTAGTGCAACAACAGCTTAGGGAATTAATTTGAAACAGAAGCTGCTCACTTCAATAAGGAAATGATTGAGCATTAAACAAACAGTTGCCTTAGTAACCAATGGCCCTTTCCCTCCTTTCAGTTTGAACATAAACATCTCCAAACTCAGTTTTTCATCACCTTTTCTGTTTGCTTAACTGGTCTTCTTCAGCTGTCAGGCAGCCAAATAGCTTTCAATGAAATGTAAGGTCTATTTTGTTTTTATGAACTGCCTAAAATGTAAAATGGATTCCAGGACCTTCTCCTCAGCTTACTAGGCTTTGAGTAGGAAAGGAAGGTATTGTATCTAAGTAGACAAGCATATTTCTGATAGGAACAAAAATATCAGGTGTCACATATTCATCAGGTCTACATATGATCAACAGCCTTTCTGAACATCACTTCTCGAATAAAGTACCATTCAAGATGAATAAACTGTGTAGTGTTTCTCCTGACGTTTTCCTGTGCCTGCAAATGAGCAACCAAACAACTTGAAAAAAAAGGAAGAATGAATTCTTTGTACATGTTTACAGTCTATATCTTCTCTATAACTTCTGCAGCTGGGCTTGATAGACAGTTGGGGAAAATAAAGGAATTTTGTTTCTAGCTCTTAAATCTTAACACGAATTTTGGATGGAGCTGGGACAATGATGTTTTCTCAGAGTCCAAAATTATTCCTTCCTGTATGTGCAGTTCAGATACAACCAGAGAGAATAAATTTGCAAATATCTCCAGAGTTAGCCCAGACTTTTCTGGAGATGGCATTACAGAGCAAAAAGCTAGAAAGCTACCACTACATAAATAATCTATCTATTTACTCATGATGTCCAGGAGAAAATAATCAGAATATCCATACTTTTCCAACACTTGCCATCCTCTGTAGGATGGATGGATTTCAGGTATACTTAATATGTCTTCTCAGGTCTTGGAAAAATATAAAACCTGGATACCATTGTTCTGAGCAGCCACAAATCCCAACACAATTCTTTTGTCTTGAATTTCATGGAGCAAGCTAAGAACAGCTAAGCACTGAACTTCTTTCCCGCATGGAGGGCCCTCAACTACTGATGACCATGGGACTCCAGATTCAGAGTCAGCCATACTAGAAATCCAGAACAGGCAGAACATTTCCTGGTATCCAGCTTGTGCCCCTTGCTCCTGTATCCCACGGCAATGAGACTATCTTTTTCTGTATCAGAAAGCCTGAATTTGCCTGGAATTATGCACTGATGAATTTCACGAGGTCTGTCTATCCTATCCCAATTACAAATTTGCAAGTTTATAAAGCAAGCAGGCACAATTTTTCTGCAGCCTTGGCACATAGCTGTACCATCCCAAAACCAAAGAGATACAGTGTGAAATCTCAACACAAACCCTTCTATTTGTGTGATTACAATGACTATTACTATATTCAGTGAAGTATGTCCAGTGACATGGAGTAAAAAGAGACAAAGCTGAAAGAAAAAGCTTATAATTTGAGAAAAGAAATTCCCCCCATGCCTAGATACAGGTCAGATCTGATGCTTTGACTTGGCAGGGTCACATGTCTGAGTCAGAAGCAGGACACTGAAGTTACAGCCAAATGATCTTTTCCATGTGGAAAACTCACTACCCTTAAATTGATGGTCTATGGACTGAAAATTGATTCATTAGGTTTTTCTGATGTTTCAGGAACACTATGCTCATCAATCTTTAACACCATTCATAACCCTAGAGATACACCGTTGAATTTATCGTGTTCTGGCATAGGAGACACCTGTGTACACGCTGCAACCTTCAAGAGGAGAAATTACCATTAAGAAATTGCTCCATCTAAGACTGTCAATATTTGTACTATAACCAGTGGTAATAGAAGAAACAGATCAAGCAACAGTGTCAGATACTGTAGAAGGAGCATGAGAGATTAAAAATTTATCTGCATCTGATTTTCTTACCTATTTTTTCTCTAAGTAGCCTCAACTTGTTGGATGTACTTCAATGTCAGACTCTTATATGGGGAAAAATACTAAAAAAGACAAACAGGAAATAAATTACACCCTCTGACATGCAGTTAAAATGGCACTGAACACTACAAACTCATTCTGGAGACGTCAACACTCAATTATTTAAGCAGAGAGGTTGTATAAAGACTCCAGTACTGAAAAATGCCTTTTTACCTCTTATGTGAATTAAGATTAATTATAATGTCCAGTTGACAGAATATTAGAAGCACTTGAACGAAAAAATCACATTAATTTCTTTTGTGTTGAAGTCATTAGCTTAAAATAGTCTGTAATTGATTTTAGTCTGATGGTGAAAGCAGGGCTGCCATTTTTTTAAATGGACATTGTAAATTTGGCCAGACAGTGTAAAGACAGGGCCAGACTCTGAAAGGGTCAGTCAAGGTAAATTTCTCTGCTAGACAGTTACTCAGCTGTTTTGGACAACTTCATGTATGGAATTCCATTCTTCAATTATCCAAAATTTGTTTCTTGTGATCATAAGAAACAAAACCAGAAGAATTGCAGGCTGACATAAAATCAGTATTGGAAAAAAGAGACTGCTCAAACACTAGTGAATGGGCCTAATAAATTTAAACTAATGTGACTTGCAAAGAAGAATATGTAACAGTTCCATACACTACAAAAATTAATTTTTCCTACATGGCTGGTGGGTAAAGTTTCATATTACAAATCAGTGGCGTTTTACCCATCTGTTTGCACTTAATGAGAACATGATATCTTGGATTTCATTTGAGCTTACTGAATTTAAGGGAGTATAGCTTAAACTAAACCTGCAGGATCAGGATTTATTAACATGAAGAGGTTGTGAGTTTTGTTTCATGAAGGATTTTGATTTTGCTACCTCTCTGCTTTCAGGACAGGAATGAAGATTGAGTGTTTCAAAATTCTCAAAGGAAAATGTTCAAAGACTAAAATATTCAGTCAATTGATTTCTACATTATTATACTGTAGTATGATCCAGAAATAAAATACAGATTTCAGAGATACTTCTGGGGAAAATCTAAACAGAGTCCTTATTATGTGAACACTGTGTCATGGCGATATGTACCCAACTCGGAAAATTGATTCATTTTCATTAGAAGTTGTATTTTTGATGGAATTTCATCCCGATGGGTTTTCTGAGCCAGCCTCTGTTATTACATATTTACAGAAAGACAACAAATCAAGACTGAGCAGCTTTTGAGTGTCAGAATGCCACTGATTTTTGACAGATATGCAAGCGGTGGAAGAGATATTTGGAACTGGTATTAATAAATGATTAACAAATATCTAGAAGTAACAGTTGAGCTAATATGAAAGCATATCCACATGGATCTATATTTACAATTTCATAGGATGTGAGTGTGGAAGAGACAGAACAACGGCAAGTTAAAGGTTATTTATATAAACGTATTAGACTATAAACGAAGTAAGAGACACTGCAGAGTAACCCTCCCCATCACGAGGAGGAGGTTAAGAAGAAATGGTTTTTATTCCCTGTCACTCATGATGATTAAAGCTATTTTCTCTAAAGCAGGCAATGCTGGCTGCCCTCACACAGACTCCTGGAATGAGAACAGCTGCTGTGAATATGACAGGGTAAGATTTTCAGACCCTCAGGGAGGCATGTGCTAGGAAGCAACAGCAGTAACAGGGTGAATAATATAAATGAAAAAGATCTGGTAGGGTGGAGTCCTGCCAACACACTGAGCAAGAGATTACTGATGGTGGGGTGGGACAGGAACCCAGGCTATCAACAGAAACGGGAATGAGATATTAGAAGCCAGGAAAAATTGGCTGGAGTTTCTCCAGACCTGACCCAGCATGCCTTTCTCTCCTTACACCTTCTGTAGGTGCTGGGGCAGTAAACATGCCAGCTGGAAAAGCAGAAATTATTGGAGTCAAACACAGAGATATTAACTCAAAGGAGGTTTTATAGCCATTTTCTTGTATAGCTGCTGTTCAACTACCTTCCTCTGTCATTTGAGGAAACTTGTAGATGAGAGTCAGTCCCTGAGACAGTGAGCTGTGCTTCTCCTCTCATTTGTGTTGAAGAAACCAGCAATGTTTTGAAGACCAACAGTTGTACACTTCCTCTTAAAAGGATGAGTCTTTCCAATGTGCTGTCACCAATTCTTTTAATTCATCAAACATAGGTACAGCTCCCAGGGACCAAATAACGCAAAGTGTAATCTATTAATATAACCACCACAAATCTTATTCATCCAATTTCTCCTTTGAACAGCCCAAGGAGATAATAAGGAAAAGCAAGGCTTTACAAGACTCATAATTTAACCAATTCCCCATCCCTTTATTTCTTCTTATCTCTTTGCAGTTAAAATTTGAAGCTCAGATGTTCTGTCTAAACAGAACAAAAAGAGGAAAAAAATGGACACTGTCCACTAGGCTAGAATTCCTAATGATCAGGAGTGATACACAGTCTAAAATAAGACCTGTAGCTCTGATATGCACTGCAAGGTAAATGCAGATAACTGAACAGTGAAATGGAAGGAAGGATATAAAAAGCTAAGGAAAAAAAGCCCAAAACAGTAGTGCCAGTATAACTTTATATTCAGTTACAAGTCAGGATCATGTAAGAAGCAATTATTTTCTGTACACTTAAAATCCTCATGTTGGAGATTACTTCAGTACAGGCTACAGAGCATTTTAAAAAGAAAGGCTTGAAAGCCCACAGGGTATAAAAGCTTTTGTATAATTTGAAGAGATGTGGCAAACATGCTCATCAGGATTATTTTCACAAAAACCTAATTTTTTAAACACAAATTATGTGCCAAGTAAAAGCCTCTAATATCTTCCCCATTTCTAAGAAAATCTGGCTGATGTTCATGTCCTCTGTATATGCATTCATCCAATGCTTTAGGACAGGAGGCAAATGATATTGTGGCCATCTTCAAAGCTACAGGTCTCTGTAGTTTTAATGGATGGTAGAGTGAGATCTGAGACCTTGTCATACATGATAAGCAAAGCAAACCAAAAGACTGAACATAACAAACAATGGTGCCTCTATTTTGACTGAGGACTATTGACATTTTATCATTTTGTAAATTAGGCTTCTTAAACATATAAATCTGGGCAAAAATAAAATTTATTACCAGCAACTATAGACATCACATCACATATACCAACATTTAACAGGTCCTTTGATCCTCAGGAAGGATCTTTCTACAGCTTGAATTAGGCTTCAGACTGTATCTCATCCAACCCAGACAGCCATGAGAGAGCAAATTGAAACACAAGGTATAAGAGAGCCATCCTGTAGAGCAGCAACCATGAATTCTATCTCCTGGTATCAAAAACAAAGCAAAAGGTAGTGGTCAGACAAGATAGGCCAGGCTGGGCCAACCAGGAGAAACACAGTTCAGTACAAGTGGACCTCCCTGGGCCATCAACAGGCTCCTCAAACATGACTTTCTAGTGTTTTCTTGGGGACTTGGGCTTGCTCTGCTCAGACGACCAAAGAAAGTGCTCCAGCCCTTCGTGGGCCTGGCAAGCATTAAGGAGGATTACAAATGTGCTAAGGAGTACAGTAGGTTGCCTAACACACCTCTCTGCTCTCACACAGGACCAAACATACCTATGCCATTCCTGACAGTTATTTGTCCAACAGGAGAACCCATACCAGACATTGAATACAGACATCCAGTGAGGGGATAACTAACCTCCCCATGACCACATTGGTAAGTACTGACTTTCTGTCAGATGTCCTATTCTGAGGCAGCTTATCCTGTAGGATGGCAAACTTGATTTGCAGCTGACTTGTCTGGATCAAGACTACTGAGAAATTGATTGTTATGATGATATTTTCATAATATTCAGCATATCCAAGACAGATATTTTAAGAAATGTACATATGGTAAGAACGCATTTTATTGCATTTCCAGCCTTTTCTCTGCTACCATGAGGGTTAGAAACTGTCTGCACTTTCTAACTGCAAGCAGTACGAAATTCAGTACATTTGCAAGAGTACCTGCTTACATGATTTCCTCTCCTGTATTTGGACTTTTACAAGTAGTAGATCACCTCAGTATCAGTCAAGACAAAACCTAACAACACAACTTTCACCTATGTGCAAGGAGTATATTAAACTAAATCAAACTATGGAACATTGCTGCTGTCCAAATAAGAAATTAATGAAGGACTTAATTACTTTTATGAAAACTAGGCCATAACCAGAATGGTTTTCCTTCTTTAAAACAAATGAAATATTTTTTTTCCTGAATAACCTGCTGCTAGCTTCTTGGGTAGGAAAAAAGTATCCTGTCCCATGGAAACTAGGCAGCCTTTCACATTGTGAGACAGGGACAAGTTCTACACAGAATGTGAACCAGCTTGTGTCTGTAATCACTGATAGCTCTCTACTGGTCTCCTATTCAGTCTTGGATGATGAACTGGCTACTCAGCCCTATTGAGGTGCCACTCCCCTGTGCAAGCTGAAAGCCAGTCAATGATGAGACAGAAAGAGTCGTGTGGATTATGAACTGAAACTCATAAAACAGGGAGAGCAAAATCAGTCCTCATACTGAGGCTGCCACTCCTGGCATGGTCATGTAAAAATCTACACGTGGCTTGACAACCTATGTGTGACTTTCCTGCCAGGAGCAGGAAACATGATGAATGCACAAGAAAAACATGGAAGGAGGCAGGTTTATAGGTCTGGAAAATCCTCCATTTACCTTTTCAAGTGGTTCCAACTTCTCATTCATATTAAACACAATTCTGAGCTGTGTTTCCACGGCATTGCTAAAACATATTGCTTTAGGTAGTAGACATTCCCTTTAACAACCTCTGCTCAATGCCCTGCAGAGAATAAATAGCGCAGTGTTACTGCCAGTTCAGAAGAAGCAATGCCATACAGGAAATAATGTACACTTTTAATCTCCCAAACATCCTATTTTTCTGCAGTTATTTAAAATTTTAATATAAACTGCAGAAAATGCCCAGTATGTGCGGCTTGCTTTTCTGTGATCTCACCAGATCCTTCTCATTATAATCATGGAAAAAGTCATTTAACTACATTCACTGAATATCAGTTTCTCAGTACCCACTGAGGAATCTATCTATTTTAATATGCAGCAGAAAAATGGCAAAGCACAGAATTCTATTTATCCAGGAGTGTTTGAGTAGAAGAATGAGCTAGGTTTGATAATGAAATCCTGAGCCTGGTTCTTTACAGGGTGCATGCTTCTACATGCTAGCCTCAATATATGACTAAAACTGTTTGAGCTGGAAAATTCACTCCATTTGCCCTTTATACTGCAAACAGTGATGACTAACTATATCATTGAATCAAACATACAGTGCTGATGCAATCACACGTGGAAAACTGTGCCCTGTGCTGAGCACTGTCATTACCAATGAAGAGATGCAGGTACCCGTAAGAAAGGGAAAAGATTATTAAAGAGGGGGCACAATTGTCTTAGAAAGACTAGGAGAGCTAAGTGACACTTGGCTAGGCCAGCATGAAGAGTGGCAAGTTTATCAAAAGCCCTCACTTGAACTCTGCACTGTATTTAGAGGACCTTGGCTGGGAGGGTGTCTCAAAGCAGCAATGTTCCAGGGGCAGGTGGCCTCCAGGGTGTGTGTGTGTGTATCTTATTTCACGGAGACACCAGGACACCAAAAGGATTTACTAGCAACGGTGTAAACTAATTTCTTCAATAGTACTGTGAGAGGGAAAATATGCCAAAGGAAAATGTTGAGGGTCTGAAACTAAAGCACATCCTTAAATTATCTAGGTCCAATTGCTGGTGAAACCTGTGAGAGATCATCCAAACATTTGAGGCATCATTTGCCACTGTGACCAAAACAGTTACAGAAAAAATCCAATTTACTTTCATGAGTCTTCTGATGCCCAAATGCAAATAGAAGTGTAGTTACTTGCAAATTTTCATGCTTTTGAAGACTATCTGCTAACTGCTATCTGCTGTTTTGCAAAGAAGGGAAGAAGGCAGAATTCATACATTACAAGTGCTGTAGACAAGTGTCCAAATACAAAAGCTACTTAAGAAAAAAAAGGAACAATTTCAAAGTAACTAAGAGAAGTTCAGTACCAGCTACCTTATGGTAACAAGCACAAAGCAGAAGAGACCAGCTCTACATAAGGGAAGCAGGGAGGCTAATGAATGACAGTAATTAGGACTAAGAACACATATAATACCTGAACTCCAAACAAGAACCTGCCCCACCCAAGTTATCTTCAGGTAAAGTTTCATACACTGCTGACCTGTGAAAGGACTGAAGAGGTGCCAAGCTTATACTCACTTCAGTCAGTCCCCAAGAGACCTGGCCTGGTTTTGAACACATCATTAAAAAACAAAAAACCCCACAGTGTTCAGTCATTCTGGACAACTCTTTGAGCATCATCTTGTATCTGAGGCATAGTTAAGCCACAAGATCCTCATCTTTATCAATGTTTTAATTCCTGTTTGCTTGCTACTAGGCAGATTCCTGCATTCAGTCAGTTAGTACTGTGTGGATATCTGCAGAGCAGATAATCTTTATTTTTGAAGGGTGTATATATTATGCATAACTCATTCTACATAATTATACAGAGTGCTCTCATTTCTGGAAATGACTGCTCTTCTTGTTCCATGTGGAAGTAATAAGATACATTATAACAGGTTCCACAGACTACAGGAACAGCATGTATACAATGCACTGATGAAATTACAAGCAATCCCTCTCAAATGATTTCTCATTTAAGTTACTGGGAAACAAGATGTGCAGACAAGAGAAGTTTCCTTCAGCACAGTGCCCACTGATCTTGCTCCATTAAGAATGAAGGATTTTGCCCTGCCTAGATTTCCCACGTCTTTTCTCCTATATTTCTCAACCTGACCCCTCCAAATGCCTGTCAGCACCAGCCTTGACCACTCAGTTACCTATATCTCTCAGTCTTATCTCATATACCTTTTTCTCTGTTCTCACTATAAAGGGAACACTGTCTACATTGTGATTCATAAGAATATTCCTTTTTCTTTTCCAGTAAAAAACTCTCCAGGAAGAATTATCTTAGAAATCAGTCAGCTGGTAAGCTATTGCTTTGCTCTGACGTTTTGAAAAAAATAAATAGTGGAATTAATACCATTTGCCTGTATCTGTATCTGTGTCCTCCACATGCAGTCTGCCCGCCTGAAGAAGGTTCAGAAGAAAGGTGTTGAAGATTCCGCATCCTGCAGGCTCATAGACATTGTGGGAGGCTGTGAATGTGAACACCCAGCTGGGCACAGGCAAGAGACATTTGGCTGCTGGCATGCAGGTGCCATGCTGACATGCCTCCAGGCCTTCTCATGTCAAGGTAGCAGCTTACAGCTCTAAGCCTCTGGCTATTCACATGCTTGGCTCTCAGCTTGGACAGCCTCCGCTAACAGCCTTGCCCTTCTCTTCCAAAGTAAGTACTGGGATACCTCAATTCCCCAACAAACAGTAATGCTGCTGTCCAGAGGGGACAGTGTTGATTATCAGAAATTGTGACAGCTCCATTCCCTCTCTCACTGCTAAAATAGTTTAGTTACTGCATACATTTGGGACTGTTACTGACAGTGCACTTGCATTACAATAACCCTACCAGACATTTTGCAGTGTCAAATAAGCAAGCAGTCTAGAAGCATTACTAAGCAAATTCCACAAAACATGGTAATCCTTTCTACCACCAAGTAACAGGAGCTTTCACATGGGTGACCCTAGCTTTGCACCAGGTAACCCAAAGGTTGGTTCACAGAGCCATCCAAAATATTTTTTATCATCAACTTCTAATCTGATTTAGGACTACAATTGCTGTAAATCCCCAAACCTAACTCAGTGGTAAGAGCATACTTACCACTGTAAGTGGTAAGAGTAGTGGGAAGACCCACTACTTCTGTTCTCTTGCACCCTTGACCTGCCGGCACAATGGTATTACCTTTTCCTGTAATACCACCATCATTCCTGAAGTGCTCATGATTGCTCATTCTTTATGCATGCAACCCAGGCATATTTACAAACAAATCAAATACAAAGGGGCTTTGTTTTGAAAGCTGTGTTTATCCTGCAAACTGTAGTTTTTCAAGGAAGCACACCATACTGCTCAGTCTCCGTCAGAAGACATGAATCAAGTCTCATAATGCCTCAGCACAAACACAACACAACATCACTGTTACAGCTTCATGCAATGCCTTACTCAGCCAAGCAATCACACGGGAAATTTTGAAAAAGGCCCTGCTGGAGACAACTCAGTAGAAAACCTGAAATGAAAAAAAAATTGAAATTAAATGAAAAAAAAAAGGAAAAAGCCTTAATGAAACAAATAGAACAAATTGCAGTCAAACGCATCTTCAATCTGTTTCTGCTCTCCTCAGTAATTCCACAATTTATTACCTATAACAATTCACACTAATCTCCCATTAATCTGGAACACTGAGAGTAGACACTATTGAATATCATATGGGAAACAATCCTCAAGATATAAATACCATGTTTCATGTAAATTTTTACTTCAGCAAGACTTGGCTTCCCTTCTCTCCATTGGTTTCCCTAGATTTGACCAACTCAAAATTAAAGTAACTGCACAACAGAGAACCCTCACAGAGCATACATCAGAGGAGGCAGGAAAATATCAAAAGAAAGACCAACACACTTGCTCAGAACACCATTTAGAGAATGCCATATTGATATATTTGGATAGCAACCAGTACAACACTCCATATAACTTCATCCTTACTATTCCCAGGAAATAAAGAGATTTTCTGCAGTATTTGTACTGGTACCACATAAACCATTTTTTCCTGTAGTAATTGTGGATCTTATAGGAGAAACAATGGGAAGACAAAAATGTCCAAAAACTGACTTGTATTTGAAACCATGAGCTGAACAGTTACCTAACAACCTCTTGGTTTAACAAGACTTCTCTCCAAAGATTCATATGGACAAGACAAAGCACAGATCCTCCAGCTACCTCATCCCCCACCACAGAGAAAGGTACTCAACCTTTTCAACCTTCCAGCTCCATTGCCTTACCAGTATGCACTGGCTATTAGCCCATTTCCCCTTATCTGAAGCTTTATCTACCCAACCTGCTCTATTCGAGTGCTTCAGGCATCCATTTATGAGCAGACCTTGGGATATTCCTTCAGTCCAAACTCCAGCCTCTACATGCTACCTCCAAGCCAGTAGCAGCTGAAATGTGTAACTTGTAACTCTGAACCATGAAGGGCACCAGGATGAAGTACAGTGTTAAACTGTAGCCAGAGAAATATGATGTCTCCGCACAGTTTTTGAGCTAAACATCAGAGAGCATGTCATTCTGAACACCTCCTTTGGACGTGCTGCATCTCTGCTAGATGCTATCAGAGAAGGTGGCCATACTCTTCAAAGCAAGAAGAGGAAACCCATCACGTTTTACACGGCAATCTCCACTCATTCAGTGAGAGAGGCGTTGATCAATCCAGAGGTTATGGTGCTGGCTGCTACTGTGGCAGGAAACACTTCAAGAAACCCTGTGTAAGTCAATGCTCTGTATGGGTCTGAGATCCCTACCTCTAAGATGGGATAAGATGCCTGCCTCACAGCTGGGATATGAACTTGAGCTGGGTTCATCCTCCTCAATTTAATAACCAAAAAGTGCAAGAAAGAGTAGTTTAGTTGTGCTCTATAAATAGCCTGATCTTTACTTTGGGTGTTCAGAAAGAACAGGAATTTCCATATTAAATATTTCACATGTATTCAATACCAGAGGGAAGGAATTAACTTGTGTTCTGTGTTTACACAATGCTTAACACGACTGCCAAAAATCTAAATGCAAATAAATTAAACAGATGAATGAAAATTAATACTCTGGAGAAGTATACAAAAGTTAAATGACAGATAGTTTCAGAACACAGGAGACCACTGAGGATCTTTCCCTAATGACCTTCCTTCCTAGAGATGATCATTCTGTTAAATTTTTATATAAAGAGAGAAAAAGAGAGAGAGAGAAGAAATCTAAACATAGCAGAACTCTTTGCAAGTCACATATATTTAGCTGTTTCCTCCAACAAGAAGCATCTCAGGTTCTCTTTAAATGGGTCAGGAATATATTGGTTGCACCTGAAAGTTTCAGGGACTGTGAAAGCCTTAAAATCTGTTGTAAATCCTTAAAGAGAACTCATGCAAAGTTAATTGGTACTCTCGAATCGTCATGTCTAAATTATTACTTAGTATTAAATATTTGAAGTGGAAGATTTTCAAGGACTGTTGCAACTTTGGAAGAATATTAGGCTGAATTCACTTGAAACCTTGTTGGGGACAAATAATCTGCTTTCTAATTATGAACAAAGTATTTATACTTTTTTTTCCTGTCAGTAATTTTATGTTTTGCTGTTATCTCCAGCTACACACACACAAATACCCACACAGCTGGAATGGAACAACACTTAAATTAAGGTAAGGAAGTTAACACAAGTGGTGGCTGACAAACCCAAATGCAATAGCTAAGTGTACAAAAAAATAAGTGCAAAACTAAGTCATCTTTCTAAATATGAATAGGTGGAATTTTATGAAATATACGGGAAGCCAAGAAAACAGTGTTTTCCAAAAGTCAATGCAAAACCACAGCAAAGCCAGTTTTAGATAAATACAATATTCCTTTTGTGTCATACCAATAATCTATTTCTCACATGAACATTATCAAAGGCTGAACAAAGGCAAATCAAGGGATAAATCAAGGGATTTATCACTAAATCGAAGAAGATACAAACTTTTTGAATCTATTATATTAAAAACAGGAGAATGTGCTAAAAATATTTTAACAGGTATACATACTACTTCTGAATTCTCAATTTACTTAAAGCTATAATATCTAAAAAAAAATCTCTGGAGAGTTTTACACTTGTCTTCATGTCAGGCAAGAAAATATTTCTTCTAGAATCCCTTTTGGAGGTGCCAGGTATGTGCATAAAACAGAGGTAGCAGACAAGAACATGTGTGGTCTAATCATTCACACAGAATTTTTCTGTGATTTACAGTAGTGTAGTGATTCAACAAAATATATGCATTACTGGTTAATACATCAGCATAGAGTTAATGCTTAGTTCTAATGAGCCCACAGTAAAGAAACACCATTAAAGCTACCTACCTCTTGACAGCAGGAATGTACAGAAATTGTAGGATTTCTTGAAACGTGGTTTACACAGAGTGAAATTCAACATCTGAAAATGTTACACTATCCTAAGCTGTTTTGCAATATCTGTTATGCAATAACCATGCTAAACATAGTTGCTGTTTTCATTCTGGTAAACTTGAATTTCAGAGTTAATTGTAATTGTTTTTTGAAATAAAAGGTGTTTGTATAAATATAAGGATGCAATTACTGAGATAGCTAGAAATCCAAGAGATTTATGTACATAATGCATCTCTTGAAGAAAAGATGCTTTCCTTATTATTTTTTCTCTCCCCAGCTCCACAGCACTGGAATGCACAACTCTTTTTGCGAAACAAACCCTCCCTAGTACAAGTTTTAAGGCGAATCTGGAGGGGTAGAAGTCTAAGCAGAAAGCTAAAAATTTTAGTTATTCCCCAAGATGCTCCAGCATAGCTGGCAGCATGTAAACAGTCACTCACGTATGACTGCTCCTCACTAGAATCTTATGGACCACCCTGCCTGAATGTAATAGGCTATTGTGAAAAGCTATTAATAAACAGATCCACAAATTACCTAGAAAACAGATAAAAAGAAATTGCTTAGAGGCACCCCTACAGGAAGAATTCTTGAAGTGGTAATATGAGCTTTCCCTCAAGGGCTTTATTGAGGTCAGTGAAAGAGCACAGCATCTTCTTTCAGGGATTTAAGTAACATTGCCAGCAGTTCACAAAAGGTTTGGGTTTTCTCACAGGCCTAGAGAATAAAAAAAGTTAAGGCACAATTTCGAGTTCACAGGTTGGTGTTTGTTATCTCCTATGCCTTCTCTGTATCAGCTCATTTCCACTCAGGTAGCACATCAGAACATGCCCTAGCTACTTTGACAAAATATATGGAGCAGGTACAGGACAGGTTGTTATTGTCAGGGCAAATTACTAAGCAGTTCATCTTGTCAGTGACATCGAACTTTCCTATAAGGCAATGTTGCTCCTCTCCCATGGCATAATTGCAGGTGCCTAAGGTACTGCTGGTTAGGTTCCAAGTTCAGAAGATATACTGATGTCACTAAGCTGTATAAAGTGATATTCAATTATAGGGTGAAAGATATGTGCCAGATCGTATTCCTTGCCTCATCATCAGATAAAGGATCCTGCTTCTTTGACTGAGCCTTTCTTGAAGACTGCTGCCTCAGGTTGACCCCCACATTGGTGCTAGAAGTGATTGTGACTTGCACTCAGGCAATTCCACATGCTTGATAAAGAGGGTCAGTCCTTGGCCCATGCTCTCCTTAAGCAATTGGCAGGATATAGCGATACAGACAGCTGGCACTGCTTTTCTGCAGAGTAGCTGAATTTTACTTGGGCAGAAGCCATTGCCACCCTTTGTAAAAGTCCATTTGAGGACGTTAGGCAAGTATTTCCAGTTTGCATGTCCAGAGGTTGCAGTAACTATGCCCTTCATAATTATGGAAAATAAACTTTCTCTGTTGGAAAACCATGCTCTTTACTAAGGTAAAAACCCGGGTGGACAGCAAAATATACAAAAAAAGAATGGCATAAGCATTCACGAGAGCAGCATTAGCAATGCAGAAGCTGCTCTTTTATCCTAGGTGGTAATGTAATGTTTCAGAAGGCATTATTACTTCATGATAACTCTACTTTCATTGTATATAATGATTAATGCTAATTGCCTTTGTACTTCAGTATTTTCCAGAGAACACTTTGGCTTCCAATGAATACATTAGTGCCTCATTGCTCTAAACACCCTCCTTACAACTTGGCCTATAACACAGAACTAGATACAAAGCAGTAGAGATGGGCATTGTTTTCCTTGTTTTGATTTTTTTGGGAGATAAGTTTTTTTCTCTGAAGTGAAGGAGAAAATTATTCGATAACTTTCACTTTAATCTAGCCATGACTAGTATTCTAAGTCTTCTTAATGCATCTACAATTCCAATTCTCTGTTAGATTGGTTTAATGTTAGGACTGTGATCAAAGATTATATTTTCTTCTGTATTCCCAGGCTTTCCCAATAATGTAGACTGCCAGAAAATAGAAGAAAAAAAAATAAGCCCTTCCTGTTTTTTACGGGAACTATTTTATCCCTGATACTACATCATCCCACTATCCTCAGATATCCTTTATGTAATGATCCACATTAAAATACCTCTATTGGATTGGCTTTGACTCTAAGCCTTGCTCTCTCTTTTGCTTCCTCAAAACTCCTCTTTTTTAAATATTCTCCTACTCCCACTGAAATCTTATTGCAAGGGAAGTAAAGTACATCAACAGATTGCCTAAGGAGGTGTTGGAGTCTCCATCATTAGAGGTCTTTAAAAACAGATTAGACGGTATCTGTCAGAAATAGTTTATGTATTGCTTATCCTGCCTTAAGGCAGAAGGACAGACTAGATGATTTTCTTTCATGTTATGACTGTCAATAGTATTTCTGTACCTACAACACCTAAGGATTTATGAAAAGAGTAATCTCATATTTCTTTGGGTCAAAGATTTACGTTTGTGGTCTCTAAGATATTGCAGCAGTTCCCAATTACCATGCTAGATAACAATAATATCTTGAATACATGAAAGAAGCAATTGTTTATTAAGAATTAACTTTGATAGCAACAACTCATAAGGCTGAAATGATCCTCTGGTCAAAGGAAGTGTTCAAAGGGAATGAACCATCTTAGTTTTCTTTAAGACCATCTCAGACCTTATTTAAGGTTCTACTAAAGGGCTAAAATGGGATTACAAGGGTCTCAAGGCCTTTCCTTGATGATGTGATTTTCCTCTGTGTTGGCAGACCACCAAGCCATATGCCTCCTTCAAAAGACTGCCATGGACTGATGGCATGTAACTGGTATGGTGATCATCTGCAAGGTAAGCATTTCATATGAAACATGATGGAGAATAATTACTGTTCTATAACAGCATCTCGATGCTATGGGATACACAGAATTTGTATAAATTAATACAAATTAAATAATCTTTCCATAGCAACTGTATTATCAGAATCAGTTATTTCTATTATAAAATATTGACCACAGGGTCATTGATAAACAAAACCAGTCTTAAATTCAGCAGTGAAAAGCTGCACATTCCCTACTTGCTTCAAGTCAAAACTTCAACAGAGGGACGTGATTCAGTGAAGCTGTTGGCTCGTTGCACGTGAAACTATTTTTTGCTGCTTCTTTACCAAGAACAAATCACACTGTAAATTTGATGCGAGGCAAGTGAATAAACCTTGATTTAGGTAATTCCTTACCTGAAATTTCTACTGCAGGTAGCAATAGACTCAGTCATTTGTGCCACACACACACATACACAAACACACACATACTTTTACAGAAGAGATCTCCAGCTTCAACTCCAACAACTATGCAAAAGGTCAGTGTTTTCCACAACATTGTAGAAAGCTTCTGTGTAAGTCTCTCCAAGATGGAAAGATATCCTCCTACACCAAAGAAACAAGACCTCAACAACAGTGTTTTCAATCACAGTGCCTGAAGTTATTCAGAGACTCAGATCTTAAAATTCTCAGTATTATGTGAGTCTAGTAGTAATGATTTATGCACTTACTTATTATTGGTCAGACAATATTATTTTGATGAGAGAGTCTCTCAGAATTGGACACAAGTAATTCTCAAGAAGGATGTATCAAAACTTGCGTCTGGGCCTTCAGTGGAAGACTGTCTGGCTCTCCTTGGGGTCCTAGCTAACCTTGCACTGGATAGAGTTTCTGAAGGTGAAACAAATTAGTGTCACACCAGGGTAGTCAATGGAGAAAGTGAAGGATCACTTTTTCTCTGGCCCAGTCACATTTAATCTCAAGTGAACTACAAAGGCTGAATCTACAGTGTGATGGTTAGAGCATTTAGGAGACTAACTCAAGAGAAGCTTGAAATCTGCTAGAGATCTGTGCTGCTGTCTCCAACATGCACCTAACTGCTAGCCAATTTGTTCAGTATTAATCCATGTTTCCTAATCCTCAGTTTTCACATATCTCTTTTCCCTTGTCATTACTCTTCATGTGAATAAATTCAGAAGGTCTCTTCAGTTCTGCCTCGGGAGACAAGAGCAACACACTGACAGTTTTCTATGAAAGAGAATTCTTGTTTTCAAGAACTCAAGTCAATTGTAGAGTTAAATTTAGGACCATATCCATGAATATTCACTAGTACTTCTGGGCATTTATACCTTTTCAATACCTGCTTTCATTTTACTTTTTCAGATCCAAAGCTAGATAGACTGTACAGAATCCAATGTACCATATTTGAAGGGTTGAAGGGCACCTGTGATTTATTTCACAACAGCTAATTGGGATCTCTGCTTTTTGGACTTCACCTGGATCCTTCTGCCTACATAATTCTTTATGTCATGCCAGTAATGCCATCAAAATGTCAGGAGAGATTAATTTGCTTCCCCGAGATTAAAGCAGTGAACACATCAATTTAATCCAGAGTTTTGTGAGACGGTCTCTTAATCAACAACAAGAATAGTTATGCACTAATAAGAATTTTATAGTTGCTAAGCAAAAGATGGGGAAAAAAAGGCTTTTCCAGTTTGGCAGGTTTGCAAATAGCTCCTGATAAGAAGAAACAAAGTGTTTCTACTGTTCTTATCAGTGCTTCACTTCAATATATCAGTCTTGCTTTGTCAACAGGAATAATTCAGCTGAACCTTAGAAATGTGACTCTCAATACATACAACTCTACCAGAAAACCCTCTCCCAGAGTTTTCTGACAGTAACTGCATTGCTCTGGTGCTCTGTCAGGTAAATACATATGGTACGAGAGCCTTGAACTTTGAATCAAACAGGTATCTAGTGCTGTGTACCCTGGAGCTGATGACATCTTGCATTAGTGTGGCATAGGCTGCCAGGCCTGGCAGCTTGCAAGAATTCCTCTGACTCTGTTCCTCACTGCTGTTTTGTAGGAAAGACAAATGGCCTACAATACAGAGAACACTCAGTATCATAGCATTAATCTATGGTAGTAGGGGAATGATTCTCAGAAGTTTGGAAGTTTTAAAAAGACTCTTTTTTCCCCCACTGTATAGTGCTAAGATTACACTTCCTTTCTCTATTCATATTGTTCACAGAAGTCCTTTCCTAACAAAACTGTCTCAGAGTCACTGCACTCTTTCACCCCCTCTTATATCTACACCAGCACAGTAAAAATCAGCCTCTGTGTACAACAGCACACTAATCCCTGATAGATCCTCTTCCTCCTCTCACTCACAACATAGTCTTCACAGCAGCCTGAGTGGCCTTTGAAGAGAAAAAAAATTCAAACAGACTGTCCTTAATTTGTTTTCTGAACCATTCTTTATTCCAAATTACTTCTGATAAACATTTTCATACCTGAGGATCCTGTATTGCTTAGCCTATTCAATCATAAATTTCAATGATTTTTTTTTGTTCCCTTGGAGGGTTTGCTTGATGTAACAGAAGATGAGGCTTTTAAAATTAGGAGCCAGCCTAGTGCTCTTGAAAGTTACAAATCAATAGAGGTGTCATGAAACAGCCTGGCACTGTACAAAAGCACCAGCCTGCTCTGCTGCTGCATCTCAATTGTGCTGCCTGACACACCTGCTGTCCTAGTCCTGCTTTTCCCTTGAGGCAAGCGTGCTAATGTGCTAATTTATATGGTGCATAACAGGGGATTTGGAATAGAGGCCTTAGAGACTCCTTTTCACCTGGTGCCTTATTAGGGATTTGAGCCCACTTTGCCGGAGATGAAAAGCCAACGACTATAACTCATTTGTGTCATTTAGTTCTCAATAGGTAGCCAGTTAGTGAATAATAGACTTCCAATGACTTTGTGCAGGTCATTTTCTTTAACAGATGTTCCTTTGTGAAGCTGCTATCCCATCAGTTTTGTGTGTTTTCTCTGTGCATTAACTATATATTCAGGAGCTATTTATTCCTTTGTCATTAAACAAAATCAAACTAATTACCTGTTAATAATAAAAAGGCAACAATTACATATTCTGCATTTCTCCAATATTTCTGTGGATTTCACACTCTCCTGTTTTCAGAGGCAGACTGGCTGCAAACGAGAACTCTTACTGTTTTGTTAATGATAAGAGAGACAAAGAAAGGTTTGGCTGGCATTCTGGAAAACTCCTAAGCCTCTCAACAATCACAGAGTCACAGAACAGCTGAAGCTGGCAGGGACCTAAGGAGATTGTCTATTCTAACTCTCCTGCTGAAAGAAGAGTCAGCTGGAAAATTATGTCCAGGACCATTTCCAGTTGAGTTTTGAGTATCTCCAAGAATGGAGACTCCACAAAATTTCTGGAGAATCTGTTCCAGGGTACAATACCAATGAAAAAGCCTTTTTCTAATGTTCAAATGGAATGTCTTGTATTTCAGTTTGTGACTGTTGTTTTCTGTCCTCTCACTGAGAAAAGTCTGGTTCTGTTTTCTTTATTCCCTCCTAAGAGGCATTTATGCACATGGATATGATACAAGGTTAAATAATCTCAACTTTTACAGCTTCTCCTCACACAAAAGGTACTGCAGTCCCTAAATCTTGGATGAACTTCAGTGAACACACTCCGTTATGTCCATATCTCTCTTGTACTGGAGAACCCAGAAACAGACACAGCACTACAGATGTCGTCTTATCAGGGCTTCGCCTTCGACCTACTGGTGACACTCTTCCTAATGCAGGCCGCAATGCCACAAGGGAACACTGCTGGCTCATTCGTCTTGGTGTTCACCAGGCCCTCCAGGCCTTTTTCTGCAAAGCTTCTCAAGTACATCTCCAGCACATATTGGTACATGGGATTGTTTCACCCAAGATGCAGAACTTTGCTTGAACTTCATGAGGTTCTTTTCTGCCCATTTCCCTAGCCTGTCAGAGTCTATCTGAATGGGAGACAACTATCTCATGTACAAACCACTCCTCCCAGTTTTGTATCATCAGCAAACTTGCTGACCTTACACTCTGCTCCATTATCCAGGTGGTTAAGGAAGACACTAAGAAGCATTGGACCCCAGGGTACATCACTAGTGACTGGTCTCTGGCTGTACTCCATGCCACTGATCACAATCCTTTGAGCCTCACAATACAGCTAGTTTTGATTCACCTCACTATGCATGTATCTAGCCCATGCTTCAGTAGTTTGGCTGTGAGGATGTCATGAGAGACAGCATTGAAAGCCTTACTGAAGTCAAGTTAAACAACATCCACTGTTCTTGCCTCACTCATGAAGAGAAGTCACATCATAGAAGGTTCTCAGGATGGTCAGACATCACTCCCCCTTCATGTATCTGACAACTCCAATCACATCTTTGTTCTTTTTATGTTTGGAAATGGTTTCCAGAATTATTTGCTACATCACCTTTCAGGGACAGAGAGGAGGCTGATTGTCCTGTACACACTCAGATCCTCCCTCTTATCATTCATGAAGACACAAGGCACATTTGCATTCTTCTGTCCTCAGGAATCTCACCCAATTGCTGTGACTTTTCAAAGACAGAGAGGTCACACAATGATATTGGACTCCCTCAGCACTCATGTGTGCATTTGCTCAGGTCCCATGGACTTGTGTATGTCCAGTTTGTTTATATATTCCCTAACCTGATCCTCCTTCAGCAAAAGTAGTCTTCCTTGCTCCTGTTGGTTTCAACAACTTGGGATTCCTGAAGACCAGGAATCCCTTTACCAGTAAAGACCAAGTCAAACAAAACATTGAGTAACTCGGTCTTTTCATGTTCTTTGTCAAAAGGTCCCAGTCCCATTCAGCACTGGGCTCATATTTTCTCTAGTTCTTCTTTTGCTACTGATCTGCTGGCAGAAACCTTTCTTGTTGCCCTTTCTGTCCATCATCAATTTCAACTCCAGGTGGACTTAAACATTCCTTATCCAAACCCTGTATATTTGGACAGTGTCTCTATATTGTTCTCAAGGTCACCTGTCCCTGCTTCCAGTTCTGGTATGCTTCCTTTTTACATACTTTGAAATACTGCATATCGTAATATCTTAAGGAATGGTAATAAGAATTAAAGGTAGTTAGACAACTTCACAGGGCAGTTTCCTTAGGCACTTGAGATGGGACTTACTCCATCCAGTTTTAATGAACAGAAAGACATATATCAAGTATTTAGTAATCATCCCCTGAAATCAATCTCCGAGTGATGAACAATCTCCTGGAGTCGACTGTCTGTCCTGACTGAGTACAGAAGTCCTGGCTGTTTTCATACAGTTTAGGCTATGTATCTAATTTTCAGATGACTAAAACAAATTCCATACCTCAAACTACACTGTTACATATTGAGCAAAAAAAAAATTGTGTTTATGTGTGTGCCCACTCATAAGCACACGCATCAGTAAAGGTGCTGGAGAACCAAACCCCCCAGATGGAAGATCCTTATTTTTGTGAAATTTGAAAAAGTAAGCCTGCACCAACACTACATTGCTGTATTAGAAATGGAGCCATTTAAGAGTTCTCACATTTCTTCTTACACAGAAAAAGTTATGACATCTCATAAAGCTTCAACCATTCACTGTACAAAAGTGTTTTCTGCTTAGTAGCAGTGAAAAATACAGAATATTGAAGACAGTGAAAACAACAATGACAGACAGGCTTTCTGTCAGCATTATATGGACTTAGATGCTTCTAACTTCTTGGAAATTAGGTTGGTATATCTGCAGCCTTCAGCTGGCCCAACATTTTAAATTCTTGCAATATAAAAGGTTAAGTGCTGTGCCTTCATTTTTTTTGCCCTTCATTTGCAACCCACATTCCTAGGTCAAGAAAAGCACTGATGGAAATACAGCTACACAGTTACACAAGAATTTTGCAGGTAAAGCTGGTTTAACTCTGGAGACAGGTGTAACAGTCTCAGCAAATGCATTACTGGAATACACAGAACTTGCTGACATCTCCATGGCTTTGAGAAGCTGCCTCAAAATTACTTCAGAAGGTCACGTGCTGAATCAGATGCAGAGCTTATACTATACTACTGAGGTTTCAGCACCTACCCCCCTGTTTCACCTCATGTACAGAAAAATACGTTTGTTGCTTGTATTAGAAGGCCTGGGAACCATTCCTCACAGCGCTTCAAAAATAACATTTAAATATTTTAGGATTTAGCTGTGTAAAAGTCAGCAGGAAAATGGCAAAAAGCGTCATCACTGCACAGTGCATAAGACAGAGGAAGAGCTCAACATTTCAAGTCCAATCTTTAACTGGTGAAAGTTTGCTTAACTGATGCCCAAGGGATAAGACATTTTTTATTGTTAAAAGAAATCATCATGCTTCTTTCTTTGATACAATATTTGAATAACAAGAGGTTGAAACAAAAAATTTATGAGTAGTGATTGTTATAATGAAACCACAATGAATAAAATATTTAAGTTATGCACAATTCAAGTGTGTCTGGATGCGAGGAGTAAGATTATTTCAAAATCCCAGGGCTTAGCATGAGTACAAGTGATCTGCGCAGAAAATTATGTATTTTCATTAACAATTGATTTTTATTCTCTGAGGGCCACTAATGCCATGCATTTGGACAGTACAGGATGGTGCCCACAATTTCAACAACTCGAGAACTGTCCTGAATGAACTAGATTTATCCAATTTGCTGCCCCTTGGTTTGAACCCAAGGTGTAACAACAGCCTTAAAGGCCCGCTGTCAAGTGCTAACACAAAACCTTGAAGCTTGAGATTGTCTCTTCCAGATGTTTTAAATGTGTGAGCCTGACAAAGATCTTAATGGAGCAGGGATATTGCATTTGCCACATTCTCCTGTCTGGAGAGGCAGATAACACAGAAGTACAGCTTGAGTACCAGGCAGGGGCATAGCCGATTTCAGAGGAAATTGTAACAAATGACGGCTTTAGCTTATCATTCCCCACAGGCTGTTGTGCTTAGCTGCTACTGTTCAGGTCTCAAGGTCTGTGAAGGCATGACACCACCGTGATGACAGCCCGTCATCATGATACTTGTGCTCAGCAGCAGAACGTCACATCTACTGCAGTGATTTATCTCATGAACTGAACTCAGGAGCCCAGATTGGGAGCTGCAGCCAAGTGGCACTTACAGCCACCCAGGACTAGGCTGAACACAGGCTGGCAGATCCCCCAAAGCAGATCTGTGAGGCTGGTTCAGTGGATCTAGCCTTGCCAGGAGGCCTTGCAAGAGTCATTTCAGCAATGAAACAGTGGTCAGCAATGAATGCTGGGATCCAGCTTAGGCTTATAAGTAAAGTGGCCATCCTCCCTGGCCTTCTCTGCAGTGAGAGGAGAGAGCAGGCTCCTGAGGGCTATTTAGAGCAGGAACTAAAGGCCAAAGAAGAAAAGTCCTTCTCTCCTCATTGACTCAGAGTGCTAACGCAGACTGGACTACTGACACTGCACCTCGGCTTGGTGAGCAAAGTGAAGCTCACGCCCCATTGAAGACCTTGAGCAGGTCTGCAGAGCAATCCATTTACCCACTCAAGTTTCACATATGCATTTGGAAACCTGTGTTTTCCAATACCCAAACAAGACAAGAAAGCAGGGTTGAATTTTCAGGGATTGTGTAAAAAAGGAGACCAAACTGAGGCACTGAAAGCGATTTTTAGATAAAATGCCAAGCACAAATGAAGCCTGAGAGCTGCTTTACCTCATCTCAGTGTATTAATGCCCAAATCCAGATCTGTATTTTATAGTCACTGTTTCATGTAATTTCTTTTTTACATAGGAGCACCGAGTCAAAGGTGACACCTTACTCTGGAGCACTTCAGTCCACCCTGCATTTCTGTACATGATGTACCTCCAGTTGGCTTTCCAAATAACAGTACTGTTGGATCCAGTGTGGTGGTAGTTTTGGATCCGATCTGGGGATTTTGCTGCTCCCAGGGGACATCTTTGGAGGCAGTAGGGCTTGACCTACAGTTGGGCATTCCATGCCCACAACTTGGCCTCTGAAAATTAAAGACCACAAAGCTGAGTTCCTCCCATCTCCTTTTTTAAACTTTTTGAATCCCACTCAGTGAGGTCAGCACCTTCTGAAAACTAAGATGTTTTAAATATTCTGTGGCAAACAAGCTGGCTTTTGAAATATCAGGCTGTCCAGACACTTGGAAGCAAATCCTATATCTCATGGCTAGGCTTTGCGAATGAAGATTTGGGACATCCCGTATCTACTATTGATTAAAATGCATTAATTCTAATATTAGGCAACATCTTTTAGTGATCCCAGAGCATCTACCTATCACTATGTCTATGCTTATAGCAGTTCAGGGAGGCAACTTAATAGGTCAAACAGATCATGTGTAGTGATCTATGTTGCATGGAATAAAACAGTAGAAAAATAGGTAGATACAAGTTTACATGCAAAAAAAGGGAAGGACATCAAAGTTGACAGCTAAAAGAAGCAAGATAAAACTGTCACTCATGTACATGCAGCCTACTATTTTACACTGTCCCGCTCATTGCTTGTCACTTCACCCTGCTTTTTCATTTCACACTGTGAAAATTATGGCTCCTTACATCAGACCTCTAATGAATTACTCTGGGATCCAAATTCTAAGCAATACCCAATACACAGTGTTGCTGAAGTTCACCTCCACAGTCCTGGCACTCATTTAATACCAACATTACCCCTAGTGTAACTTAAATCTGTTCTAAATTAAGTTGGCTGGGTGAGTTTGGGAAAAAAATAATTCCCTACAGTAGACCAAACCAAAATATTGCCTCTGGCCAAGCCACCCACATACTCTTTTTTCAAAGAAATCGCTTGCACTGATGTCTTCTCCGAAGCGACCAAGCAAGTGTTTATTCAAATTTCCTAACTGTGTTTCCTTTGGGAGTGCCATGGCATCTTCTGCTGTACATTGTACCTTTTGCACTCGGATATAATTCACCCCATGTATTCTCCCCATTTTCTCCTGTGCAGAGCAACCGTCATGCTGGGACATAGCTTTGGCAGGTGGCAGTGCACCCCTGAGCACTGCAAGCTGGGGTCACTGCCTTGTACATGGCCACAGCTACATTTCCTGCCATCCTGACATGTACATATGCAAATGAAGAAAAGGAAATACTTCCATCCTTGAGGGTTTTTTTCGACAAATCTGCATATCTGCATTATAGTGGTCTAAAGTAGCGGACATCATGACCTTTATAAGAATTAAAACAAAATAAAGTTACAACCTTCTACTTGGTTTTTTTCCCCCCATTTTTTCTAATTGATAATCCAGGAATACCAGTATTCATCTTTTTCGTGCTTTTGCAGTTCCCCTTAGATTGGCAGCTCCCCCATCCTTGCATTAAAGGTCAGAGTTGAAATAATTCTCTCAAAGGTATTTCTTCCTAAAGAGGTTAATTAAAAAGAACAAAGGGCCAGATACTCTACTGCCTTCTGTTTTGCATAGTCATTTGCAGATTTGGATCCATTCACAATCCACACAGGGATTCACAGCCCTTCAGACACCCTCCAGCATGGACAACCAGGCTGTATAAATACATGGGGCAGGATGGAGAAGACAACTACTGAAGCAGTGTTTAAATACTTAAAGATCATTATACTTGCCTGATTGACACAGAGATGTTGGCAGGCAGCCTGATCACCGAAACAGCTCAGAGGAAGAGGGCATATGAGCTCAGCAGGGGATTTCAACTTTTGGGATTCTTAGCTCTTCTAAATTCATTTCACTGAGGAAAGGGACCAAGACTTTAAACCATTCCTCCACAATGACATAACCTACTTCTTCTAAATCTGCCCCTAAATGTACAGGGCACAGCATAAAACCACTACCCATGCAGAACCTCTTTCATTTTATATCAGTAGTCTCATATCATGAAAGTTTAAATGGTCATACAGTTGAGTAGCAATGGAGAATCAAAATAAAACAAATTTCACCTCTTACTTTAATTTGGTTTCACTTGTATGATTTCTCTGTCATTCTTCCAGTTGTTCAATCATCCATAGACTTTCAGGTTAAAAAAGACATTAATTTTGCATGCAAGATGCACGCAGGAAAAAAATCTAACAAACCACTACTTTAAAGAAGGAACATAAAGGGGGGCACAGGTGGGGGCTGGACAACACTTTTCCACAAACTGCCTTTGTTAGAAAAATGGATTTTCAACTAACTTAAATATTTTCACAGACAAAAGCCTGAAAATCAAAAAAATTTTATTTGAAAATGCTTCCCGATATATCAAGCATATTGTATCGTTAGATCATATGCTCATTTTTCCAAGTTAACTGTGATGCATTTCAATTCTCAGCTTCAGTGATGTGAAAATCACCCTGGAAGCTGTAGACTGGCCAGGGAATATGATTTAGAGAAGGCAAAGGAAAAGGAAGTCCCCAGGAATACAGCACGCAAGGTGTTCTGACAGCTTTTTCAAATAGCAATGAAAAAAACCCACAGGAAAAACACAAAGGTCTAGGACATGTGTGCTCCCTTTCTCCTGTGGGTTACTGTTTCCCCCGCTGCCTCAGAAGCACTATGTGTTCCTCAGCAGTGCTCTTTAGAAAGCATGGAAGCAGGAGCACAATCAATAATGGCATATTTTTCCATCTTTATGAATGAGCAATGGACAGCAGTTGAAGAGGGGATGTGATTCTATTCTCAACATTGTTCTCACTGACTTCTTCACCACGATGAAAGAGTACCTTGTTTTCTCTGAGAGCAAGAGTTATTCTAGGTTGGAGTAGAAGCATAATCCCATGTGAATATAACCAGAATTCGGCAGAATATGAGAGCAAGAATGCTCTCAAAAACAGGATCAAAGAACAAGTGAAAAATAAAATGGAATCACTAATAGCACCTCATCTTCTATTATTTAAAAAATTTTGGCACCTGCAGGAAAAGAGACAAAACTGGCAACATTGCCACACTTACTATTTCAGGGGAATTACAGAATCATGGTTTCCAGATAAAATTACTTTTTGTGAAGTCTGATATATTTTAAAGCTATTTGTAACAATTCATTTCATAATTCAAATGGTCTCTACATTACAAACAGCTAACATATTTATGCTGGCAGGACTGTCAGTGCATTTTTGTTATAAGAAGCTTGGAGGTCTGCTACAAATAATCTCCAAAGAGTAACTCTAATTAGTGGCTAAAGTTGGCATATTTCCTGCTATCTGAAATTAGATCAGAGAGTTAGGCTGAGATGAAAAAGCCCTATTAACTCCCTAGGCTTCCAGTTCCTGTTTGTTGGTGGAAATTAATGTTTTGAACTTTATCAACTATTATCTAAAGAAGTCTGGAGTCAGTGGTAACAGAGTGATTTGAGAGAGACTTTACTGCCAGTTGTTCTGTTGAAGTACCATAGGCACTCTACATAAATATCCACAAGAAAACTTTATTTAATGATTACATGCAGCTGAACAACAGTCAGGAAAGATGGTCTAGTGGCCAGCATGCCAGCCTGGCAATTATAAGGAGTGGGAGACATTCCTTGCTCCAAGGTACGATTTAATCATTTCTGCATGACCCAGAAAAACTCACTCTTTGGGGGAGGCTGAAAGTGGGGGAGATTAAAAAAGGTTGGCTATAGTTAAGCGAATCTTTGTTTTTCCTACAGCTTGTTGAAACAGAGAGGCTCCTTCAGACAAAGAAGCCATTTTTTTGTGTTCAGTGACTACAGTTAGCCTTTGTGTAGACATCCATTTGTCATCTGTAAAACAGAAATAGCACTGCTCCACCTCATGGGAACGTTAGACAGATGAACACTTTCCTCTGCTTCCTAGAGACCTCAACTCGCCCTGGATAGGCACAGCAGAAGCAAACACCATAACCCTCTCCTCACATGGCTCTCCAACTTCCCTAGGGCCTTTAGTGCCGAGACTGGGCTTTACATTTCAGTTTGCCTTCCACACAACTTCAGCAGCTCTGAGGTTAGCCATGGATGCATGTTCTTCTCCTTTTGTTAGCTCTGCACAACTTGGAAAATATTAAAATGCATAAGCTCCTTTTAAACATCATGACAAAGAAGGGACAGGTAGAAAGACAGCAGAAAAGAAGGGACAAGAAATCATCCTCTTGGGAAGTATATCTAAAGTTCAGTTCTTAGAATTCATAAACAAAGAAGATATTTGTCAAGTTGTATTTTGCTCAACAAAACATATGGGAAGGGAGGCAATTTTTACATCCTAGGGCTAAGCACAGAAAACCAATGTAATTCTAGAGTTAACATGTAGACAAAGGAGGAAATATGTTATTAGGTCAGGCTACTTCTGCTTAGACAGAGCCATAGAGAATTTAGGCTATCTTTTAGTTCTGCTAATCAGCCTGAGCAGACAAATCAATGTCTTAAGCTCTTAATAGCTGCAGAAAAAAAAAATGGTGAAGTCAGGCTTACGTTTCAAAAGCAAATTGTGGTTTCAAAGCAATCCATTATCCCATCAGGTAATGTGGAAATTTTCTGCAAAGTCCATCTACCACAACAGAAAGATCGACAATTTAATAAAATTCGCAGTGAAACTGCATCTTCACAGACAGAATGCCAGTGCACAATCACCCCCTCCTCCATATCACAAAGTGTACCACACAGATCCTTGCATTTACAGGTTGAGATGACTCTTCTCCATCTTTCATTTCTAGCATGAGTGCTTCTTTACATTATGTCTCTAGTTTTCCTCCCTAAGAGGACAGACAGTATCTCTATAAAAAGACTTCAAGAGCAACAGGAAGAATCTACCACCTTAGGCTTGTCTTCACAGCATAGTCAACATAACTGATCTCTCAGGAATGAATCCCATCCAAACAATCAGCCCTTTTCTTAAAGCCTGACAATGGTTTAAAGCTGAGTTGGTGGCAACAAAGAAGCCAGGGGTCAAAATTCAAGTAAGTGTAATTCATCCTCTTAACAACCCAAACACCCTACAGGAGGGAATGCAGGCAACACCCAGTTGCATACTGCCAGAGTTGCAGTACCATCCCAAAGGTTCATTCCCAGGACATTTAAGCAATTTCTCTCTGTACCTTCCAGCAAACAGCAGCGTTTCACAGCAGGGGAAGTGGCTGGTGCAGCTCTGAAGTCTCATAATTGAACACAGGTATGCACAGGGTGAACAAGGAGGCAGAGCTGAGTCCTAGGGTAGAAGTCTGCACAAGCAGGCTCATTTCTGTCACCACAACATCAGATGACTAATGCAGAACTACTCTACATTGCCAGCAGAGCAATGAGTGAATTGAATGAGTTTCCAGCAACTAACCAGAATCTTTCTTGCACACTGCAGTACTTTGCAGAAAAGTGTTTGTACAGTTACTATGAATTTCATATGTCTCTGTGGATGTTATCTGTACTCAGTATTCTTGGGGGATTAAGTAATCCATTTGGTAGGAAGACACAGACACTGGCAGGGTTGCCCAGAAATGTGAGATCAAGCAATACAGAATCCCTCACCTGGTCTGATGAAGGAAGCAATGAGCCTTCAGCCAACAGAATGTGTTTGGCTTTGGACATGCTCTGCAAAAACACACTAAGAGTGAGAGCTTTAAAAACTCAGGCTGAGATAGTATCAGTTAAAACAGCAGTGTTCTTCACTCAAGTAAGCGGTGATGGAGAGTATTTAACAAAGGGGAATTCTTCAGCCGAAAGGAATCCATTTCTTGCCAGAGAGCAACATGGAGAGACCTGGTCTTTCCTGGGAATTTAAACCAAACCCAGGGACACAACCAGAATCAGACTGAATTTTCAAAAATCTGATGTTTAATATAGATTTGTTGTATTTTACATTTTAAATCTGTGGGTGTTTGTTTTGTTAAGCCTCTTTCCTTAGTGTACCATTCTGTTGTCCCCCAAGGGTGGAGTCTAGGGGGTTGAACAGAAGTTCAACCTTGAGTTTAACAGAAGGCCTGCAGGGTTCAGTGCCAGGGGTAATGAGGACACTTAGAACTATTAAAAAGCTGTGTCTTTATGCAGACCCGAGAAATTAATGCCTACGGAATAATGTACTTTGAACTAGTCGCAAGAGCCTGGAGAACATTAAAAGAGAAGGATGAGACCTGTTTTTAACACAGATGATATATGTTTTTACTAAAGGACATGTTACTATTCTGAACCAGTTTTCCAGCTGCAGTTAATAAGCTCTGGGTTCAGCTCCATTTGGGAGAACACAAAGTAGTTCTTTATTATTTCCCCACCCTAGAAATGGCTTCACTTTGGTCTGCTCCCCACCACTGCAGTAGCCCCAAGGGAATCTTTAGTTTACTGGACATTCTTGTTATTTGAACTCTTAAGATTTGGTAGAGTGGCATAGAGGAGATATGACATCTTGAAGAAGTTAACACAGTATTTCCAGAACCAGGGCAAATGAAACAGGCCAGCCTGTACTCTCTGTGTTGGGAAGGCTGCTCCACAATACTCCAAGACCTTTTCTTTTGCTGATCCTCTCCTCATGTCCTCGACAGAAAAGCAGGGGCAGCATGTCTACACCTCCAGCACAGCAAAAGAGCAAGTTCACAAGGGCTTGTGGGCATTGCATGCTCCATGTCCTGCCCATATGTGCACAGCCTGTGCAAGGAAGGCTAGATGAGCTAATGCACACTCAGACACCTGCTCTCTTGGGTGTGCTCCAGTCATTCTTGTATCACTGAAGCAAGTCTTGAGACCCTGGAGCTGCCCTAAAAACCAGTATAGGCACAGCAAGCATGCCAGCAATTTCTAAACTTCCCAGTGATAAATTTGCTGGATTCTCTAACCTGAAATTTAAAATACCAACCAAGGACAAAATGAGTGAGTGCCAAAGAGTGCTTCTCTGTTCACAGCACCATAGGAAGGAAAGCCTTTCTGTTAGTATATTTAGCTAAATAACCTGTTAATTTTGTTTTATAAGTAGTTAGCTCTTCCCCAGGTGCTTTACAAGAAAAGCTGTGTTTAGTGTTGTTGTTCTTTTAATATATAAGCTCTTATTTATTTATGAAGGTAGCATTAAGAAATATACCTTGGGTACTGAGCAGAAGGACTTGAGTCTTATGGTGGTTTTAAAAAGGACCTTTGTTCCCTGCCTCTGGCAGCTATATCAAGTATTCCTAAACTCCTTCCATGGAGTTTACCTGAAAGGAGGTAGCACAGGTCAGGATCTAGAATTGTCATGGAATTTACAGAGCAAAATTAGAGAGTACAGTAAAAGCAGAAGTTGAGAAATTTTGAGGAAAATGCAACAAAACAGTACAACAGATTTCAAGTCCAGTAGATACCTCTGCATGTTACTATCTTAAGTCACACTCTACTATTTCAATTGAGTTTGAATGTTGCTTTCAGCATGCAGACTGTTATCCACGTTTCTCAATCTCCTATTACTAAAGAGGAAGCTCAGTGCATGTATCGAGATACTTGTCCATCCTTCACTGATCTGTAAAGTAATTACAGAGCTCTCTTGTAGCTGAGACGTTACTCTGTACAATATAAAAAATGTTAAGTCCAAGTTATTATAAAGTGCACTGAATAAAAATTTTAAATACTTGAGACAAATTGAAGGAATAGTGTGTTAGAATGGCAGAAGAATGTTGAAATTATTCTGTAAGACACCGAAGACTTAAGACTCAAGCAGAAGAAGAGATAAGGGATCCCAAAACTGTGTGATTTTATAGAAGTTGTGAATGAGAAATCACACATTAGATTATGGAAAGCTGACCTTTTTTTTCCTGTACAAACATTTGGTAGCCAGGTTCTGGACAGTACTAGGGAATCACTAGAGACCAAGAAATAGCAGAGTTAGAGATACGATATCACTGGCACCAGTGTTGATGCAGAAAGCTGCATAGTCATGGGTTGATGCAAATGACACAACTGGATGATTTTTTAAATTTCATTTTCTAAAACTGAAACAGTGTTGTTTTTCATAAAAGCATCTTCCCCAGGTTTCATTGCTGTGCTATAGATGAATAGAAGTAAAGTAAATCATCTGTTGAATCTGAGTTTTTGCAAAAGACTTCTAAGAATCATCTTTCTGCCTATAACACAGGTAAAGTTAAATTTCTGAGTTTATTTCTTTAAATCATGTATACATGTGAAGAAAAGCATTGCCAAAAGAGGTTTCCATTTCAGTGCACTAAATATTTTGATTATTCTCAAGCTTAACAGCAAATCCAAGGTCAAAATCAACACACACAAATTCCACAGAGCAACACAAGCAGAAATTATGAACCATACCTCACTGGAACTGCTGGAGATCAGGTCTGAATGGAGCATTTGGCAAGACATGTTTTCTCTATCACTAACTTTGGAAAGGTTTGTTACAGCAGGATTTTGCATGCTGTTTTCATGATGGAATAGTCTTATTAACTTCATAATTCAATACCACTTTATCTCACTTAGTCTTTATATCCCTAAATGATCCAAAAATTATTTCAGTGTAGCCAATCTCATTAACTGATACATTGCATGAGGCACTGTGCAAAACAGATGTCATGTACTAACATGGTCTAGCATAAATAAAGTGCAAGGGAAAAGACTGATGCTTTCTCTATGGTTTAATACCACTAAGACTAGAGCAACAGGTGGATTTATGACAATCCCCATATGCATGTCTCATAAGAAAGCACAGCAGTGAACTTCCCAGTGTTAATGTGAAGCCTGTGGAATGAAGTTAACTGACTGGTTTGGCTAGATGTTGGAACAACTCTATCTTTGCCTCACTGCTAAAGCAGTTCTGATAAAAAACAGCACAAATGTAGAGTAAGATTTACTAAAGCTCACCTGAGGTATCATCTGCAATTGACTGATCTCCTTCTTGAAAGATAAACTCTCTATGTTAATCTCACCCCAGAATACCAACATAGGATTCTAAATTTATTATTGTTATGGCTATCAGCAAATCTGACCAGGTCATGTCAGAGTCAATAAGGACTAGAAGTGTTTTGTCAGTACATCTGAAAGCAAACACTAAGGAAAGAGGATGCCTACAAATCTCTCTTGACACCTAAGAACCCTAACCTCAGCTAGAGTCAGTTGTTTCTGGTTCAAGGATCCGTGCTGCAGCCAAATATCTTTTTTCTTTGGTAGTGCAAATGTTAGAAGAGTAAATATTAAGAGCTCTTAGGGGTTCTGACCAACAGTATGGATACCTTTACTGGGAAAATTCCTACTTCTGCTGGATTGCCTACTTTTGCTTCTGCTCTGTGCTACGAGTGTCATGTAAGACAAAGAGAAAAGGGCCCAAGGACTGGACTGAGTCTTTCTAACTCCCAAAGTACTTGCAGCATACTGCAACATCTGCACTTTTCCTGGATCAGACCTCACCAATATTACAGAATCTGCTTCTGGAACTGGCTGAAAAGCACAGATGATGTAGCCAGACCAGAACTCCAGATCACACGCCCAGATTGGCATGTTGGCTCAGTATTTTGACAGCAGTGCAGAAAACTTGTGATTATTTTTGTCATTAAAAAAAATGCAGCTGGTATATAGCTGGAGTACTGCTATCAAGTTCTAGCCTATAGCCCTTATAATGTGCCAACCAGGAACCACCATATCCCCACAGCACTCAACAATAATTTATTCTTTTTATTATCAAAAGTCACATTTGTCCCTTAAAAACTTTTTTTCAAGGACTCCACAATTGATTCAGCTAGGAAAAATCTAATTTTACTGTAGCTAGTAAATAGAGGTCTGATTCAGCTCTCCTCAAAACTGGATGCAGAATGGGATTTTGCCATGAGAAAGATAAGGGATAGGACAAACACTGGGCTTGCCTGCAATGGGAAAAGGAGGGTAAGGAACAAGCCTGACCAGAGAGTCAGGCTGAGCATCTTGGAGAGCGTTGCTGGAAATTTCTTGTGTAGAGGAGAAATAAAAAGTTTTCAGCCATGGTGGATTGACCCTGGCCAGAAGCAAGCACCTACACAGCCTCTAACTCACCCTACCCTGTTCATTGGGATGGGGGACAAAATAGGAGGAACAAAAGCCAGGAAACTCATAAGTCAAGATAAAGAAAGTCTAATAGCTGAGGGAAAAACGATATGAAGCAGCAATGCAAAGGCAATCATTCACTGGCTCCCACCAGCAGACCAATGCCCAACCAGTCTCTGAGCAATGTCCACCTTGGAAGAAAAAGCCTTCACCTCCTTCTTGCTCTACCACAGCTTTTATTGCTGAACGTGATATTTTATGGGATAGGATATCCCTCTGGTCAATTCAGGTCAGCTGTCCTGCTGTGTCACTTCCCAACCACCAGCCTGCTCTTTGACAGAGGAGTTAGAGTGGGAAAAAAGCAAGCCATGACACTGTGCAAATACTGTTTAGCCAGAGCCAAAACACCAGTTGGTTATCAATACTGCTTTAGCCACAAATTCTGAACATAGCACTATACAGGCTGATATGAAGAAAGTTATCTCCTGCCCAGCCAGGCCCAATACATCAACTTAGGCAAAACAAATTCCCCAGCACTCCTCTTAACTTTTAGCTTGAATAAAAGAAAAGGAAGAAAATCAATGTCTTCCTTGGTAACACAGTGGCTAAAGTTGTTTTCCAAGCAAATGGGCAATTTGGGAATGATATTACCACACAATTCATCAGATTGGCATAGCATATTGAAATGCTAATCCATCATTTCTTCGTTGCATTAAGAAATCATTCTTGAGTTTGGGTCCAGGCAGGAGTACACTGCGTATAACTAATTCAGGGAGTTCGAAACTGTACCCTCAAGAAAATATCCCTCACTCTAACTGGAACGCAATTAAGGACTGTTGGTGTATTCCTAGCCAATGTCATTTTTATATATGGCTGTGTAAGATACCATGTCTAGAATGCAGAAGGTCTGGTTTGGCATCCAGACCTCTGGACCATATCTCTTTTAGGGCAAAACGGTGTTGCTTGCCAGTCAGTGCAGTCACTTTAAAGCTGTTCCTATGATGAATTGTACAGCATTGTACAACAAGAATTGGTCTTCAGTGGTTTACACTGGTTGCCACTTCTTAACCAAATTATTTGAAACACCAATATAAAACCTGCTAAAATCCAGTAGTTATGGTTGTGGGATTACTGCTCTTCAGACCAGGAATCCAGGACTCCTAAAGGGAAAGAAGGGTGCTACATAAAATACTGGTGACTGTAGTTAACCAAAGTGTGTATGGGGGGTGGGGAGATGGAGGTGGGGAGTAATTAAATAATGGAATCCTGTTTCATCAGGTAGGATAATTAAAAGCGAAGACAAGGAGTTCCTGTTCCATAGATTGCTCAATGGTGCAAGATCACAACAGTCATAGGTGGAACATGAAAAAATACAAAATTTCCACAAAGAGGGATACAATTTATGTGTGATACATATCTTAAAGTCATCAGAGGACTGAGAACCTGAGAACAGACACCATAAGACTGAACTTGATGGACAAACCACTGCTAGATGACAGATCAAGGAGTTTTTGGTAGTTTTGATCTGACAGTAAAAACAACCTTTCTTTTCTAGTGCAGCCAGCTCAGGGCAAGACAAAGGCAACATTACAGCTGCCCAGAGGGAAAATACTGAGGTCCCTCCTATATTGCCTGGGGAGAACTCAGGTCTGTTACAGTTTACAGTGTAATCCTTGCCAAATCATCTCAGAGCAAAACTGAAGTCACATAGCCCTTCCCAGATCATCATGGGGAATTTTGCAATCTGCAAAACATTTGAAATGTACAAAAGCCTTAAGTACTTGGTGGCATTTGTCCCCAATTTTTGCCCCTCTCCTGAGCTGGGGATAGAAGGAGAATATCAGCACAGCTACTCTTGATACGACATTTTATAATGCAGTTCATTGTTCTGCTTGACGCTGGGGTAAGATTTACTGAAGGTCTTGAGGACTGAGGTATGCCTAGAATCACTTGGAGAACATTTAAATCTCCTCTATGCTTGACATATAATAGGCACCTGAAAAAGGGAATGGGTAGTGCCATGGATCCCGAGTGGATCCAGCAAACACAATCTTTTACACTGGGAAAACTACAAGACCAGTTGTTTTTCTAAAAGTGATGATTACATTGATTGGAGAAGGAGGAGGCTGCTTCAGTGCTCTGCCTGTGAGCTGGCAAGCATGTTCTTTTCATCTACCTCCACCCCAGCAATACAGGCTCCAAGCCTGCCTGGAGGAAACAGAGAAAAAAGTTTCACTCCCCATGTATACAATATTACAAATGGAGCATTAGTTTCCTCACAGGTATTATAAAGGTTAAGAAAAACATTTTTAGGTTGAAAGAAAGTATCAAAGCATTCTTCAGTTCTTTATTCAAAGACAATGATGAAGGAAAAACCTTGGAAATGGAAGCAGGGGATCTCACTAGCTCAGCTGAATAAAAGATCAGAAGAGGAAAAGCTGTGTGAAATAATTCTCCACCTAGAACTGAATCTGCATTTAAACTCAATTTATAGACAAATGAATGATGGAGACCAGCTTAAGGTAATCAAGCTGCAATCACCATCATTATTATTATATGAGAAAATACAATCACGGTAGTCAAAATGCTCACTAAAAATACCACCTTCGGCCCAATTCTTCCCTTAAAGTAATTTTATGTTTATGTAATTTCAATTTGGGAAAGATGCACTGAATTTCATGTCCACCTACAAAGAAAACGATATTTGTTTTGAAGGGCATGCTTGCATTTTAAGATCCAGAAACACCAATGCTGATCCAGCAGAAGACAGAACTGATTTCCTCCACTAAATGTATTTATACAAAGTGAACTATCCTATATTAGATTAAAAAACACTATGCTTAGTCTCTAGTAAAAACATGATCATATACGAGTATATTTTAATTGTAACTAATCTATTTATTATTATGGATCTAAAAGGAACCTAGACATATGTATGGGGCTGTCTGAACCTGAAGAGATTATAAAACTTAACATACAGTGCAGGCAACTGATGCAAAACATTTAATGCAAGTGAAGCCTTGGCAATAGCAAAGTCAAGTCTGCCATAACTGGTAACAAAGACATGTCAGAACAAAAGGGGTTCCAAATTTGAGGCAGCATTTCTCAGTGAAAAATGAACTTTTGGTCTCTGAGACTTGAACACATGACAAGTCAACCACTGAAATGGCCAGAATAATCTAGTAATGCTGTCATTGAGTACAGATCAAACCAATTTTTTTCCTTGTAAATTAAATCCATGTGCCACCTAGTTCTCAACATAAATTACACACATAGAGCTTGCTATATTGCTGCATCAGACCTAGCTGACACCTGGCTAGGTATTGAGAATGGTTGCCTTTCCATTTACATGTCAATGGTGCAACTGATGTTATGAAACGGTCTAATTTACAAATGCAGAGATACTGAAAAACTCATTTATATAAACATACTTCTCCTCCAGACTGCACAACATATTCAGTATTTATCATGAATATTGCTCAGGAAGCATTCATGACTGGTCTCAGTAACTCGCATCGTGTGCTCATTGCAGCCACAAAGCCATCTGCTTCCTGACCGAATGATTCCCAGGCCACAGGCAGCCCTCCCCATGTTCTGATTCAAACATATAAATATTCACACCAGCATTCACAGATGGATATATGTTGGCAGGAGTATCTATAACACTTTCCTTCCTGGGAACTAAAGCTTTTTACGAAATAAATCTGTGGTGGTAAGAGAAAAGGGGTCAGGCATTCTGTAAGGCAATTGTATGTGAATGTATATTTGGAAACCTGCCTTTTTCTAAGTGATACTCACCCACCTTTAATCACAATCATTCCACTTAAAAGAGGAAAAAGAAATAGTCACAGCAAAACCTTCTTCTTATCACATGCATCTCCATCACATCTGTCACTCCCAAGGCTTTTCCACCTAGTAATTCTCAAACCATGCCAACAAGAACAATTCTCAAACAAATCATAAAACCTAAACAAACAGAACAAGTTAATCTATTAAAATTTTAAAAGGCTGTAAGGTCGTAATAGGCCTGTACAGATGTAAGAGAATACTGATGTTAAAAGTCGAGGTCACCCAAGGTCCCCAAGCCTGAAGCCTGTTTGTATGTAGCAGTTGTCCACTGTATTTCACATCACTTTTGTTCTTCCTTCATTTTTGTGTCAAATGCCTTTGATGAAAGAGGTAACTAAATATTTCTGAAGATATTTGCATTTAGTATTATGGTTTTAATTAAAATAAATAATGCAGTAACAAAACTCAGCTGTCTGACTACCAGCATCCCCACTTTTCTTTCTCTTTTTTTTTTACTTTCTAAATGAAAAGCAACACAGGGCAAGGACCTAGTTTCAGCTTTACCCTTGAAAATCAGGGCATGTTGCACGGTGTGTTTTGAATTCAGTTCGCACTCACAGCACACATGCACACAGCTGTCAGCCCACTTCGATAGTGAAAGCAGACTAAGATTAGAGTAGCAAATGCCCATGACCTTGAGAATTATCACTACTGATATAACAAGTCTCTTCTTGGTGTGTAGGCACATTAAGGAAGTTAAACTATTAGAGTCTGCTCCTCACAGCTATTGTTGTATCTCCTGGAAAACTCGAGCAACGCTATTTTTAAACCTGTACGGCTTCAGGGTCAAAATGTACTTGCAAAAAATTCTTAACAACTAATGGTTCTCCTCTCCTGCAGATACTTAGTGACTTTGCTGGTTTTCTTCTACATAGAAAAGACTCAGAAATGACAATGATATTGCATAAAACCATAACCAGATGTACTATACTGAGAATGGTGGTTCGCATATGCTCTAAAACAAATTGAAGTTTCAGTTCCCAGGCAGATCTGTACTCAGTAATAAGTTCCTGAGAATAGGTACTAGTAGCTAGTGTAGCAGAAATTCAAAGAAGCCCTTTTCAAAGCTTCATGCTTCCCTTTCAGATCCATTTCTCTGTGCTTGGGGCCAAAGAATATTTTTAAAATTAAATCTTAACAAGTAAAAACGACCTTGCATTCCAGGAGGAAGACAGTGAAGGGAAAGGAAGACACACATCCATAGGAAGCATAGGAAGCACAGGGGTATGTTCAGCCAAAGTTCATGATAGGTCTTGTTTTTTTCTAAACCTCAGCTTCTCCTTGATTTTGTTTGTTTATTAACAGCCTTACATCTAGCTGTTAATAAGGCAGAGAATATCCTTAAAACATTACATGAACTACATAACTGTAGCTCTTCCAGTTTTCTCACAGCATTGCATATTTAATGTTTCTCTTTAGGCTGCAGATCCTCAGAGGTTAGAGGAATGATAAGGCAAGATTTTCCATTTCCAGTAGAAACAGTTTCTTTTTATCTTCCATGGTTGCAGGGAAAAAGCACTCACAAGTGTATTTCAAAAGCACTCTACAGGTTGAGAAACTGGGGAGGAAGGAAATCCAAAGTGTGTTATTGTACATAACCCCACAGTATGGGGCTGGGGGCAGGGAGGGGGAAATTAGAATACTCATGTTGTGAGAAGTGCTGGAGCTGGCAGGATGACCTGACTTTGAAGACCACCTGCAAACAACAACCTTAATTTCATGTACTGCTGTTTCAGGTGCAAAAGATGATACTTCAGGTGGCAACACTGTTTATGATGCCACTCAGGTGGAAAAGAGAGGACTGATCACATGAGCAAGATTTACATCAGGCACAGTTTGTATCATTCAAACTACCTATACATCATTTGTAGTGGTTCAGACTACCAAAGGTGAGCTCAAACAGCTAAAATTTAAAACTCCAAACCTTTTATGCTGTACAGCAGGCTTGCAGCAAGGTGTAATTCCTTCTCTTTGAAGAGGAGCTCGACTTTCATAAGCCTGGGACACCAATTGGACAGAGGTGTTCCAAATAAATGTTACAGAAAAATGCACAGAGATAGCACAGAAAAGAGACAAAGAAGGGACAGATGATTGTAAAGAGTAATCCTAGTCGCTCTATACAGAGGTGTTATTTGCTAGCAATAGCTTTATTAATGGCTCTATCAATCTCTCTTTCAAAATAATAGAGTATTTTTTCCACAATTTCCCACTCTCTCTGCTGAGCTGTATCAGGGGAAGAAACAGTGACTGGCATGCTAAATTTGAGTGTCACACTGACATGCTTGGCACAGGATGAAATGTCTGTGCTAGAAGCTAGAAGCTCCAAGTAGAGCTGTGTTTACATCACCATTTCCTAGTTGATGAAGCACACTAGGGCTGTGGGCAAGGCATCAAATCAAACTGAACATGCTCTGCTGGGCTTGCTCACTTAGTCCCAGCAGGCCAGGGCCGGTAGCAGTCTCGTAAAAAAAAGCACTGGTAGCATCACGGGGGTCATGGAGCAAGGCACCTGGAAGGGGAAGAACCAGGGAAGATAAGAAGGTAACAGTAGCCATTTTATGCAACAGAAGTGGGACACCGGCTTGAAGAGGACAAACGCCAGCAGAGCAGAAGGTTGAGGCAGTCAAAACTGTGAGTGTCATTCTGAAAGCTTTGGGAACCAGCAGTCTATTCATTTGTCCCCTTTGTTGCTATCACCAGCAGAGCTGAACCAAAGGTAGCAACAGTGGGGAGTTCGGGCAGAAGTTTTCCAGTCTGGACGCAGCCCACGGTTCTATTATGCCTCTCTATAATGGAGCGTTTCACTGATGCCAAGACAGTTCAAAGAGCAGATACTCTGAAAACAATATTCTCAGCTGTGTTTTTCAGCAAACTGCCTCACGAGCAAGACTCACTCACAATTAGTTATGTTGGCAGCCAGCACTACACTGTACCTAGTGAGACACATACAGTAACTGAATGTGACATGCTACCACAATGACAGATCAAACTAGGACATTTCAGAAGACAAAGTGCTCCAATACGAGAGGTTTAAAGAGGCACTAAAGAATTTATGGAGAATGAAATGTAACTTCAGGGAGGGTGATGAAATTATAAGTCTCACCAAGAGCAAACACAGAGCCAAATGGCAGGATCATATAATCCCGTGCTACTGACAGACAGCCTTGCTGGGAGTCTCAATACATTCATCTTCTTAACTGAAGCTGAGCTGAACTGATTTGACCACATTATAACCATCAGACAAAAAAAAAAAATTCAGAAAGAAAATTTTTAAATTTTTAAAAGTGTTTGGTTTATTTTTTTTAAAAATTAAGAATGATGTTTATCATTGCTATTAAATGCAGTTAGTGAGTAGGCGTTGGTAGAAGTTTTTCATCAGAACTTTTTTTATTCTTTTCAGTATAGATATATTTTTTTAAAAGTTGTTTACTTTCCTTTAAATATTTTCAAATTTTCACTTCCAAAAAATAGAAAGAATTTTAAAGAGAAAAAAAAAGTGCTCTTCCCTCCAAAAATCCCCAGCTGTGTTTTCAGTGAAAGTCCACTCCCTTCCTTGTCATCACACAGTGCCTTACTTCAAATTGCCCTCCTTACTACAAAGACCAAGAGTCTGGTTCAGTGGTGGTTGACTTGACTTTAATGAGAGCTGAAAGCACTCAGTTCTCTGTGGAAATGACTCAATGCCTCACAGTGTAAGTCCTTAAGATGTGGAGTGGAGCGATGCCTTTATTCCAGCTTGCTACCTGCAGGCAGGACGATGTATCACTAGCAGTGCTGGGCAACTACTGTTCTTTTTCTGCATGAGGAGCAATAGCATCAAGGAGTCTCTGGCTTGAACTAGGCAATGCAGTAGTTTTTGTTATGTAAGACTGATCTGGTAGGCTCAGCCATCAACCAAATCAAACCCCTGCCAGTCTCTTTGGCTCAGTGCTGGCAAAGGCACCCCATGCTTTTGGTGTAAGTAAATGCACCCATGCAAATCAGCAGGACCAGGTTCATTCCCTCCCTACAGAAGACTTCCTATGAGACTCTGAGAAAGTCACATAAGGACAGAGTTTTAGATATACTTAATTTTTTCAATTTTAATGTTTTTTAAATAATACCAACTGTGCATTAAGAAGGATAGTGCTTACACCAGCAGTGCAAGGAAGGGCAAAATGTGTGACCAAGATAAATGCATACGAATTGTGAGATGCTCAAATACACAACATGGGCCATGGAAACCGCACACAGGTTCTGCTCTGTAATTCAGATCTTCACCATAGAACAACTGTAACATTTTCATCAACAAAAATTATCTCTCTAGTGTGTAAACATCCATACCTACTTCCTACAGGTTTGTACCTTCTATTGGGAGTTCCTTCTCCTCCACTGCCATAACCTGAGACTCACACGTTGCCCACATTATACCTGCCAGGCAAGAAATGCCATATGCTGTAGGTTATCCGTGGATACTGGAATGCACATTGGCAGGGCAGTGTGTATGTGCTAAATGATTAGTTAGCTTATGAAGTTGCCAAATTTTCCTTTCATTTCCCACAGTCTGGGCAGTATTTGGATAGATTTTCCCTTCCCTGATGCCAGTTTGTAAGTATTTAATTATGCTTGAGACAATTTCAAAATTGCCTGAAATGGGGAGAGAAGGCTCTAAATTACAACACTGTGGGCCTAAATCATCTAACAAGGAGCACTAGATGGCACCCATTGGTATGTCTGATATAAAAATGCACTGCATTACATTTTGAAAGCTATGCAGACCAGAAAAGAAAAAAAGAAAGCCACCAGCCTGTCCTAGTCCATAGAAACAGAAGCCCATGGAGTGTTGGCTTATGTATGCCAAAAAGTCTCAAGAAAATCTACCTCTTCAACATGCACAATGTCACAGCACAACCAGCATACATAAAAGAATAAAACACTGTATTTGCAGAGAAACACAAGTTATTGGAGATGAACTGAGCCTCCATTTTCAGTCTCAATGTCACAGGTGCTTCCAAACATTAATCTAGGGAGGAGATGGGTATACATTGAGACTACTCTCTTCTCTCGCATGACATGGAGTGCACAGCAATAACACGAAAGAGGGACAGGAGAAGATAAAAGAAAACTGCTTAGTCCTTCCATGGTCCACTCTGTGTCTTGAAGTTACTGAGAGCCTGAACCTATCCCTGGCCATGACAGCAAATAGAAGGCATCGAGGCAGATTACATGCAAAAAGGAGAATTACCAGTAGTAGATACTCATGAAGCATATGGAGCACAAAGCCCTATGTTCTCCTCTCATTAGGAAAATCAGAGGCTTGAAAGAAGCCTAAGGAGGACACTGTGAATTTTGAGTTGGCATAGGCTACATCTCACAAGGGGGATTTCTTCAGCTCTCATAGGAGAACAGAGCTAGGCAGCAAATTAATGCCTCCATTCTCCTCTACTGTCCTTGGGGCTGTGATGTCCTCTCTTAGAGGACAAACCATGGAGTAGCTCCCCCTGAACCTTCCTCAGTGCTCGCCTGGAGCCTGAGCTTACACTGGCCTCCTGCACAGTGCCACGTTCCATTGAATTCAGGGAAGCTGTAGCATGTAAGGCTCCCAGTGGGGCCAAGACCACTCAGCGCATTGCAGGAGGCAGTCACGAGCTTCCACAGCCCAACTTCCATTCGGGGCTGACAACAAAAATCCAACTGCTCAGGCACAGCTGCAGCAGCAGGGCCCCCTTTACTGAGCTTGTCTCTGATATGCCAAGCCCTGCTGAGCCTGTGGAAATCAGGTTTACAATAGCAGCTGCAGCCATTAGCTCCCTCTTTTGTGCTTTTCAGCATTATTATGCTGTTTGCGAACTTCACTTTAAATGACCAGACTATAGGCTGGGAAAGATGAGACTTAGCAAAAAAAGCACATATACACAGTGACACACAAAGTGTGACAAACCCCAGTGGCAAAGTTGTGCTAATAGCTTGTTATTTAGTGACATAAAATCACTGCTAAGATAATACAGGCAGCCTAAACCTTTGACTGAGACAACAGACACACTCAAAAAAGCCCCTTTCACATAATTTCACACAGCAGTTAAATGCACACAGGACACAAAATAAACCCAAAGAAAACAATTTTCTGACAGGAAGAAATACGCCAATTTTGCTCACGTATGATGCACAGGGAGGGGGTGAAGCACTCCTCTCACAGAGACAAAAGGCTGAAGTGGTCTTCAGAAAAGTTTTGCTTTCAGTTGGAATTCTAAAAGTGACTCTTGGAAGAAGCTGTTCTTTGTTCACTTCCCTCTCTCACACAGGAGACTACTACTTTCAGCCTAAGTCTTGACCAGGACTTCAGGAAGCACAGCAGCAAAAAAAAACCCCTGAATACATGTATCTAAAAGTTCTGTTCAACATTTGAAAGCTGAACGAACTGTGGTTACTTAGTCACACACTAACTGATGTGATTGCACTTGTGTAGTTGTCTAACATGGACACAGATTCAGTTTTCCAAAGGCATGTAACAGACCCCTGTGCATATGGAAATATAGCTTGTGTGGAGGATGCAGAGCCCACTGAGGCAGTAAATGTCCAACATGGCTTATTATTTCAGGCACCAAATTGTGTTTATGTGGCCCTGACTGCATGAAGAGCTGGTGCAGATGTGGAAAGAGTATGGTTACGTCCATGTGAAAATACACTTGCGAACACGTGGAGCACCGTGCAGTCCTACTATGTTGCTCTGCCTAGAGCCAGCTCAGGCTCACAGCTGATCCTGAGTTGACTCCATGCAGCTGTTCCTACAAATCTCTCCAGACTCCTCAGCACACACAGGGTGGATTACCACAAGTGCAGCCCCGTCTCTCCATAACTATTCTGCCTATGGATGCAAGCTGCCTCCAGGCATTTGTGCCTGTAAACCTTTCCAGATGGGAGCACACTGAATAGTACAAAGACACTAGAGCTGGTTTACATGAGCCCCTCTTCATTCAGAAACAAGAATATCAAAGGTTCCATAATCCAGGATGTCTTTGCTCCCCATTGCTATATGCAATGACAACCATGCAGGAGACATGCCGATGCCAGTAATCCATGCATATCCATGCTAACAACATAGCTGAAGAGGCACAAGCGATGCTGTTAGAGGAACTGTGTTAATTTACATCATCTAAGGATCATTATCCAAGGGAATACACTAGAGCAGGGGTGACAAAGATGATTGTAGTCACAACCAATTTGTTTCTACTGAGCCAAAAGTACAATTTCTGATTTGGCAAGGCCAATAAACAACTAACCCACTTACATCCCTGTTTGCAGGAGCTTGGCTCTGTAACCTAGGGGGAGAGACAGCCCAGCATAGACCACACTTCACTCTATGGCGGCTAATTGTCTTGGATGACTGTTTATTTATATAAATAATTTACTTGTACATCCCGCCAAGAAGACACCTGAGCCCTACATCATCTGCTAATGCTGACTTTAATGATCCATGTCCAGCACATGGGTACCACCATTCCCATTCCGCTCCCCCAGCCCCCCAATAAGTCCCTTGCCCATCTGTGCAGAAGGACAGATTAAATGATCAAGGACTAACAATGGCAAGGCCCAGGACAATGCAACTTATCAGTCTGAACACAGTTCCTGTGGGATCTGACAGGCTTCCTCAGGGCAAGCACTCTGCAGATGAGGCCTCGCTACAGAGACCTACTGTCCTTGGTCTCTAGTGCAGGCAGATGAACTATTTGTAGTAAAACAGCTGGTCCAGTCAACCTAGGCTCTTCTTCTGATCCTTGAAATGTAAATGAGGCCACATGGCTGAGGCCACATTTGTGGATGAGTCTATCATTCAGCTGGTTTCAGCGGGTGACAAATCTATTTTGATTCGTGAAGCTGTTGGGATGTTTTCCTGATGCTTTAAAGCTCAGCCATGAAAACAGAACCACAATTACTTACTTTTTGTAAGGGATGAACCTAAGGCTCAGTAAGACCCTCAACTTTGAAAGCTTTAAAAACTTTCAAATTAGGTTGAAATCTAACCTTGTAAAAGGTGTGAATTTAGACCAGGTGCTTTTTAATCCATCACAAGTAACAGATGTTTTTGACTGATGTGTTTGTATCTTCTCATAGTACCAGGATAGGCACTGTAAGCTTTGAATACAAATGTAGGGATTTTATTTCCATCAGGAATATGACAGCTGCTTCATACTCATTGCCTGACATATAATTTTAAAGAAAGACTATGACAATGGAAATACTTAAAGTTTGTCAAAATGCAGCTTAGTTCCATCTGAAAAGCATATGTTTGTTGCCACTCTGTGTCCCAACAATTCTGTATAACACAGCCCAGTGCTTCAAGAATGGTGCTTTAATTTTCATAACACATTACTATCTATTAGTGAGACATTTGTGCCACTTTATTATCTCAGACTTTAAATACTACAGTATTCTCTAAGGGCCCATTTCTTCAGCTATGCCTGTCAGTACACTTTCCTCACACATTTTGTCCCACTGAGGCCTGTTGGTTTAATTTTATGGATAAAACTTTGCAAGATGAAGCTAGATTACCAGAGTGATGACAACCCGCACATGGAGCTCAGAATATTTACAAAATAGTCCAAGCTGAACATAATGGCAGTGAAATGTTTATCACTGCTGGAACAGAAGAGAATACTGCTATTGCTAATTCTCTCTGTTCTATAGCTAAACAATTTTAGTCTCTAGGATAGAGAGTAAAAAAATATTTACCAGCACAACAGGCATGCACTGTATATACAACAGAGCTGCAAGGACACCACATGCAAAGATACCAAATGTCACCATTGCAGCCTGGAGCAGGTGCTTGCATTCAAAACCAAATGTATTGGTAACCTTTCTGCCAGATGTATTTGGCAGAAAGCTCAGTGTTCATATATAGGTTCCTCTGTAGCCTCAAGAAGGCTACTTTAAATATTAACTAACATCAGGGATGTAGAAATATGTAAACAGCTTCCTTAACCACTTTAGGCAGATACTACTTTCCCTTTGAAAATAGTTAAGTGTGGATATAAAAGAAAAAACCTTTTTAATATTAAAAAACCTGGGAAGGCAGGGGAAAAAAGTGCTACCTTATGGTGAAAAATAAAAAAAAACAATATCTTCCTTTTTATGTGTCAATACCAATGACCACCAAATACCTGCTTTTCAAGTATTTCTGGCTGTATAACCTAGCTGTGGTTTGCTAACAAACCCTTGGTCACTTGACAAAGGCAAACACCTTTTTCATTTGCTATTGTTCCCCTTCCCTGTATCCTGTGTTTGCTAACTACCTCCCCATTTGTTGGCAAACACTAGCAACATCCAATCAAGTCAGACAGGCCTATGCCCAGCCGCTCAGAGAATGTCTTGTCCTGAATTTCTGCAATATTTTATTACTCCATGACATTTTATGCCACGGGCTATATCAGTTAGAAGATATGACTCAGTTCTCTCTCGTAGGTGACAGGATTTCTCCTCTTTTAAATTCTTTCACTTCATCCTATCTTGCTATTCTCATGAATGATGTCTTGACATAGCCCTTCAGTAAACTTTTCTAGATATGCTTCTGGACCTCTCATTAGCTTTAACAGCAGTAGAGACACGTTTTCATTCTCCTGACCAAAACTTCTTGTAGCATAGATAAAAAAGAAACCCAATTCAGATTCCTATCAGACATCAGTTCTACTGTGATCAGCAGGAAGGTTTGTTAGCATTCACAATCCTGATATACAAGTAACACCACAGTTAATAATCAGTACTACACGTGGCTCACCCTTGATGCTTTACAAGACAAAATTGAGACAACTTGACGTAACATATCTTCACTCAGTGCGATTACGTGACCTCTGATACCACACAAAAAGATTAATATTAGCCACAGTTTATTCACCTATATACCTGAAATGCATGGGAGGAGCCATTTCAGCCAAAAATCACACATAATCTTTCTTCCCTCTGCTTCACCAACAGGTGGTGGAAGACAGCTCCTTACTGCTGGGGTCCAGACTACAGGCATGACTGGAAAACTCAGTTTAGCAGAGAGAATGTGAAATAGCAATGCAGCTTTCTCCTTAGAGTGTGTGTGAATAAACACTGCTTCAGACTCTCCATGGGGGTATGTGACTTCATTGTATGTGTGAGACGTGGCATTTATAACCAATTTGCAACTAGAAGGTGGAAGCTTGCAAAATTTTCTGATGGAGCAATAAGCCCTCTACTTCACCAGTGTGTGACCTGCTGGTGCTAGCAATACCTGCAGAAGAAAATTTAGGAAATATATTTGAAAAGCAGATCTCCAACCTAGAGACACACTCACAGAGTGAAGAGTTCAGATTTCAGTACTTAAACTGACTGCTCCAGAGACACTACACTCAGAGATCCCACTAGACCTGGAACAAAATGGGGCTCTTTCAGCTAACCTAATGACAGACAGGATTGTACAGCTGTGTGTGCTACATATGTGTTTCTGCCCTGAACCCTCTATGTGGTTTAGAATAAGGCCTTTTTCCATACTGATAATTATACCAACTCATTCTGTAAGTTAAAGGGCCCTAAGAGCCCTGGGCAGCTGAAGTAATAATAAATTATATTAAGTATTAATATCCCAAGAATATAAAAAAGTTAAGAAATGTGGTTATCTTTTTGTTTCCAGTTTTCAACAAAGAACAATAGGTTGTTTTCTCACTTGGTAATCATGAGTTACAACTCCTTAGTCATAGAAAAAAACCCAGTCCCTTACATTTTCTTGATGATTCAGGCAGACTTCCATATATTTTTCTTCACTTAAATATTTTGACTGATGATCAGATTCATTTCAATTTATAGCTTCTTCCTCCCCTCCCAGCAAGGCTCTAAAACTGGTGTTAAGGCTAAAAAGCATGACAATTCACAAATCCCACTTCTTACTTTTTGGTAAATAGCTCTCATGTGACTGCTTTTGCTTTCCTAGAGTCATCATCTTTCACTGCTTTTGCATCCAGCAAGTTCCCCCAACCATACAACTACTGCTGTGCATGCCATAGCCTGTATTAGTTTGTCATCCCTCCCATACATAATATGCTAGTCTTCACTTTTTCCTTCAAGTGTCTAGTGACCCAGCATGTGTTTTGTCTGTGGCTTTAATAAAAACATTTCTCTCAGAATAAGGGAGATTCAGAAGATGCTGCAGATGAGGAATTAAGGATATACAGCCCAAATACTGGGAATGCATTTCACCAGGATCTTGAAACACAAAAGCCCGTACTGCAGTGGAGCCTCCATTGCCACCCAGCACTGTGGAATGCTGCCTTCTGGAGGCTACAGACCACTGTGTTGTAGGACATAAGGAAAGAGAAGGTTGGTGTGCCAAGCACAGCATACCAGCAACTACCCAGGGTATCAGGAAAAGAGATTTTCTCTTTTCAGTCTGTCATTAACTTGATTTCCAGCCCCAAAGCCACTCAGCTTGTATGTTTTAGCACACACTTTTTCGTAAAGCAAGTAAAGCAGTACCTTTGGGAAATGCTTTGGGCAGGAAACATTTGGTAGGTCTTGTCTAGAAGCCATACAACTAAACGGGAGCCCTCCCTTCTGACTCCTGACAATCAGGTGTTCAGACTCATTGGTCTAAATAAACTCTGTAGACCTACATGTACATTGAGGTAGTGGTCCATGGTGACTTGCGGGAAAGTGTGGTTTTGCTCTGTGTACTCTGCAAATACAGCAGTGATCAGATCTATACAGACAGTTTGAGAGAAGTTCAGTGCTCAGACTTCCTCTAAGAGCTTCTACTGCTTCCAGAGGTTCTCATAAGTTTATCCTCATCTCTTAGGTGAAATGTTACATGAATCAGAAGAATTTAAGGGTCATGCTTTTTGGTGAATTCGCAGAGCAAATGTATTTTTATTTCCAGAACAGAGGATTTAGTTATCTGTCCCATTAATTATTCCCCTCTGAATCCACTTAGTATAAAGAGTTTTTCACTCCCAAAATCCACTTTCTTATCTATTCTTCCCTCAGGCATAACCCTCCACAGGAGAGGTATTTCTGGTTAGCATGGGAGATGGAATCTCATTTTTGTCCAGGATGGTACTAATGAAGCTTACCAGAGTGATTAATTTATCTTTTTCTTGATATATTTGCTCATGTCAACTCCAGGAAAGACTGTCAGTCAGGTTAATGTTAACACTACAGTATCAACTCTTCAAAGCTTTAACTAGATCAGATATGATACAGACATGACATGGGGATGATTTTCATCTATCTGACTCGAGGAAAGTGAAAATCAGGTGTAGGAGGCTTACTTTCTTCCCCTCTCTTTGTATCTCGACTCACTCTTACATACTTTCAGAGAACTGGTGAATATGCTGTGACAACTGGGAATGCATGTGTTTTTCAGATCCTCTTTAATTTGCCAGTGTGAAATTTTTTTGTCCCAGCACAGCCCTTGATCTCAGAATACAATAACATTAGAATGGTTAAAGTATGAAGAGTGACATAAATCATTAACAGCCCTTTGCAGGCATACCCAATGGTAGACCTGCTATTCTCTTTAAAAGTGAATATACTTCCCAATTTAAAGTGCAGGAGACGTACAACTAAGAGGAAAAACAAAAAAAAAAAAATAAAAAAAGATATATCCCTGTTTTCCCCAGGCATAAACATCCTTCTGTCTTCTTATCTGTGTTTCAAACATCTGGCTTTAGCTCATTAGACTCCCAACACAGATATAGTTGAGGGTGATGTATAGTGGAGAGAGGAAGAACAGCAGCAGAAGAAAATTCTCCTAAACACCTTCTGGGCCTGATTTAAAGAAGGTAGCAATCATGGGGAGCATCAGCTAAGAAAAAGTGCATCTTCAGCTAGCTACAGATAAAAGTTCAGTAAGATGAAGAGGCAGAATTCATGCTTCTAGATGGAGGCACATGGAAAATAGAACACTTATGTGGGTGCAAGATAGAGATCATGCAAAAAAACCCTCACAAATAAATCTGAATACATTGCCTTTCTACACATCTGATCTCTGTCTGCCCTTAGCACCTCTTATCTCCCTTCTCCCACAGATTAAATTGGGGCCTGTGGACTGCAGACATTTGGTTACCCTGACCAAATAGTAGCAACACTGAAAAACATATCTCTTCTTCCCTGCTATTTCCTATTGTTACCTGCTGCTGGAAATCACTCCCCAAAATTATGGGGTGTGTGTCACAAACACACACTGTTCTGCTGGGAGAGCTGCTTCACAGGAGCTTTCCCTAATCCACCTCAGAAAAAACCAGCAAGTTAGCTTAAAATGTTAACTGGGTGGTGCACCAAACACATCTAATGTTCCCTGATGTGCAGCTTAGGGAGTGCTCACACTAATCCCCGGGTTAGAGGCAATAATTTTTCATTCTGTGGGTAGTGACAAGAAGCCTGAGGCAAAAACCCAACTAGCTGGGATGAGACTGAAAGGTGTTGAATTTTACTTTTGTCTTAAAGCATATCTTTGAGATATGTTTAACAGACCATGGTCAGCTACTCAACATGTTCTAATGTGAAAACTTCAAACCACATCTGAGACAAACACAAAAGTGCTGTCTAAAAATCATTGACTATCATACCACTTTCTTTATCTTGACAAAGGTCAAGACTTTCTTCTGCACCAAATCCCAGGTTCCCACACATCCTCCTTGGCTGAATCTTGCATGAGCATCTGCCATCATTCCTCGTACTACTTTGGCTAAGAGTGCAATGCATCGATCACACTAAATGTACAGCTTAACTCAGTCTTCTTGTGGTACCTCCACTATCACAAGGTTTGTCCCTTTCTGAGAAGTTAGTAGAGACAAAATTTTGGAATGGATTTGTTAGTTTGATTCAGAAAGAGAATAAAGATATCTCAGACTCAGAAAGATGCTAAAAGAACCTTGCAAACCACATTTGAAACACTTGTTCTTTTAGAGCTACATCTCATCCAGCATGAAGAAGACATGAATCTCTTTACCAAAGATAGCAACATTACAGAACAAGAAGAGAGGACTATAAAGATCCTGTCTTGGATCACCTAGATACTAATCCTACCAAAACAAGGAGTGAAAATACATATGTATCTTTAACTACCAAGAAATTTAACAAGAATGAACCTGGATTTTTTTCTTTATAACCTCAGCCGCTGATACTCAACACTGAAAGGGTTTTTATAATCTTAAATTATTACTCCTGTCAATAAATGGACATTTCAGCTCTGCGAGCCGTTATGCATGATTTTTTTACAACATTTTGTAACTGTCATCACCTCAGTTGACTCAAATGGTCAAACTCTGTGTATGCCTCAGTAGAAGTCAGTAGCACATCACCATCCTGTGGGTCACCAGCACCATGCCCAGCAGTGTGCAAAATCACCATTCTTTCTATATTAAGATGGGAACTAGAGTTGGTTTAGTGGTTGGTGAAGGCTGCTGAGACAAGACTCCTGATTATGCTGCCCTAGAGAGTACAGGAGGTTTTGTGGGAAGTACAGGCTGATTCTATTTCAGTGTCTTCCACAAGACACCACAGCTGCACTGTCATTATGCAGGGTAGGGTCCCAGCTCTAAATGACACTTTGAGTTAAATTATGATTTTATTTTTTTAATCTGTCTCATCTTGTATAGGCAATTTCAACAAAAGAAAAAGCTGGTTTAAAAACAAATTTTCTATTTTGGAAATAGTGAGGTCAAAGTATTTTTTCAAACATACAAAAGAGGGATTACGTCTTCCCCATTCAGGAACTGTGGCCACTGAAAAATGCACTATCAATATCAAAATACCTACAGCACTGAGAAATGGAACAGAATTTTCAGGTTTGAGTTTCATCAAAGCTCTCAACTGAAAATCAAAATGTTTGTTGATAAACAAAATAGAAAAGTGAAACTTCTAGGATAATTGTTGTCTAACTATTTATAAGGTGTGGGGTTTTTCTTTCTTTTCCAAAAGGGAAAAATATATTTTTCTATGTGGTGCTTTCAAATGCAGTCAGGATCAAAATCCACTCTGTGTCCGGGATTTTGGGGAGGGTTGGGATTGTGAAGGTTTGTCTTTCTAACTGAAATTGTAGCTTAACTCTCTTTCTCAGAGTTAACTATTTCCACATCACTGTTTTCAGGCCTGAGATATCCCAAATGTCACACCAGAGCTGTCAATTCTGATTAGAAGATTATTTATAAAGGACCAAATGGCAAAAAGTAGAACGTGAAATCAGCATAGGTTACTATTTCAAATGACTCAGGGAACGCTTGACTGAGACTAATTCCTTCTCTGTGTCACATGGATCCTTAATTTATCACCTTCTAAGCACAAGATAAGTCTCTGTTTTGTTCCTGGCATTTAGGGAAATCGCGATTGCCGTGTGACAAAGGCACACATGAGCCAGCACTCTGCTGACCAGCTCATGCGAACAGCCGGGAAGCGCAGGGAGCTATCGGTCTATCGCTCCTGGTGGGCGGCTCCCAAAACCTCTGCTTCTGGCGGGCGGCTCCCAAAACCCTCTACTATTTACCTTACCTTGGAGCAGAAATTGCAGCGTGAACATACTTTTAGCACGTCTTGGCACGAACAACCCTGGGCTACGCCCTCAGGTGTGTGCAGATGGATCCTGATAGTCTGAGTAGGCGGTAACACTCGAAGGTCTCCGCAGAGCACAAACCTGACGGGAGGCCAGGCTACCGTGGTTGCTGACAGCCAGCACACATTAGCTCTGCCCTGTATAGGCAAAGCTCCAAATGCTGCATGGAGAGGCAACGGGGTTATGTCAGGATGTCCTTAGCTTACTACTGACCTGTCTCTTCATCTAAAAAGTTATTTTCTCGACCCTTCGTGTAGCTAGGCCAACTTTAAAAAAAAATTTAAAATTGAAATGGACAGATGGTGAGACTTGAGCAAACCAGGGATAAGTTTTAAGTAATGTTAGTACACAGTGGTACTTTCAGTGGGAAATTCAGTGTTAATCACTATGCCTGGCATGAACACTGGTTGGCAAATCTTGGCTATTTTAATTACTTTATTGATTATTTCCTTAAGTTGTCATTCAGAAATCTCAAAATGAAACACGATGAATTGCGGAAAAAATGCAAAGTTTATTCTTTGCAAACATAGCTGTATAAGAAAGGACTCCCTGAATATCACAGCTCTAATGAGCACAGCTAGGTGCACATCTGTTTCTATTCACATGTGTTTTCGGAAATCTGTGCTCTTCTGCAAACACGTACTGCATGAAAATACCAAGTACAATGAAGAACTGATACTGAGTTATAACTGAGTTATGAAACTTCTAGAACAACATGCATGCATACTTGGTATGCAGCTCAAGTAAAGCAGTCCCTGACCCAGCAAAGCACTCCAACACATGCTTTATGTTAAGTCTGTGAATATTGTCACTGAAAGCAAATGAGACCACTTGGTGCTGGAAGTGCTTTGCTGGATTAAAGCCTAAAGAAAGAGGGAAACTGTACAAAAGACTTTTTATGACAAGTAGGAGAGAGAATTCCCACCAGTACTGTCAGAAACAAAAGATGACTGGACACCTTCTCCACTGGTTTCTAGGATTTCTAACTTCCATTTACCCATGTCACATAAACTGCAAATTCCCAGGAGTGAAAATAAAAAAAAAAAGTTATGTATTAAAAATATAAAAGAGTTAAGGGAAAAGAGGGAAACTATTTTCCCTTAAATCATGGTGAGTACTCCGTGACTTCAAGACAAAAACCCTAGTTTTGCAATATATCACTACACTTTAGGTGCCTGGAAAACTGTGATCATAAAGGACAAACCCTCACCAGTTATAGGAAGCATTAGAATAGTGAAGGGTTTACAAAAAACAAAATAAAGGATAAAGACCCGATTCTTTCTAAAGCAAATGATCTTATATATTACCTTGGTAGTCTATGGGCATCTTGGGAAAAATAAAAACTAGTTCAAAGTCACACAGAGGTAAGTACATGCAAAAACCACAAGTTAGGGTAAGTTAGCATTTAGAGCTATACCAGAATACTGAGCAGCCAAGCTGGGGAGAGCAGGTCACAGGGATGTAGCAAAATGGATGTGATTTTAGTGCACCTCAGACCAGTGAAATGGTTCTGGTCTCCTGAAATGCAATCCCCCATCTCTTTTCTTCAGAGATGAGCAGATCTGCACTGTCCTCCCCATTCCCACTCTGAGACATAGGTAGGTGTCAGCAGTCAAGAAAAACAACATATCAAAATGGCTTATTCAAAAATGAAGAGCAAGGAGTGGAAAAAGATCAATCTCCATATACTTCAGCTTCACTCTTACTCTGCCACCTCACTCGCTACGTGTGAATTGAGAGTGTGAGCATGACTGCATCGTTAATTATACCTAAGGAAATGATTCTGCAAACAGTGCCCTTGTGTCAATAGTTTTTAGGTTTTCTGCGCTGAATCACAAAAGCTTGGTGGGAAAACATGGTGAGGAAAACAGCAAAGGTATCTCAACCAATTTGATGATTAAGCCCTGGTGAAAAGATGCACATCCTAAATAGAATCTTGCCAAAAACACTCTCTCCTTGTCCTGTCAAAAAGTGCTCATCCATTGGACATCTAAAGGTTTGCAGGTTTTTTGTAACTTTTCATAGGTACATTCAACATTTTATTTCTCTGCTTTGGTTCTGTGAAATATAGTTATCACCTATCATTTCACTCCAATGTAAAAAAGCCCCAGGCTGTTGTCAGAGTACCTCAGAAACATAAGTCTTTGACATGGATGGAAGCAGTAGTTGATATAGTGGCAGCTCACCTTAATATCGTGCTGTCTTGGAACAAAATTCAGCCTTATCAATAATAAATAAAACTCTCATTTGAATATGGAAAAATGAAAATTATATTTTCTTAACTGAAGCTTGTTTGGGAGGTTTTTTCTCCTCATCTCATTTCCATAGACTGCCAGTAAGAGTACTTTCACTGAGAGGATTTATTCAGTTTTGCATCAGAGTATATTATTTTTTCCAGGAGGTCATTTTCAGAAATAAAGGAAATTTGGCAGTGATTTCCAGTACTTTGAGATGTGCATTTGGTACAACCTGTACACCTCTGACGTACATTTCACCCAGCTGAGGGCAGTATCTTACACACAGTGACAGGAACCCCTCATGAGAAACCCAACCACAGGCACATCTCGACTCACGCACTTGGGACTCTCTCAGCCTCAGATATCAATCTCAGAATAATCATACTGAAAATGACAACTTTCTCAGTGTCAAAGATTACTTCCCTTGAGGCTTCTTAGTTCCTTCCTCTCAGACTATTTTCCTTCCTTCATACTCACGTCTTCATTCTCACCCACCTCTCCCCTTTCTCTTTTTTCAGCTCTGTTGTCTACTTTATTCTTTCCCATCTTTCAGTCCTTCTTCTCTCCCCTCTTATTTAACCCTTCAGCAAAGAGAAGAGAACCTATCTCCACTACTTGTGTATATGTCCCCAATTAGACAGCTGTCTGGGACATAATTAATGGATGTCTCTCTTAAAATTCATACTGACCTATTAAAAGAGAAATAGCAGCAAACTTGCAAGGAAAGATTAAATAGTTTTTGAAGGTCTTTCTCAGAGAATCACCATTCACTCTTTTGACAGTGAGTTAGGGCACCAGTTAAATGGAACTACCTTTATTTCTGTGATTCTGGGGAAAAAGAAACCCAAACACCTTAATGCAATTATTCCCGAGATTGAACAGTGATCCATTTGAGTAAAGGTGAATAAAGATGATGGGTTGAGCTTTGGTTTTACATATATAAAATTGGTTCTCTTATCTCAGGACTGTTCTCTTACCATTAATCTTTTCCATGTGTTGTGTGAACTACTCTTTATTTGAGAACTTTTTCACATCAGTTTTGCGTGAAGAAAGAAATCAGACATACTTTACTGCTTAGCTATCCTGTTGAGGCCAAACAAACAGTCTCATTAGGTGACATCACCCTTACTAACCTTTAAGTAATTCCACCTACACAATGCTCCTTCAGCAGCACTTATACACAGTGAAACGGAACATTAAAAAAAACAAAATCAGAAAATGTTGCCAGTTGAATTGAGTCATCTGTACTTCTGAACATCTCATGAACTATAATACAACTCTAAGTTGAAATGAGACATATGAACCTGCACAACCATAAACTATGTACAAGCACTTAAATCTTGTGTATAGTTTTTGTATATATCTTTGTATAGATGCACCTGTGCCCTCACAAAACCATCCCATGTGACTGCAGTAACATTATGAGTACATCTTACATAAACTGAACAAGTTAACAAAACAGCAGTGACCTCCTTATACTGAAAAGGTAGATAATTTCACATTTTTTACAAAGTGAATTACCTAGGTACTGCTCCACATGTGCAGTATTTAAAATTAAGATAAATATTCCACATTGGTTTCTCACATCACAGTTGCTGGCTGTTGGCACTTCCATCTTTACTGCCTGGGAGCTATCTGCTGGTTATTGTCAAACCATTTGTGTGCACAAGAAGTGGTGCATATGCTCACCAAAACTGAGGTAGAAAGAGTTTATCCTTGTTTTGTCCTTGCCTTAGGGGAAGGTGTCTGTAGAAGACTCTTAAGATGCCTCTTCCACTGCTGCAGTCACTGCCTTTTGGGCAATCCCTCCTTTTATAGAACTTAATGAAGCTATTCTTAGTTAAACAAAGTCTAAAGGAGATTCCATTATTCTTTCACCTCTGAAATACAGTACAAGCATGAATGGATATGTTCCAACACAAAAACATGAGCATTTCTTTTCCTGGTCTTATGTTGGCTTCTTACACATGGAAAAAAAAAATTGAAAGCAAAATTCTCAAATGTGGTAACTTTACTTACTTTAAATAAATTAAAATACAGGCAGTTTTCTTGAATTCTCTAGTAGTCTGGGTTTTTTTACACAAGATGATGTATGCTAGCTGTAGCATACCATAACATTACAAAGAGAAATAACACATAGATAAGAAATCAGCAGTTTTTTCATTAGAGAAATGTTAGTGTGCTGAAAAAGTAACTTTCAAAATGGGGAGGAGGGAAAGTGTTTTCAGGAGATTTTCTTTCATCTTCTGTTTTTTACCCCAGCAGAGTTGGTTGGTTTTTTTCAGTACAGCTCTCATAGCATGATGTCTTTTGTCATTGATAACCTGACAGGGCACCATAGAGATGCTCTAGCTACATCACTGGTTTGCTAAGAAGAACACAGCAATGATAGATATCCATGACCACAATTTACTACTGGGCTATCTCAAGTTTTTCCCAGCTCTCCAATCTTCACTTATCTAACTACCTATGCATTTGTAGAACATTTACACAACTCTCATTTCTGGACTATCTGAGGGTCCAGATTTACAGGGACAGTTAAACTAATATAGATGGAGTTAGGGTGTTAGGGGGTTGGATTTTTTTTTGTGATGTCTTAAATATCTAAATAAATTTATATTTGCACCTTTAGGCACTTCAGTCTGTTTGTATACAGTCCTAAATATTTTATGGTTTAATGATTCCTTGTGAAGAGATCAGACACTGATCTTTTCTCTGTCGTGACCAGTGACAGGACCCGAGGGAATGGCCTGAAGTTGGGTCAGTAGTGGTTGTTGGATATTAGAGAAAGATTCATCACCCCAAGGGTGGCTGGGCACTGGAACAGACTCCCCAGGGAAATGGTCACAGAACCAATTCTGCCAGAGTTCAAGAAGTGTCTGGGCAATACTCTCAGGCACATGGTGCGACACTTGGGGATGGTCCTGAGCAGGGCTAAGAGTTGGACTCCATGATCCTTGTGGGTCCCTTCCATCTTGGCATATTCTGTGATTCTGTGTGATTCTGTGGCTTGAATACATAGCTGTTGTTCTTAAATCACTCTTAATTAGTCTAACCTCAACTGAAACACATCCCTCACATACCACGCTCTTCCTGTCAATGACTCTGTAAGTGTTTAGGAAGTATTTGTTAAGATTTGTATCTAAGGGCGATACAAGTTTCTGCAGCTTCTCAAGCCATCCTAAGCACAAGTTGCTGTTTCTCCAAATGCCTTTAAAGGTATGTTTACACTCCAAGTCAAGCCCAAATCTGAAGTTGTTCTCCAGGTCAAACCTGCTTACTCTCTTTGTTGTTTATACGCAAACATACACCCAAGTACAGAGCGAGGACAAGCAGTCTCAGGAACTCCCTGAGGTGGAGCCTGAAAACTAACAGCAAAGTATTACAGGTTGACCTTTCTGTTCCTGGTGATGTGGGCAAATCTTCCATACCCATGACCAAGAAGGCTCATCTTATGCTATCCTAAGCTCTTCCCAAGCACAGTCTGATCATTCTGAGTCCAAATTATAGTCAGTCTGTATAGCCAGATAAGAGCCAGCAATGGGAAATCACACAGGCCAGAGAAGTCACCATGATTAACCTCCTCTAAGTATGCTCTTAATCTCCTAACGCATTTAAATCTAAACAATTTAAAGGGAATAATAAATCAGGGCAAAGGTCCTTGAACATTCTCACCAGAGTTTTAAAATTATACAGAACTAAATTCAGACAAAAGAGATCATGATTAGACAGACAAGAGGACTTCCACACAGAAAATTACTTTGCTAAAACCAAATCTATGGCATGTCCTGCTTTCAGGTAAGCTGGCTTAACTCTTCTGCGCACACACATCTATTGAAAAGAGAGCAGAACTTGCCCCTTTCTCTATTTTAAAACAGGCCCTTTAAATTCGATTTGTAAATTTGCATGTCCTCCTTGTTAGTTGTTGGGAACAAAGATAAAATACAAGGAGAGAGTGGTCAGTGTTCTCCAAGTATACCTGTTTCCACTTACCCTGTCAGATATTTGAATGAGCACCAGCAGTGCTGGACGTTCCAGCTACTACCAGGTGTGCCAGATGTACCAAACAGCTCCAGGGTCAGGGAAGAACACATGGAGAGAGAGAAACAACAAGCATGGGTTTATTAACCCCCTCTCACTCATCCTAGCATGAAATTCAATAAACAGAGCTTGAGGCACAGTGCTGTAAGCTTAACATCTTTAAAGGTAAAGGGAAAAATCCAAGAACATTTATGGAGAACATGCAAAATCAGGCATATGCCCACTCTGTGGGGGTAACCAGATGCCTAATGGTGATTACTGCAGACTCTTTCATCTAAATGGACTGCAGAAAAGGAAAAGATTAAAAAAAATTTACTTCATCTCCCTTATTTCAAAAACATGTGCAAGCGGATGGGGTGGAAAATATTAACAATAAAGTCCCCAGTCAGACTGCTCATAGGATGTTAAAAAAAAAACCACAAAATACAACAAAACGACTCTAGTTTTTTCACCTGCCCCTCTGATGAATGGTTTTGGCACTCTTTTCCAGGCAAGGATCAATTCTTTGACAATTCCTGGATCAATTCCTAAGACATTTATTTAGGGATGTTAGATTTGCAATTGAGCCCTGCCTGTAGCCTCCCCACCTCACCCAAGAAAGACAAGTACAGACAGAAAGACAGAGAGAAGAAATGAACTGCATTATTCTGATTTTAAGCTCCACTCACTCTCACATCGATCTCATCAATCACTTTTTTTTTTTTTTAAATCTCATAGGTTTCCTCTTACAAATTATCTCCTTATTACAGTGGTTCAGTTCAGAGCTGTCTACCATAGTTGGGTTTTAAACACCATCATACCAGCAAGGTTAAGCACACTTTAGGAATACACTCAGTTTAGCCAAGATTAGCTAATTGTGAGGCTGTTCACAGTGTTATTCATTCATTTCAAGAACATCCAGTATATGGAGTTTTCTCCTGGAGGGAGAAAGTCTGCAAAAGAATATCCAGATAATGCAGCACTTTTTGGCTGTTGAGAAAGGCTTAAGGCCAAGTACTACTCTATTACTTCCATATAGCTACTGTTTTCAGTAGGAACAAACACACAAAGTTACAACAGAACTTAACTCTTTGCTCTACTGTTGACAGATTCTCTCCAGACTTGTGTCACTGATGCTAGCCAGACAGAGCCCTAGAGGTAATGTTCCTGCTGCTAAATCTATTTGTTTAACTTTTCAATGACTGTGTTAACAGAATCCACAAAATTCCAGGAAAAGAAACAAGTGCTTTCTTGAACTCATCAAAAATTGTTACTCTGTTAGTCAGCATGAATCATTACTGAAGTAGGGTTTCCCAAAATCATCGTAGGAGTGGTGGTGGGGGGGAAAGTATGCCTCTCCTAATCTCATTGGATTATAATTAGGAAAATGAGGTAAGTAGTACCAGATTTTGTAAGTGTACAAAAGGTAAAAACATGTCCAAGTCCTTGTTTCTTGAGCACATAATCACTTTATCACAACTTGACAAGCACAATAAGAATTTTGTATTAGACTTCTATACAGCCGTTTATGTGGTATGTAAATTACCTGTACCTTTGCAGCAGGCTGAGCTTCAGAGAGGCTGAAAAGAGTAAGTACAGACATTGCTAGACTGTTAATATCCCTAGGTACTAGACCAAAGATAAAAGATACTAGAAGATATGGTATATGGCAGTAGGACATACTTTTACACAAAGTGTCACAGTGTTGTATGACTGCACAGACAGAGAACAACTATTGGGCTGTTGTTAATAGTACTCTTACCTCTTTTCCTATAGTCCAAATACAATGATAATTTGATTGCCTTGGAAAGATATATTGGTTGCACACACCCAAAAGAATTAAAAAATCAGATAGGAAAGTTAGAAAACTTGCAAACTCTTGTCATTGGAGCTGCTCATCAGAGAGAAATCCATATGGTACAAACTGAGCCCTAGAATTTGAGACTGGTACATTCAGTGACCCACGGATTAAGAGGGATAAAAGCTGCCAACTTTATTGTCTAATCATTGGAACAAAATGGGAAGTAAATACAACTGGAAATCATTATGCCTTATGATTTCTTTTTTTAACTTCTTTTTCTTTGCTGAGTGTACTTGGCATAAATTTCACAGTTTAGAAATGGAACAAGTCTTAATAAACCATCAAATACATTCTTCTACAGTTTCCTAATGGACCCCTGTGGAGCATTCCCTGGTACACTAGCCTGTCTTTGTGTTCATGGAGTTTCCACCATTTTCTTTGAGAATTATCCTACATCTAATACATAAGTTATACAACCTGGAACAAGCTGGGTTGCAACCTGTCTGCCCTTCTTATTTGGCCTGTTCTCTTTTTCCAGCCTGTTCTTCCCAGGAAAGGAGATTGAGATGTTAGGAATTTCTGGTATGAAAAAAGTTAGTACTTGTTGATCACCTCGATCTTTCTCTTCATAACACTGGCCGCTATTCAGTCTAAATGCTTCCTACCTCCGTATTTGTCTCATTTCACATGCCCACACTTATTGCTCTCCTTTGTCTTCATCTGGCACTTGAACCAGCTGCTGCTTAGCCAAGTTAGGTGCATTACACATTTTCATGTTTCCTCGTAAGCAATCATGTCAGCCCCTCTGTGTTGCTGAGTGCTGAATTTCTTCTGATTTTCCTGTATCTGAGCATCAGGAGCTTCCAGAAACAGTATCTGAAACTGCATCATAATCCTATGCAGGTTTTTGAACTGCACTTGGGCAAAGTATGGAACAGGGGAAGATGTAATTTAAATTTAAAATGGCCAATTACTTCAGCAGCTGCATTCAAGGTCCTCACAATTCCACCACCACAACATGAGCACCTGAACCCAAACTAGCCTTTGAGAGCTGAGGATGGAAATGATCAGTGCAACAGAGTGCTATAGGCTCAGGGAATATCAGGGTCAAGAGGTCCTTTTAAAGACCAACAAACAAATATCTGTAAGCTCTGACACACCAACAGATCTCAGCTGCTGCCGGACCGTCAGCCTTTGAGCTGGACTTTTAAATGAACTGGAACTTGATCCAAATATGAGGCGCTCCAGCATCTTCACCTTGTAATAGACACCATGCTGCAAGTAGGCTATTTTGTGTCCTTTAAGTGATACTTCTAGTAAGGCTTAGGTAGAAGGTGGGGGGAAGATGTCTCCAACTACATTTCAGAAAGGCAGAGTGGATATAGTAAAAGCATGGGTCATTCTTTAAAGTCCACAGCTCAGAAGAAAATGACTGAATCTCCTCCTACGAGCAAACCCTATCTCCAGTCTTTTTTTTTGCTCTCATTTGAAGACAAATAATTACTTCGGTTAATGATAGTGAAATTATGTCACTGAATTACTGAGAATAAAAGAGCATCTTAGCTGGTGTATGATGAAAGGCATGTACGTACACTGAGAATACTTTCCCTCTCTCAAGACTAAAAATACTTTTTTTAAACCTGCTTAAACTGAACACAAAAGGAAAGGAATGTTGTAGTTGTGAGCATTTACATGCTGTCCTCAGGAAATGCACTGCTCAAATAATGTCACTGCAGCTCAGATATGCCAATAAAAAAAAAGAACTGTCATATAAATCTTTTTGGTTTATGGTAATAGCAGCTTTCTTGCCAAAAAGTGACTCTTAATTTTCTGTTCTATTCCATTTGTGAATTTTCTCCCAAGAAAACACTAAACCAACATGGGTGTCAGAGTGTTCCCTGTGAGGAACCACACCCCACATCCTTGGTGATTTCCAGCTGGCTTATGCTAGTGTAAATATGGGATAACAGTGCCAAACCAGGTCTCACAGCCAGATCCTCGGTGAATATAAACTAACACTTAAACCAACTGCTGTGACTGAGAATAGGTATCTGTCAGTAAATTACTTCCTATTATGCCTTACAGGGCTCTGCCACAGAGCCCCTCTAAAGCCCTGGTTAATATAGGACTCTATTTTCCCTACCTGTGGAAAAAGCTTATCTGCATGAAGCACAGTAAGCATACTAACACATGTCAACCACTTAGTGCTTATTATTCAATGGCACCACAAGGAACACCAGGTTTATACAGCTCTGGCTGGAATTGCTTTACCACCAAAGAAAGGATCAAGATATAAGCTAGACTGAAACTAATCTGACAATACTATTACCAATGCCATGTTCTGTTCATTGGCTGCATGAGCACATGAATTTGACAGTTAACATCAATTCTGGTCTATTTTGAGTTAGCCTTATCCCAGACCTACTCTGTTTCAAAATATTCCAACATTACCACATAGGACTATAATGCCATTTCTTGCATTTTTCTTGCAAAAGAGAAAAAGGCCATGAACTTTGTGCAGGGCCTGCTAAACTGTCATAGTAATTCTGGGACACTGCCCAATGGAAACATTTCCTATCAGCTGAAAGATAGTGAAGATACAATGGAAAGCTGACCCACCTCACCATTTCCATCAGAGTACTATGATGTCTCCAGCATACACATCCACAGGACCTTTAACACAGTCTTCTTAACATGATCTTTGTCAGCCTCTTACCTCCTCCTCTGTCTTGTCTCCATCTTTTCCCCCACAACTAGATTTACTGTCCTCTGTACACTCTACACTCCTTTGAAGGTAAAATGATACCTGCAGGCCCAGGAAGGAGGTGTGGATAGTGAGGACACCCCAAGCAGAGAAGGCACCTCTTCCAGCCTCTCTGCTCTCCAGAGGCCTGCAAGGGGAAGATAACTGTCAAGGACTGTAACACTTTTGCCATGGATAGCTTTTTTCCTGCCTGGTTGTCCCTCTGTACGGGAGATAAGCTTCCCTAGGATTTGCAGCAGTTGTGTTGAGGGACCTGGGCTACATGGTTCTGTGACAACCCCCCACGGACACCTTAGGCCTGGGAAGGTGGAAGGGGAATATCCCTCGAGTCCTTCTGTGGGTAAGGAGGCACAAAACACATATGATTTATACAGACACACCTCATTCAGGGAAACCACAGGCTGCCCCTCACTGCCTGGCTCTTCCCTTATGTCCTCCCCTCTCTTTCCACATCAGCTGGTAACAAACTTTGATCAAGAATTTAGGTGTCTGAGATGATACAGTAGTGCTTTCTTAATTATTGCTTTCCATTCCTGTCTGTTTCCCCAGCACCTGTTTTATCTTCTCAGTACTTACCTTTCACCCTCTCTTCTCACTATTCACTTGGCATGCCTGATTAGGGCAAATTACCAATTTTCACAAATTTTATTATTTGGGTCACATAGACGATAGCAGAATGATTTTAAAAGATGTCTCATGGCTTTCCTATGAATTTTCTAGGGTTCTTACTATTTTTTGGAGGGAGGGGATGGGGTAGAGAAGAAGCAATTTCTGATTAGTGGTGACTCTTACACTTAAAATCTGTCCTACATTATTCATTAGGGCCTGTCCAACATCTAATGAGGAGACTTGAAGAAGTGGAAAGAGTTTGAGGAATTTCAGCACCCTATTGTGGCCTCTGAGGGTAGGCCGTATCCGGAAACCTGATGTTTGATGTGGATGCTCGGTGTTCAGGGATCAGGCACCTGGCAACTCTCTTCTGCCCTGTCAGCCATAGATTTTTATTTATGAATTTTCACTCTTGCTCCCAAGCTTCCCTCTATTTTTCTTCACTTCATCCTGCTGCTGAGCAATATCTAAGACTCTCTCTTTAACCAGAAGTCCATGTGAACAGCTTTCTCCCAAAGATTTTTCCTCTCCTTTTCTCCTCAGTGTCTCCTCAGTCCAGCATTGCTCTGAAGCCTCTTCACCCTTCAAAAAAAGCTAAATATTTTTGTTTGCCAAAGGCTCTGTGAGTCATAGAGAACATGACTCCTGTGGTATAAACAAAGTTCAAGGCTGAGGTTACTTAGTCTATAAGTGGAAAGCTCTCAGGCAGTGGAAACAATGGTAGGTCCAGCTGCCAGACCTCCCTCAGCAGACGCTGTCCCAAAACTCCTGCATGTAAAAAAGGTCACATTTCAGTCTTCAAATCTGAAGACAGCATGGTTCAATTTATTGGCAATATTTCTGGCTATACAGCTCTTCTCTCAGAACTAAATGTAAACTAATGAGTTTACATGTTATTAGCTAAGAATTTAATGATGGTAATTTTTGCTTTACTGGGTATTGCTGTTGGTTCAAGGCACATCAAGGTTTCAAGAGTTGTTCTCTGGAGGCAGTGGAAGTCAAAGGGAATATCAATATGAATATCAAGGGAGGTATTGTCTTTTTGTTACATAAATACATGTGATAAGATCACACCAGCTGTTTACTATCAGGATCACTTACAGTATGGGGCCCTGGCTGCAGCAGTTATGAGATCTGGTTGTTCCTAACAGAAATTTCAAGACAAAAAAAAAATGCAGTAGTATATTTTGTCACCAGAAATACCAAAATACATTTTTTTTCTCCCTGTTTTCCCAATAGGGTTTCTTCAACATCAACAGGAAAATATTAGCTCAAGTGTTGGGTAGGGCATTGGGTTGGTTATGATGCCTTGTACATATTTTAGTGAAGATAGTTTTCTATGGACATACTTTAATCTTGTAACCAACAGATTGTGCTTACTTAGGCATATACCAAAATTAAACAAAAGAGATCAGCTCTTTTCCAGTAAGCTTTAAACCAGTTTCCTCAAGGATATAATTTTAACATATTTTTGGGATAAATGCCAATGAGATTTGCAGAGAAAGCTTTAAAGGCAAATGAGCAAAATGTCACTGCTGAATATTCTACATTTAAAAGCATGTATTTCAGGAAATTGCACAAAAAAAACCCCAAAAGATCAATGAGAATTTTTTAGAAGAGGTAGATCCCACTAACGTAAAAGGGCCCCAAAGAGCCTCCATCCCTATTGCAAAATATTACGCCAGCAATGTGGATCAAGGATAAATGGCTTTATTCTGAAGACTCCCTTGTATGTTGTATGGACATGGCTGTAGCAGCGACATGGCAATTATAGCTACATAAACCCCATTCTGTTACTTGTAGAAGTTATGATAATTTGGTCTTCAGGCCTGTCTGTGGGTCTGCCGGAGCAGATGGGATCTGAAAGGCACTGGTTAAACCTTTCTCTAGATTAACATGTGATTAAGAATTGAAGAGTCCTTGCGGCATCTCTTATGAACACAGAGATCTGTTTCCCTCCAGCCAGTTTGTGACAGGGCAAAGCTCTGTCATTCACTTTTGTTCTGTATCTACTGTGGAGCAGAAGTGGGAGCCTGTTAGATCATTTGGGTGTGTGGTGGTGGTGTTTTTCCCTCCTTTAACTTAAGAGGAAAAGCAGACAAGATGCAACTTTTCTCTAAACTGGAACCATGGGCTAAGCACATCACAGGCTCTGTTCTCTTTCCTTCCAACATGCTTCTCTGCTCCACTCCTCTCCTCTCCCTGCTCCCACAAACATATCTGTGGTTTGGTTTAGTTATTTATTAAACAGCATTAATTAGATTAAGATAGTATCTCTCACAGTGATTTTTTTTTTGGCTGGAAAATTGCTGTCATGGTTCTTTGATGTAACAAAAACCTTCATTTTAATCCCCTTTTTGCCATAGCAAGTAACAAGCCATTGAAAAAGTACTGGAAGTGAACTTAAAGGTAACTAATCAGTCCCAAGTGCAGCTTGACTTCACTTTTCTCTGATGCTTACCAGACCTGTTCTTAAAACTCTCTAACTATATAGAGACTCTATAACTTTTGCAGTTGATTTATTCTGATGATTTACTTGTTATAAGAAGTTTTTTCTCAACAGACAAATTAATTTCTCATACTGCAATTGAAGCACATTATTTCCTGCTCTACCTAGTCTACACTTTGTGAGAAAAATATTCCTTTTCACTTCACAGCAGCATATATGAAAAGTTACTTTGTCCCCATCCTTCCTGACACAGCACTTTTTTCTCTAGACTAAGTTATTCCATTATTTCAAACTCTTCACATGGGTCATTTCTTCAAGAAGAAAAGATGTTGGAATTCCCACATGGAAATATAAAGTCTCCATTGGCAAGAACATGGTTGAATTAGTTACTCTATCTTTTTTCAGGAAAAACAGTTTCAGAACGCACTCTTTATCCACAGATTTCTTGCACTCATCAGTAATTCAGTTTTCAAAATAAAATCAAAACAAAGACACAGCTTTTAGACTTGCTCAGGCTGTTAGATTTGGCATCTTTCTTTGCCAGTGACTAAGCATAGCTATGTTACTGCTTGACTTTGATTATGTCTCAGCAGTAGCTCTACAACATGAAAAAAGCAAGAGTTTTAGAGTAAAAATATACCAATACTAGATCAATCTCTAGGTTAGAATTAATCCTGGATTTTTCAGAAAACAATAAGTTTGATCTTGGCAGCATGCATGAATACTGTTTTCTACAATCTCCAGTTGGTTGGAGACTCAATCCCATCTGGACAAATGCTGATCTGGTTTTGTCTCTTCTTCTCAACACTCCAGCACAGTGACCGGGCATGAAGCCACAGCCCTTGCACTCCCATCTTCCCATGGCAATCATCATAAATACCCCTTCACTCCTCCTCTTCAATAGAGTCACACAGGGTGAGTACTGTATGGTTTCTTCTTTTGGAAATTAACATACCATAATATTTTGATCCACAAATTGCACAAGTGAGTTCCTAGCAATGAAGTTTTAAAACTATGTCTCTTAATAAGGTGCAATTATTGGTTATTTCCATTTAAGTTATGTCTTAAACTTGGACTTCTGAATTGCTCCTTTTGCTATGGAATAAAAGACAGGGGCAAAATAAGAAAAAAAAACATTTATTTTACCTATTTTCCTCCTGCAGGAACCTCCAACTTTGCTGCTGAAATCCTCCTGAAGCAAGAGTTTATGACAAAGCAACCTGCCTAATAAGCCAATCTGAGTGAAGAATACTGGAAACTAATCTAAAGGAAACTAAAAGAAAAAACTGCTCTGGCTTATCTTAATTTTTGGACAAAGACTTTAATAAAACTGCAATCTCTCAATGAAGTACATTCCAAAGGGTTCTGCTAAGCTTGAGTATGCCTCAGAAAACACTGATGCCTCTTGGAAAATATTCTGGGTTAGAACAATTACAGTTCTACTATATTTTTCCTGAGTTTCTCTTATTTCCTTCTCTGCCATGAAAAACCCCAAGTTTTTTCTGAAATGCAATCATCTGCTCCTGTGGCTTAAAGAATACCTGAAGTTATAATGCTTGGATTATGAAAAAGCGATCAGTCCTATAGTTAACAGTTGCACTTCAAAACACAATTTGGGCTCTTTAACAGTCATCAAGATCAAGAAGTGGAAGATGTTCAGGGTCCGTAAAGTGACTTTCAGCCCTGTATAAGCACTTATACTTCCCAGGCACCACAAGGAATTTGTGGTTGGCAGGGCTGGCTTGACAGGCAAAAGCCCAGCAAAAACAAACAGTTAATACACCTAATATTGCGTCTCCTATAGGTCCATTTGGAACAGAAAAGGAAATGCTCCTAGTACCTCTTCTTCTTCCCTGGCAAGTCTCTTGTGGATCACAGTGTTACTGGCAAAGTTTGGTAAGACAATTTCCCATTTTACCCTTTGGGGTCATTATTCCAATACAAAGTTAACTAGCCTCTGGCTCTGTGTTCTCTCAAGGCCCACATAAAAAAAAAAAAAAAGAGCTTATCATCTCCTATTATAGAAGGCTACAAAAGAAAGTTTTCATTTATGAAAAGGTTGCTTTTTTCATGAAGAGAAATAAAACTACAGTATGGCAATCAATTATAACAGTCCATCAGCACGTAAAACACTTCACAACAGACCAAGACTCCTGTTCCTAGGATTACCAGCATAGCTATGGTAATGGAAAAACATAGCTGTATAAGTAAGACTAGCACAAATAAACATATAATACACAGGAAGATTTTTAGTTATATATTTTGTTACATTTTTTCTATTAATAAAACTTAGTGAAATGCCTATAAATTATACTTTATATGATTTAAAATGCCCCTTTTCTTTGTGAGTTTGAGAGTTTAATAAGGACCAAAACAGGGCACAACAGATGATCATGTTTCTCCCTTCACAGGACTATGCTGTCTTGGAACTGTAAGGCCCCAGATCTCCAGCTTACTTGTATCCTAAATGAAATCAGCTTGTAGTGAACCTTATTTCTCTGCATCACAGCTATTAAAATTTGTAACCAAATGGACCAAAAGTTGCTTAATAAATTCTTTATTACATATCTATCTTCTGGTCAAGCTTTTCTCAAGGTGAGCCTGCACTTCAGTGACTGCAGTAACATGATGTTCCTAACTGTACAATAACTAGTTTAGGATCCTACCACTGTAGCCATGGCAGAGTGAGCCACAGGTCTGGCACCCAAGTTCAATTAACCTCTGCAGTGTTCCATGCTGCTGCATTAAACATGTGGTGTGGAAACAGAAAGCTGGTTTTTGAGTAGGTCTACAGTGCTTTCAAACTTATTAGGATAGTTTTGACATATTCTGGACTAGTCTTAATTGTTTCCAAACATATAGTCCTTTAAGACGACTGGAGAGCATAAAATTTATATTTTAATTACATATCCATGGAGGTCATACAGAACCCAAGCACTTCTTTTCAGTAGCGTTGATGGGAAATCTCAGTTAATAATTTAATGGTGGGGGTTTTCAGGCTTTTCTACATATATAAATATATTTCTTGATCTTGTGTAGGAGAATGGAACTACAAGATGTGACCCGTATATCTCTCCACATGTCTCCTCTAACAGCTTTCAAGTGCTGGCAAGGGGATGTAAGCTCATCTTCTCACTCCCTCAGACAATGTTATGTTGTCACAGCAGGAAGCAGATGGAATCTAGTGAATTTTTTAGGGGTCACTGCATGGAAATGCAGCTCCTGAGCAAACTCTTTAGCATAACAACATGTGGCATTCATGTCTGAGTCTGCTGTTAGCAAGGTTGGGATTTAACTGTAAAGTTAAGCTAGGCTTTGATTGTTTCTGTAAGTTCTTAAAATTACATGCCTTGGCAGCTAACACTCGACTCAACCTGGGAAAGCTCAGAAGGAAAGGGTCTCCCCCTTGTTTGCTCTTGTGTTCTCTGGGCAAGCTCTTACAAATTTGTGGTTCTAAATGAAAGTGATTTGCAAGGCTGGGGGACTCAACAGACTCATTTGAAACAATTCACAATGAAAAAACTGTTCAGACAAACATTAATTGAAACACTCAGAAACAAGATTAAGGCAGGGGGAACCAATTGGCGGAATCCCGAGTTCTTGCAGCCACTAGTAAATAGTCCAGTTCAAAAGACCTTGGAAAAAGATGCTTTATGCAAAGACAAAGGTCCATGCCAGCCATCAAGCAAGATCTCAAAGCACAGCTGTTATCTGGTTCAATCATCACTCTATTTATTGAAAAAATAAATCTATAAAATCAAATAATATAATTAAGAACATATTAAATTTTAGGAAGAGAGATGAGACAAAACTGTCCTGATTTCAATGCACCACATAAAGGCTGAGGCACTTACTCAGAGAACTACAACTTATAACAATACCTGAAGGATCAGAACCTAATCCCACACTCTTTCTCCTCTGTGCTACTGCTGTGTCCTAGCACAAGGGCAGAGATTTCCTGGGTCCCCAAGCAGTATAAAACCAACAAAGTTCCTACCTAAGAACAGGGGCATTGGCTGTGGTAGGACATGGAGAATAGTTTGAACATGGAGTATTTGAGAGGAGAGCACAGGGCACTGTTATAGCTGATGTGAGATAAACATTACCTTTTGGATGCTCTAAAATATGCCAACAGATGCAATTTCCAAACTGTCCCAGGAAGAGGAGAACAGACGGATAGCCCCTCTCTGTACCACACCGACTCCTGTACAGTGCTTCATGAACCATGGGATTTGGCTTTAAGTCTATGTGGGAAATTCCAGACAGAACATGCAGGTGTGTCGTGATGTGTCTGACTTCACTAAAATTGGGAAATCATCAGTTTAACAGGTAGTGTCATTTTAGGTGGACAGGCGATTTGTGGCCATAGGGATCACAAAGCTTTTGTAAGGTACGTAGCCTTGAACAATGCTTCCTGTGGTGATGCTTTCTTCAACAAGGGCCAAAGTCTTAAAAGCTCAATTGATCCTTAAAATAGAAATTAGAATTACTCTCGTAAAATGAAGAGCCTTTTCCCATAACTGAGACAATTCAAATGAAATGACAGTATCTTAAAACATTTCTTCTACACTTTCAACTTTTTTGTATCATAAGGCCTAAAGAATCTCTGTGTAAGAAAAGGAGACTTGTGCTTTTGTCTATGATCCCTTTGATGGTGGCATTCAAAGCCACGTTCTAAAGATCAATAGCAAGGATGGTTAAGAAGACTGAAGCCTGTGTTTGATTATTATTTTTTTTTCTGAGGGGAGGGAAATCTTCTAGACTTGAATGGGCATTTCTGTCGCTATTTAACAGAAAAACCTTGCCAATGTTGGTGTCTGTGTATAACAAGCACTGACAGCAGTCCTACCTTAAGTCTGAGGACAGAATACAAACCCTCAGGTTTATGCACTCTGCATTATGCACTCTCCAGGTTTTGCTCCTCCCAGTGCAGGTGGGTGTGGCAGGTTCTTCAAAACACAGTGCTTTCAAAAAACACTGATGTTGTCTTGTTTCCAAGTTTAGCCTGACTGAAGGCTCTTGTCCACAGTGAGCACTAGTGCCTTCTGGTACAGGGACAGTCACAAAAGAGAACATTTTCCTTCCGTCCACACACAGACACATGCAAGAAACACAAGCACAAGACTCTTGAGGAAAAAAAGGCAAACTCTACTGTAGAACCCACTTCCTCCAAAGGGTAGAAGGTCAGTGAGCCTTCCTTACAGCTTGTCAAGCTCTCCATAGAGGGAACAAAAGAGATTCTGGGAAAGATTGTTGCAGAGAACACGGATTTCACTCACATTTCAATAACAAACTTCGGTAGGTAGTGGTGTTGTTTGCTCTGCATTTGCTTCTAGAATTTCGCCATGGGAAAAACCAAAACATCAATACACTGGTAAGTCACTGCTCATTGCAGCACATCTAGAAGGGATGAATTTTATATTCATTGAACACACCTACAATCAGAAAACTGAGATATTGCTAGCAGATGGTGATGGAAATGTATGTCTTTGAAATCAAAGCTTCTATATGCAATAATGACAGGTTAGATAGTTCCACTGTGCCCTTGTGAAGGTGAGCACAGGCTAAAGGACAGCAAAATTCAACTTTCCAGACCCTTAAAACCCTAGCTGACACCAGTAGTTCTTGAAACCATACAGGCACGCACTCACCCACACAACAGTTAACCTGTGAGAATCACCCACTTGTTTGATTTTTCTTTTCCCCTTCTGTTTCTTGCTGCATTTGCATTCTCTGGGCGAGCTGACCTTGCTGGGGCTGCTGTCTCACAAAAGTACTTGCTTTTGTAGGATTGTAACAATGCTCACCAAGAGTCTCATTTTCCATTTAAGACTCCTCTCCCTGTGTTCATGTAGCCATACTACAATCTATAAGGCCCACCACTACCTGAGACAAAGCTGTACGTGGTTCATAAAAGAGGGCAGAAAGTGAAACAGAAAATCACCAAAGGAGCAGAGAACAAAGCTGCAGAAAGCCACAGAGGACTACATAATTTACATGAGGAAATAAGAAAGATGCATCTCTGGTCCCCATTTCTCAGCCCTCACCATCACTTCTACTGCTGCTCCCTGCAGCAGCAGCCTGACTCTCTCCAGTCCTTGGGAAGATAGTTAGCACACTCTCAAGGAAACGTGGCCCTGAGAAAAGCCTATGAGTAGAAAAAACCAAAACACACTCTGATAAGGGCTGGTTAGAAAAAATATTGTATTATGAACAAAGCCACCATGAATATTCGTTGCAAGCAACCAGGATTACATGCAAGGAAATGCTTGACTTCTGACATAAATTTTTTGTCTTGCCCCAGATTGTTGTGGATTTTGACAAACGCCTACTCGAAATGGGTTAGATCATTTCTGTTTTTATTACAGGGTTTCCCTATGCTTCTTGAACTGTATATCCACATAGATCTACATTTTCACACGTTCAAACTTCCCAGAAAACAACCCGCTTCAACTAATTTATATGCAATTTCTGCCTCACCAATATGCCACCCTGCACTCTTGCTTCACTCAACAGCACACTCTTGGTGACACTGATCCTTTTCCAAAAGCAGGCAGGAGCAGCTATTTATGGAACATGAGCTCTTACACAGACCCATCTGTACCATTATACCTACCAATGGGGTAGTGACAAAAGGTAAACGTTAGAAAGGAATGAGATAGCTGGCAAAAAAGCCATAGGCAATAGTTTGAGAAAGATCTTTTTCATTTGCATGCATCTGACCTCACTGGTATTCACAAGTGATTAACATCAACTGCCATGGTCAACACCTAATTCACACCAAAAGCCGCTGCTGGTTTCACTTCATTAATATTGACATCTGAACTCTGTAGCTACAGTGGATTACTATTAATAATTACTTATGAGGAGAGATTTGCACAGAGCATGCCTGTCTAATGGTGGGGTGATGAATCTTCAATAACAATTCACAAGCTGTCCACATCTTCAGCCAGGTAATAAGCCGCTTTACCTCACCTCCCTCACGCTACCACCACTCACACTTTTCCTACCACTGGTGTAATGTATTTTCACATGTAAAACTCGCACTTCTTTCACACTTCTAGGGTGAAGTAGGAAGCTGCAACAGACTAATATTTCTTCTTAGATTAAAAATGCCAGGACAGGGCTGTGAGAAAAGCTTGAAGGTAGGTAAAGGTCAAGACTAAATATGCACTGCAGGTGCAATGCATTTTATTACTCTAGGCTTCTGGTTCAGAAAGACACCCAGAACTCCGGCTCCTCTCAGATGTATAACAAGAAAAATTCAAGTTTTCCTCTGTATTTACAAGGGGATCTACTGAAGTTTTATGTAGTGTACAAAGTCCTTAACTCCTCCTCCAGCAGTGAGCAGAGTTGAAAATTTAACTTCACACACATGCTGATTTGTTAAGCTGAATTAAGGCCACAGCACTTGGCACCTTTTAGGGTCAACTCAACATGCAGCACAAAGTACCTCCAGCCTACCATCACACAAGGCTCCCATGAGCAATCCAGCCCTGGGTGACTAATAAAGAAATGAAGTGACAGTGGAGGCGAGTGTGGGTTTTGTACCAAATCAGATCTCACAGTTTCCAGCCATCGTTACTCAGTTCAGGCCAGACCTGGCAGTGTCCCACACAAGTCTACACAACTCACAAGTGGAAAAAATGAACCAGCTCCCTTCATACCCGTGCCACAAACTGGCTCTCCAGTGCCAGTGACTGCTGCTGCACTGCCAGGTACACGGCAAACTGCTGGGAGCAGCTCTGCCAGAACTAATTCTCATGCAACTGACTCAGTAATTTCTAAATAACTATGGTTTAGTGTGCCAAATTACTGCCTTGTCTCAGCATCTTCTTGTTTTATTTTAGCTTGATTTCTCTCCCAAAACTGGGTAACCCAGAGATTTTGACAGGAATAGCCTAGTGAAACAGAAAGGAGAAAAGCAGAGCCTCTGTCACTTATGTGGTGCCTGTGAGAATGAAATCCCTTGGACACTTTACAGTTCTACAGGTTATTACTTTTCTCTTTCCGTCCTCACACTATCTCCCAGGAGGAGAAAATCCACAACCACAGGCTCATAAAACAATAAGCTTCCACTTGGTTTTAATATATTTTCTCTTTAGCCAAAATTAGGATTATATCCCCTTAATAGCATATTTTATTCCTTCAATGCTAAAAATATTGAACTGAGCTTAACCATTTTCCAGTGCTTCCTTCTCTAGTAAAGAAATTCAGTGCATCTTTGTTATTTCAGTTTTCAAGCAACACTACAAAAATTGAGCAAGTTGATATCATTGCACTTGTTTCTAAAGCTTCAAGAAAGAAAACCACTGTTTCGAAAGTGCTTGGTTTTTAGGAGATTACAGTGACTTGCAGTGTTACCATTTCTACTTTGTGATGTGCACACAGGCCTAAATCAAATAAAACTTCACTCTCTTCAAGATTTTGCAGCTTTAAAATTGTTTTTAACATGGACTTGGTAACTGTTGTTTCTGCCATCAAAATCTCCAAATTGCAACAGATCTTTGAAATTAAAAAAAAAAAAAAAGGAAGAATAATAATTAAAAATTACCGTGTCAATGTTTTTGCTCTCTTACTCTATACATAAGAGTTCATCACTGTTACAACTCTGTTAGGAGAATCTAAAGGAAGAAAACAAGAATGTATTTGTACAGAAAAACTCTCTGAATTATGTCTTGCCTCTCCCCTTTCTGCTTGTTCACTGGAGGGGAGCTGCCTCAGAATCACTGTGCTTTTAAGAGCCAGGATTAACTCTTCCTACAGCATATCACAAGCAATGAAATCTGGTTTCCTATCACTCTCTGTCTCCTGACTGGATGCTTTCACAAGTAAGGAGGTAAAAACTGCCTGAAGATTTTCCTGATGTCTTCCTGCCTGTATCATGTAAAGTCCCTATCACCCCACGGAAAATGGGAAAAATTACAGGCTTTCCCTCAGTGGAAATCATAACTGAGTTTCTTTCCTGAATTTAGTCTCTATTTTCATAAAATTTTGGGGAAATTTGAATCTTTTGGACCTCTAGTGCCATGTCATATTTGCTGAAAGTGCTCTGACATTAGGCAGGCACACAAGTAGAGATGTATAGCATGGTCACAAAAGCATCATCTCTTAAGGACACAAGATAAAAAGAAAATTGCAATAGCTGCCTGTATGTGTGATTATTGGAAAGAGCCTTGCACCCTTTTGCAGCCACATTCAGGCTGTCTACGTTATGAGACAATTAGCAATCTGATGAGCAATTCACACATGAAAAATGTTACATATATCCTAACATCATTTTAGCTAAGAACAGAGTAGTAATTACAGCTGAGATTGCCTGAATACTTTCAGTCCCAGTTTGGGGATTATTATTTTTTCCTTAAACACTCCTAACTCAACTTAGTCCAATCCTACTTGCTTTCCTCTGGGTGAAGTCCACTTCAGTGAGACCACTGAGGCAATGTATTTCCCCCCGCTGTCTGCCTGGAGCTGATCTTGTAAAAGACTCAATAAAGAATTCAGCTGCTGTTAGGAGGAGTTTGCTGTGGTGGGTGCAGCAGAGAGCTACACATTGGGGTTTAAGAAGAGCTTTCGCTTTCACCAATAATAAAAAATGAGAACGGAAAAAACAAAGCTATTGTAAAATGTTAGCTGCAACCTACCCTTTTGAAAGAATACCTTCTAGCATTTTTTCAGAGGACAGAGTATTCCTCTACATACAAAGGTAATTTGCATTACAAGTATAACAGGAAATGAAATAACTTTAAAATACAAATCAGGAATATAGCCAGTATGCAAATCAACATCCTTATGAGCTGCAATGAGGAACAAACAAATCAGTACTATTCCAAAATACCTTTTAATGCTTTTTATATTCTCTTAGCATCAACAGATAAACAAGGCTAAAGATCTCACTAATTGCCACATACAGCAGCACAATCAGTGCTGCTTGTGACTTAAGATAGCACAGTTACTATATACCCCATTTAATCTCGGGGAGGCTACCTGATTCTGACCTCACTCTTGTGCAAATTAGGAATTAACCTAGCCATGTAGACATAATTGGCCTCACTGCAACGTAAAGCTGGTGGAAACAACACACTCGGCAAACCCACACCACGAGTTAAAACTGTTCACAATTTAACAATGAAGCAATCAAAAGTCAGTAATTTCATAAAACCAAATGCAGTGTTCATGAGCCACCTTTTAAGTCTTTCATCAAGCAGTTTCATAGATGCACTTTTGCATTGCCACACACGAAATTCAGGCTACAGATTCATTAGATCTCTGCCATGTGCACAAGGTCCCGTGCACCGGCAGCTGGTTAGCAAGCGACCACATGGAAGTTTTTGGTTTAGCAAGTCAAGGATCCCCTGACTTCTGTCCAGGTAGAGCCAGACTGCCCCAGCTTTCTTTCACTTACTGATGGTTGTTGAGAATCAGGGCATGCACAGAGTCTTTTTCTGTGGAGTAAATGATGACAAGGCCTTACCCTGTGCCTACTGAGTCATGTGTCATATTGCTTCATTAATGTCGACGTCAACTGTTGGTATGAAAGGTGTCCTTGCTGGGAAAACTTAGGAAAAGCTGGTATTTTGCTGCTCACCTATATTATGCAAAGCTTTACACAGAAACAGGGGGCTTTGGAGAAGCAGATGTGCCAGCTGCTTGAGAATTACTCTCTAAATTCACAGTTTAGAGTCAGGTCTTGAACTAGACTTGCTTCCTATGAACGATTTGGAGCTCATGTTTCTGAGAAAGTGCTTGCATTTTTTTTGTGACCACCCCATTTCTAGGATCACTCTCTTACTATACATACAAAAAATACATTACTATCACTCAGACTCTCTCTTACTAATTGTGTTCATCATTCGGAAGCCAACTCAGAGTTCTGGCACTGCTTAGCTAAGAGACAGGCCTGCAGACAAAGTAGCACAAGGAGGGGCAACAGTGTCATATTTGGGACACTTCAGTATAATGGGTCTTCTAAGAGGGACACTGGGCATCCCTCAGACAGAAGTCCCCAGTTAGTAGCTGAGATTCATCTGCAAAATCATGCTGAGATATTAAGGCTGGCCAATGGATGAGTTTTTCATCAGCACAGGAAGAGAATCATACTTTGTAAGGTCCTATCTACAAAGCCCAGTGCAACTTTAGAGGTTAACAAAATAATTATAGCACATTTGTATTTGCAAATAGACTAAATAACACACAATGAGTTTGGGAATGGTGGTGGTTTGATACTTGATTTTAAAGATAGTTTTAGAGACATTAAGGAAACCATATGTTTGATTAACTCATTCTTACAATCTAAATAGAGGTAGAATGAGAAGGACTGACAGTTGTATTTCTTTCTTTATGAAAAGGTAAAGCATGCATAGAGCTGGTATTCCATCCTTTCACCTACTAAAATTATGGTAATATATGAAAAAAAACAAAACAAAAGAAAAGAAGCTTACTCAGCCCTGATTCTGCAAACATCTGACCAGGAGCAGAATGTGTCAGCTGTCTTCCCCAAAGCAAAACATTCTAGTTTTGTTAAGTACTGCTAAAAACGCAGAGGTCCTTGTGTGCTTTGCAAACCTGTAAAATACCAATAGAAAAACTTGCTCAAGTCAACTACTCTCAAAAATAAGGTATTAAAAATATTTCAGTACCATCACGCCATGTGTGTTGTCTGCATGTGGGTATTTAAGGTTTACAACACACTATTTGGCCAAAGGCCCAAGAGGGCAAGCTTTTTACCTCTTGCCTGAAAAGCCATACTTTCCCTATCATGGGAAAAGAAAAGGAGGAGGTAATTTTCAGAGAATGGTCAACTTTCATTATGACTTTTCAAGGTTATAATTATTACTATTCTAGCGTTAATTTTAAAAATTAATATGCTTACTCAAAATAATTAATCTTTTTATATCAGAACTTTTTAGTACAAAGTATTATGTCAACCTGAAGCTTAACCTCCCCCACCAAGGACAGATAAATTGACATTGGCACTGTTCATTTTAAGTGTCTTAAGTGGTTTACAAGGTTTAATATAGAGAAGATTTTGAAAATACTAGGGTTAAACACCCAAGGGACCTTGGGGAAGAACCAAGAACTGTGACCTTTTGGATGTCTGACTTTGCAGACAACAATTGTTTCAGTGGTTTTCCTTTTCTTTCACGCCTTTGGTTTTTGGTTGTTCAGGGTTTGGGGTTTTTTTTTGTCTGCTTATGTCTGAAATTTAATTAAGACAAGCTTCCCAAATGCTACTGCTTGGAGCTCATAGAAGAGATTCCTGAGAACTCCTCCGATATCTCAGAGCAATAGTTTTATGTGTAGCTTGAAAGCAGGCTTCTACAATGTCCTGCAGTGAACTGCAGCTATTCAAGACTCTTTATAGATAAGATGACCATCAGTAACCTTACATTGCATTGCTTGGTAAAAATGCTTTTCTCAGAGCTGACAGGAAGTGTTGTTCAACAGTTCTGGGCAAAGTCAGTTTTACTTCTCTATTTTAATGTTTTATTATGAGTTTTGTCTATGTATTTAAGCTCAGCCCCCGAGTCTTGCTGCCCAACCCCCCCATGAACAGACTTTTGCTGCCTCCTTCCACAGTTCACATGCTTTTAAAAAGGTTTGAAAGTTCTCATTTTACCTCTTTAACTAGAAAATATCAGAAAGCATCACAGCTTAGAAGAGCTAAAGAAAAGAGAGCGGTGAAGTTATGGATTAAATATTGAAATCAGTTATCTTCTTACCCTGTTTCCCTGGGTGCCTTTAACTTCTTTTTAATAAACAAAGAATGTTCTTTCTGAGCAATACCTGCACTTGAAAACACCCCAGCCACCTGGGAAGTGCAGGCACCTACTTCAACAGTGGTTGAGCAAGTAAATCTCCTCAGGTTGCCCTCTCCACTTCATGGTCAACACGCTCACCAGGAACCCCGTCCTAAATGTTCTCCTACTCAGGCCAAATGTTTGGAAGTCAGGTTTACAGACATGATTTAACTACCTCCAGAGATGACACCATCAATGGACTAAGCTTGAAATTTTCTTGTAAAAGCAAGAACAAACTTCCAAGCAAGTTTGGGGGATATAAATACACAAACACAGAGCATTTGGAGAAAATCCCATAGGTATCACCTCAGAGATTTAAGCTTTTGCTAGCTGTCAGAGGAAATTAAAATGCCAGTGAGGATATGGGACAGCACAGTTGTGCTGGTTTAAAGGTAAACTAGCAGGGGAAATGAACTCAACTCAAAAGAGAGACCACAAGTTAGAATAACAATTTAATAAAACAACACAACAAGTATGATTATACAGACAAACAACCGGCTTCAATCCACAAAAACCCAAATGTACAACCCAGCACCCTGGGACATGAACAAAACGGTGTTCCCCCCCCGCCCGAGTCCAAAGTAAAGGGAGAGTGGAAAAACCTGCTGGTGGGAGAGCTGTTTTGGGTTACACCCATACTATGATGTCTGATCTCAGCTGTCCTAACGAGGACAACAGTATAGAAGCCATCACAACAACGCTCAATACATTTATTTCTCATTGACAATTTTGATAGGCATGATCTAATTGCCATTTTGGTGCATTTTATTGAAAAGCAGATTCCACAGGGTGCTAAGCAACTATGCCTAGTGCTTTTCTCTAGCTAAGCTTCACTGAAATCCACTGAGCTTGAGCACAATTTTAAGTGCACTGCTGCACAGGACAACAATGCTTAGCACTCCTTTCTTTTAAAGATGCAATTTATATTTCTCTTCTGTTTTTGGATCATCTCTCTCAGCTTGGCAATGACCGACAAGAAAGTGATAAAATGAGGAAATGTAACTTGTCATTCATTCTGTGTAGTTTGTAAAGCTATAGCTTCACAATTTCCTTTCTTCAGATAAATAATTTGAAATAATATGAAATAGTGTAAGCAATGATGGTGGATGGAAACAGAATCCCTCAAAGTCCAGTAAGACTGAAAGATACCACAAGTAATGACGTATTTTCTTTTAAATCCCCTTCATCTATTTTCAGACAGCTCTGTTTGTGCTGGCCTAACGGCAGCTTACTAAGAAGCAAGGAAGTATATACAACATCTGTGTGGGTAATAAAACTTCCACACAGACTAAAATACTGGTACTGTTGTATACCTATACATAAACCGAAAATAGTCATGTACACATTAACCTAAGCCAAGTTTTTAATGCAGATGTGCCTCTGATCTATGGTTGTTTGTGAGGTTTTAATTTAAATCACACATGCTTACTCACACTTAAGACCTGAAGAGCAAGAGAGTTGAAATTTCTAGCACAGTGGGTTACAATGCAACCAGAACTGCCTTTCTCAAAGTATGGTTCTCCACAGAAATGTCTGGATTCATGAGGCAAGAATTGCGTCTTAATAGTTCCTGGATTTACCCCCAGATGCTGGATATTGAGGAAGGTCAGACCATACTGAAAGAGCCTTTACTTCTGTTCTATTTTGCATTTTTATAAAATGAAGTATCCCTTTTGCTGAACTCCTGTAGGTGGTAGTGTTGGTATAAAACGTTACAAAAAATTACTGAGGCGGGTTGGGACACTGCCCAACCCTCCAGAACACTTCAATCTAAGGCATGTTGGCTTACTGCCAGGTTATACTTCCTCTAAGGATGGCATTCCTTATTCTTAGGATCTATAACAAGTAATTAAATTACATTAATATCCATATTTGTTCAAGAACCAGTAACACCTGTGATGTCAGAATAGTTAAGGAGGGGAATACAAACAGAGTCTATAACCAGGACAGCCTCCACTGATCCTGTTATTCTTGAAGTTTAGCTTGCATTTCTTAAAACAAATGTAAACAAATAATGATGCTTCTTTTTCTACCTTGGCCCTCTACCTTTGGCTAAACAAACAAAAATCCACAAGGAGTTGTGTCATCTAGATTTGCTATGGTTTTTTGAAAAAAAGTGAAAAAAATCGCAAGACTTTTCACTTAAGAAAAACGTTTTTTCTTGAAAAACAGAAAACCAAAAGTTAGGGCTTTTCTCAAAAGCAGGTAGAATTGGTTTGATGGAAAAGGTAATTAGCAAATTGATAGTTTTGTTCTTTGTTGAGATAACCCCAGTTACTGGATGTGGAGTCAAACACACAGAAAATGTCTTTCTGTAGAAATGCAAAGTTTCAGTTTCTTCTTCTACCATAAAAGTGTTTGGTAATAATTATAAGTATGTCAAACAGAACTGAGCTTCAAGTCCAGGTCATGGAAATAATAGAGAGGTTTTTCCAGAGGGTAGGTAACTAGGTAACAATTGGTGATTTAAACAACTACCATACAGATGGAAAAGAGCTTTAAGAATTTCTTATCCCCTTAGAAAGAGAAGGCTAACAAGAAAACCTCTCTGGCAATAAACCAACCTCAAAAAGCCAACATGAAACTTTAACAGGGTCAGTTTGAGACACTTGCAACATGAAAAAATGAAAACATGGTTGAGGAAGTGTTTGGAAAGCCACAATCTAGCAGAGCATATACCAGCATCTCTGGCTGAGAAGTGGCTCCACAGCGAGGATCTGAATTCAGCTCAACACAGGTCCCTCTGTTGTTTTTGTCATACTCAATGACTCTCCAAGGTAGCATCACTAAAACAAATGCCATTTCAGGCTTGCTCTGGATTTGTCTTTGGTGAGCGCAGTAAGGGCTACAGGCCATGTCACCCCTCTTTCTTTACCTGAATGATATCAGTGGTCTCTGCTCCTTGCTCTCCTTAGCAGTGCAAGTAGTAGTGGCTGCTGCATCTTGGCAGTGACTTGTTCCAGCTAAAGTTGTCTTTTAATCTACCAAGAAAGTCAATTTTAGTTGCCTTTTTTTTTCCCTCCCACTCTTTTGGGCAAATTCAACTGAGCTGTTAAATGTCAAACACAGTAAAGATAAGGCAGTTCCACTGAATGGCAGAATGAATCAAATGTCTTAGTTTCACAAGATTAGGCTGGCAAGTCTCTGTTGAAAAGCCCATACAGTAAATTTAAAGCTTGTCTTTTCCCCTACTAATGAAATCAGCTGTTTGACAGCATAATGTCTGTGCCAGAATAGTCCAAGAAGAAAGGACTGCCATGAGATCTGAAGTTTCACAGGAAAAAAATGAATACAGAGATGAAAATGTACAGGAAGCTGTAAATAATTATTTTAGAAAGTATTAAGCAGCTGCTAGATTTCCAAAACTCAGCTTCACACAGGAAAGGGCTGCAGAAGCTATTCCTTGAACCTTACCTATGGTTTTGAAAAATCTAGTCCTTGCACAGTACCAGACAGAGTAAAGCATAAAGAATGTCAACCTGAAAGGAAGGTAAGCCTAAATATTAGGAATAGGCACATATCTCTGCACACCTGCCTCTCCAAATAAAATCTAGTATTGCGGGGAGGTTTTTTTTTTCAACTTTTGCATGCATATCAGAAGCAAGCCTGGCACTCCACCTGCTTAGAAGTGCCACATTCCTCATTTCAAATGTGAGGTTAGGGCATACAAAACCATATCCTCTTTAATCAGTAGTTCAGCTCTGATTGGTGGTAATTCAAAATAATATATTTCTGACAGAGGGTTTCATAGTGAGTATAAAATAAGTCTGTTGAGTGCTCAGAGACCTGACACAGACATCACAAATGGTACTGGTTAGCTGAGCCATCTGAGCCATAGGGTCCTAACTACCCTTCTGCATTACTGGCAGAGCTCCCCCAGAAGCAGAGAAGAGCAATAAGAGAAATGTTATTCTGTGTTTATCCTGAAGGTTATTGATACAGCAAACCCTAAGTTTGAAAATACAAAATGGAGTCTCCTAAGGTGAATTGCTATTAAGGAAATACTACCAAGCCTCTGCTGGAAAAGCAAGACTTGGATGGCCGTTCCTTGAGATACATGTAATGAATTCCTTTCACCCTAGATTGACATAATACCTCTGAAAGCTTATAAAACACATAGTTATTGCTATTAGTACTGAACTCTTGTGCTTTCAAGACTTTCTGGGAAGCTTTAGCCTATTCATTACAAGTAAAACATTCAGCAACTCCTCTTTCATAACCTTAGTCTTCTAAAGAAACAAATTAAATGATAGTTCAAATATAAGCCCAACAAATCACTTGAAATCTGAATTAAAGATGATGCTTCTATCGCTAAAGCAGTTAAGCATTTTCCATTGCCCTTCAGTCTTATTGAGTTTTTCCTGTCTTAAAAAGCATAAGACTGTGTGAAACTCAACAAATTGCAGAATAGCAAGGAAATAATATACAAAGATATAGTCATGCATTCCCAGTTGTAATTTATTCTGGTCTCCTTTATTCCCCTCTTGTTATTTTTCCAGGAACTTGAAGATGAGTGATTACTACACATGGAAACACTGAACTTCCACTATTTGCAGGAATACTCATAGACTGTGTGTGGAAAGTTGTGCCTAAGGAAGGTAATATATGCTAATAATTTCAAGAAATATTAAAAATACATCCAGGTAAGGAAGAGGCTCAGCCTAGTGTTTGTTAGGCGAGTAAACTACAGGGTGGATGACCAAAAGATTTATTGAACAAACAATCCATCCTTATCAATTTGGAGGCACAATAAACAAATTGCTTCCTACAAATTGAGTGGATACCTATTAGCAAGATCACTTACTCAGAATTAAATTCTGGGGGTGCAAGTTAAAAACAAAAAAAACCACAGCATAAGCAGAGCTGCCTAAGTAGAAAATGTTTCCAGCAGGCAATTTTCATAACCAATTTGCTCAGTTGCTAAACAAGTGGTGCACACTTCATACATATTCATTCAGCCACAAACGCATTGCGTGACAAATATAATCAAGTCTAGGAAAGAGAGAATGCAAGAGTTGAGAGAATTAAGGTAACTAGTAAAGGAAAGCAAATCACTTCATCTCTGGTCTGCTGGTTTGAAACAAATCCATATTAGCAGACATGAAGTTGTAACCTTGCAGTGCCTGACTGTGAACTGGCCCATGTGAAATGAATTGGCAGACTTCTCCTGTCCTACTAAATACCAAAACCTGTTAATGCCAGTACATAACTGACTTCTGACTTCTTAGACATCACAAACACAAGAATAAGAATCAGCACAGCAAAAATACACAACCACTGTGTATTTTCCTCAAGGATGCAATCTATTCCTTACTACAGAGTTTACTTGCCTGGTCTGACCATCATTTTCCTGTTATTACAGAATTACAGTCATACTTTGAATGCTAATGTCTGGCCAATTTCTGATTAAGGATCCAAAATAATATTAATCTCTCAATTTCAGAAGCATTAAGGGTAAAAAGCTGGACTAGAGAAAGATGCCATGCCCTTCCACACATAAAAACGAATAAGAAGTTGTAATATCTAACATTAGAAATATTTAGAACTTGTCCAACAAAAAGAAAGTTATAAATTTTGCGCTCAAATGTTGAAATGAGCTTTTTTCTTTTCCCCTCATGTAGATAAAGTGTTAACTAGCTACAGTTATCATAAGCTTTGTGAACATATTTATGGGATTTGGATCCAGTTTTAAAATAGCTATAAATTACTACAGTTTGGCACCAACCTTTCATAAAGACAGAAGACATGTACAAATTTTGGTTGCTGCAATAATAATACAAGATTATTTTATTTAAATGGCAACTATAATCTAAAGCCTGCAGGTTCCAGGTTAAAGGCTCCTGCCAAGTAGAGTCTGAATTTGACTTCATGAGCTAGGAAAGTTCTACATGAGCACCAGTTATGACCCAGTTTTGATGACGTTCGAATACTAAAGAGCAGAGCACACGTAGTACTACCAGTGTTCATCATTTCTGTCTTGACTAATACTTTGTCAGAGGCAGTAAACCACAGTTTCAATATAACTCAGTATTTCATGACACTTTGGAACAAATTTCAAAGATCTGCTTTCAAAAAAAAAGACAGGGATCTAGAATTAGCAAAAGCCACTTGCTAAACCAAGATTCCTGGTTTCCTGATACAATAAAACAACCGGAATGATAAATTGCACTTACATTCTGTCTAATCTTACCTTATTGCAAAGGTCTTCCTGGCATGCCGGGAGGAAAAACAGAAAAACCTCACTCTTCCAGCACCAGCTGAACTGAATTAATTGAGCTGAACATAAAGTTATTTTTTCTTGCTCTGTCTTCTGGCAGTACCCTCTTTTCTGTGGAGGCATAGACCCAAACAAATCAGTGGTGTATCTACAGAATATACATGCCTGAACAACTGCCAAAAAGCAGCAATACAAAGTCTTGATAATTTGGAAAGTAAATCAGCCCCAAAGTGTTTGGATTAGGTTCCACCAAACGTTTTTTAGTAGCAAGATTCACCTGGCTGAAAAGCAATGTAGCAGAGGCACAGGCACTCTGGGGTGTTTGGGGGGTTTGTGGGTTTATTTTATTTCAGGGTTTTTTTTCCATGGAAATCATTACACTCCATTTTGAGATTCACCCTCCTCCTTCAGATGCATAAGCCTTCTGTGAGATTCAGGGCTGCCAGAAAGGCAACAGCTCAGAGTCCATCAGACCTCCCAGTCCTGCTGTTGAAGCTGAGCACAGGTCCCAGCTTCCTTCCCTTCCACCTTTTTTCACACAGACTGCAAACTAAAGACTTGATTGTGAGACTATTTAGTCTACTACAGCAATATTTGACCAACTCATGTAATCAAGTCAGTACAGGCCCCTTCTGTGTAGCTCTCATAATCCCTTTTTAAAGTGTCACATAAATGATGGAGGCTGAAGCTAAGATGCCAACAGAACTTACAGTATTGCAAGTGCTCTCATGCACCAGTAGTCTCTAAACTAATTTAGCCACATCAGTAGCACTTTCATATTGGTAGTGGCTGGCCTTGTTTACAGAGAGTTATCATTTCTAAGGCAACAGCTGAATTCAACAGCTTGTAGACCTCCCTCCCACAAGCTTCTCATCGTGTATGTGTGGAGGACTTGGAGGTGCAGAAGCAGGAAGGAGCTGCCTTCTGCCTTTAATTCTCCCACAGCTTGATGGCTGTTTGGAGAATTAAAGCTTTACACACAAACTGCACACAACAGCCCCTTGGAACTCCATTGCTCCTATCAGCGTGTTTCTGCTCAGAGAGGGCTGTAAGAGAAGCATATAGTATCAAGATATAAATACATTAAAATGATTGTTCCATCACCCAAAATCACAGGAAGCATTCAGCCTAATTGTATAGATTCAAGTGCTTTGAAATGAGCCACCGGGGCTGTGAACCTAAAGAGAATCCATGTGAGAAGCCGTTTGAGCTTGTGTTTGGTTTATTTTTTTCCTCTTCTTTTATCTCCTTTAAAGTACATACATTTAGCTCCCTGAGTCTGTGCCTTGCAGAAAGTGTCTAAAGCAGGGTGAAGCCTCACCAACTGGGTAAGACTGAAAGCCTGCATGTGGAAAGGGGAGATGAGCTGCAAAGGCATCAAATTTGTGCCTGGAGCTGGAACATGCTAGTCTGAAGATGGTAGGCTTGGTGGGGAACACCAAAAAGCCTGTCACATTGCCATCACAGTGAATGAGGGGACATTTTTGTATTAACTGAAATGCAGAAGATCTTTAAAGTAGGCTCAGTGTTTGAAATATATGGGACAATGCTGACATGCCCTGGTTTTAGTGATAGACTAAAAATTATTTTAGTTTGTCTTCCAAAAAATGCATTGAGTGCAGTTTGAGGATTGGCAGGCTTCTGCCAGGACAGCTCCACTGGAAGAGCTGAGAAACTTCCTGAGTACTTTTGTCTAAAACAAACAAGAGGCTTTCCAGGAAGTTCTGAGTAATCATCTGACCCTGTGTGTAACTTAATAGCTACAGAAGGAAAAAACTCTCCTGAGATGGAGAGACAAAGATTTAAGTAAACAAGAAAATGCATCAGCCTGCTTGAGGAAATTAAGAAAGAACAGACTGAAACGTGACACAGGAATTTTAGTAAAGAGCAACTAATCCAGTGAGACTCATGAGAGAACTCCAAAGAATGAAATGTCATAAAGACAGCCTACTGACTCCACACCAGGGATTTCCTCTGGTGCATAACACCAGAAGAGCCTTCCCTCCTCTCCAGAGTTTAAAGTTCTCCCTGTCTTCATGTAGGCCTCTTACTGCTTTGCCCAGCTGAACCAGCTGCTGTCTTTAGAGATGATGGGGACAACTCTATTCTCCACAAGAGACCACTGTATCTTCATAAAATAGGGGAATTAAGAGACCCTGCAACCTGCATGCTTTGGACAGGGATCCCATCACCACCTATAGAAATCAAATCAACTCCTGATAGCAATACTACTCTGTAGCAGCTTTTCTACCTAAAACCAAGTTAACTAGAGATAACAATACTATGACTTTTCCAGATAGGCAATCCTGCTTTTTATGCTTTGATTCTCCTGTAGAAGGAAGCTTCAAAAGGCCTAAAATAAAGAGCAAAACAAGAGAAAAAAGGTGATGAGCAGTTGCAGAGAAAAATGAGTTTTTTCATGCCTACAATTTGACACTGGGAATCTTAACACCAAATATCTCTCCAATTCAATGATGAGTACAATGTTGATTTTTGTTTGTTTTATGTATATGCATGCAGATAAATACATGCCAACAAGTGTCTATTCATGTTCTAAAGCTCGCTCATCAGCTCTTAATATCGGCCTTCATTATTTTAGGAAGAACTAGTATTAGGAAGTATTGTATCTTTATAGCTGTGCAAATACATCTACACACCAGAGGAAATAGAAATAAATCCCTGGAAGTTTAAGGGGACCACAGACACAGACATACACAGACACACACACACACACATAATCACCCCATTACAGGTCTCTGCTGTTGCTCTATCACTAGATAATTCATAATAGCAACAACCTAGATTAGCAATACTTTTAGGGCCACAGACAGCACAGCATCTACTCTGTCCTGAAGACACCTCTACCATTGCCCCTTAGCCATCAATATTTCCATGTAGACACTATGGTAGAAAGCTTAACTGATACAATATGTAGACCACACTCATTGAGTTGAGCTGCAAAAGATGTGTCATGCTTTAAGCTAATTTTGCCTTTTGTGCAAAAAAACTGACCATACACCCTGTCTCTGAGATAACCTTAACCTTTCATATCAGCACAGCAGTATTTCAGTAGCTCCTCATGTCCAACACAATCCAAGAGATGAAAGAAAGAGTGAACTACAAAGAGAACTTTAAATAGCAGTGTTCTGGCCTTGTTAGAAGTATTTGTGTTCGTGCAGATGTCTGAAAATACATTTTTTAACTTTAAAGTCGTAAATACCACCATTGATTTTTTTTTCCAATTTGTACAATTTTTTAAGATAAACTGATTGCAAAGTATATGTTGTCCCTTGTTCAAGACTGCCAGTGAACACAGTTTTCAGGTGGACTGTGGGGCCTGGTTTTTTTAGACTTTTAAAGCTAAGATTGCAAACAGATGCATGGACAACTACCCCATCCCCCCTCATTTCCTGCAGAAGAAAAATAAACAACCAAGTTTGATGATTTCTTTAGAGCAAACACCAAAATGCTTGAGACAATAGAAGTTTTATTTCAGACTCCTCACCAGGGCCAAGCTTACAATCTGCAAAACATTCAGCCTTGAAGTGCTGAGAAGGAGGAAAGGACAGCTGTGTGTCAGCATCAATCTTCTCTGTGAAAACACAAACCTAATTTGTGCCCTTTGATCTGGATAGTGATAAAAAGTAGAATGACTCCAGACACCACTTTTTTCCACTACAGCTTTACAAAAAAAAAAAAAGAAAAAAAGGCAGCAAAAAATAGTTGCAACTTGCATGAATACTAACAGCTTAGCAGACACAAGCATCTGCTAAATGTAACAGTGGTCTTTCTCTCCCTTCCATTTCCACAGTTGCATTTGGGTTTACATTCATACAAACATCCACCTTTTGCACAAGTCAGACTCTAGTCACAGGTGTTATCCTTAGGAAAACAAACTTTAGACTGAAAGATAGGCTTGATTTTGTACGTTATGAATGCTAAGAGAATAATCAAACACAGCGATGTTGCTCCAGTGCAAAACAAGAGAAAGATGTCCAGTCAGACACTGTCCTCTGGCTTGTGCCACTAATTTGACAAACTGAGAGCTAGTTAGTTATCAAGACTATGCTTAAAGTTACAAGTGAAGGAACAGGACATTTTTTTTTTCTTTTTCAGAGTTTAAACAAATATAATGAATTTTTATCATTAGTACATTTTTGTATAATGCATTCACTGTTGATACTGCAAATTGGAGAAATGCCATTGAAACAGACTGAAAAACAATGCCAAGATACTTTTCTCTTTCCAACTCTGCAGTTGGAATACCAACACCTGTGATATCACAATTGGAAAGGATTATGATCCACCAATAGCTTCATCTACCAAAAGCAAATAGCTCCCCTGAAGCACCCAGGGAACAGGAGCTCATGGCATTGGCCCAGCATTAGAGGGGCTTCAAGCTACACTCAGTGTCAGGGCAGAGCCAGGAATTACTGTTCACCATGGAACCCTGTGATACCCCAACTTCCAGTGCCTTCCCACATGACAGTGAGTACTTCCCAGTGAGTATGAGTCAGGGGTACTGTCCTGGTATAAGCACCACCTAACATATGCACCTTCCTTGAAAAAAGCAGTTGCGCGATTATTCTTGAGAGTGGAGACTGGAGCAATCTCTGAAGAGCAAATTCATCAAAGTTATTGATAGGGTAAAAAACATCTTGAATTTTATCTTGAAAATTCATCATTAAAGGTTCATGAAGCATTTAATACACTAATCATGCATTGCAATATCTATGTAAACTGTAAGGCATGACTATGTCCATCGTACAGGATAAAACCAGATCCGTAGAAGATAAAGTCAGCCTTCTCAAAAATGTTTATTAATTTTGGAAACTGTGGGGCTTACTAACTGCAAATCTCTCCATATGTAAAGTACAAGCTGCTTTGATAACTTTGCTCCAACAGTGGTTTTAAAAGTCCATAGCACCTCCAAGAAAAAAAAGACCAAGATTTTTCAGATGTTGAGACCTCCAAAACGAATGGATATTCTTTGAAGTGTTAACCTTATGACTGTACTAAGAACATATGCTGAATCAATGACAGTGTTGGAAATGAAATTTCTGGGTCCTTGCTGCTTAGGAAACTAAAGAGTTGTGCTTTCCCCTCTCACCCGCTTTGGTAGGCATATGGATTTGATCTGTCATCTAAGCTGACCAACCCTATAACCCAGCAACTGACCTCCAGCCAGCAAGCAAACTTTGAGGCCAAATTAGAAATTAGGTGCATAGTTTTGTCGGTCTGATTTAGTGTTCTACTATAGAATGTAGATAATAGACACTACAGCATTTTTCTTCTCAAATGTATTTCTTTTCAAAAGGTAATGCCTCTCAAATATGTTTTTTAAAATTCCAAGCACAGACAAGTACATGTCTGCAACACACACCATTCCCAATGTCTGCCTTGGCCTTTTCACTTCTATTGCTTTAGACATCCATTTCTACCATAGCCTATGAACAAGGCTATGAATAGGGTAGAAAGGAACAGGTTGGTAGACAATCCCCCATAGCCCAAGGAAAAATCTGCTGTTAAGTAAAATGCTGCTACAGACTGTACAAGACAAAGTTTACTATTAATTCCTAAAAAATGAGCTTGCAGGTCTTACATTTAATGGACACTTTTGCTGGAGCATGAATGGCAAACACAACCTATAGCAATAATGAATATGTTCACAGTCCATTAGGAAGGAATTTTTTTCAGCTTATGTTCAGATCCTTTTAAACTATGCTTACTATTAGGGAGAAATTTATTAGGACAGTGTGAGAATTTTGTATAATGAATAAGTGCTCCACAGATTATTCCTTCATAAATGAATTCAACCCTGATGAAAATGAGCCCTGACAACTGAGTTGTATCGTCTGAAAAAAGTGTCTGAGACAAAACTAGATGAAGAAAAATAGGACACCCGAAAAGACGAGTGCAGGAAAGGACTTCCCCCTGACAAAATCTGAGTACACAGTGGAAGAGCAGAAGTATGCAAAGTAATACTATCTAGGGGAGTACCATCACATGCTGGCCATTTATACAGGGTCAGCTCCTGAAAAATGTTTTCCATTTGATATTTACCCTGAAAATCAGAATAGCACACAGCTGCACACAAAGTATTTCAATAGAAAAGAGTCAGTTACAGGCCTCCCTATCTATCTTAATTACTTGAAAAGCAGAAAACGCTGCTTCCATCCATGGTCCTTTGCCTCTCCTTCATTTCCACTTGAGCCTCAGGCCTCAACACGTCAAAGCCACAGAGAGGTTTCTCAAACGGCAGCCAGCACCACTCTATTAGGGTGAAGCTTTTAGGTAGTGATAAGGGAGATTTACCTAATGGGAAATCCCATGTGCAAAACTCATTTCATTGCCTGAGGTTCCGCTGGAGTTCAATGTTTAACAGGAGAGTGTCTGGACTCCTGGCACAAGTGGCTGACGGAAAATTCCTTTACGGGGGGTGGGAGGAAAGCCAACACTAAAGTTGGGTGAAAATTGCCCCTGTAGCAGACAGCCCTGCCTCTGCCATAATGGTCCTGGGCATAATGGAAGGCGCATGGTGGAAGTAGGGATTTGGCTTCCTGCAGGATTCCCTGCAGGCCATTGGGAATACAGGCAGCAGAGCTGAGAGAGTCCAGTCTGCTCTCTTCATCCACACAGGTGCCCACCTCTGCAGTCAGAGCACTGCAAGTCACACACAGCTCACTGCCATGCCAGATCCCACAACTTTTGTTAAATGGCCTTTGTCACTAGTGTCACCAAGTTGGGTCAGTCCTGAAGGAGAAGAACGTTTCCTGTCAGAGACTCGCTGCTATCTTTACTCTGTGTTTCCTTGTGTGATCCATCACCCAAAACAGATGAAGGTAAATTCAGCTTAACAGCTGACAAAACTCACAGCCTGCAGTAGTAAGGCTGCAGTGCCACTGGGTAACTAAATAGCAGGATAACATGGTATGGTTGCATCCTCACATTTCTTGTTTCCTGTGTTGTAAGCATGCTGCAAAACTAAAATCTCACCCTGCACTTCAGATATGAAACCTTGCTCCCTTGCTCCCCTGCCCTTCTTATTTCCAAGAAGCTGGGGAAAAATCTCACTAAAAGATCAGAATTTGCTAATTAACTGAAAGCTGTTGGCATTTTCTATCTATCCACTCTGTGCAAATGTCAACAGATACACAAGGCTGCAGAAAATGAAGATCTTCCTACCATAATTATTTAGATCACAAGCTCTTTCAGAGATAGCATAGCTTTTGTGCCAAGTGAAGCACCCAGCCCAACAAGGTTCATCCAGAGGTAAGCCTCCTGCAAGTGTAAATAAGACTATATAGAATTTGACAAAAGTTGCAAAGAAGAAAAGGATATATAAGGCAATATTTAATCTTCAAAATAAGCAATATCCTAATATAAAAGTGCTTCAGTATAGCTGAACACACCCTGCTCCATTAAGACAGGCACTTAAAAAGCCACTGATTTTCAAAGATTTCAAGACAACTGGGCTTCCATATTCCTGAGGTTTACTTTATACATTTCTCTGTATGACCCTGCCTGTTTAGCTGCTGGCTTCCTGAATCCACCATCTGCTTCTAAAGCGGTAAATGGAATTTGAAAAGCAAAACAAATCAGATGCTAGAGTTTGGAGTCTGTACCTGTACTGTATTGCTGACCAATCCTTTTGCCTTTCCTACAGCACTCTCCACCTTTATTACATGCTTCATTTGACTAAAAGCAATGTTGTTAATTTAACAAAAATGTACTTGGGGGAGGCAATTGAGAGGTGAGAAAGATTTAAACATCCTTGGTCCCATCATTTTGAATCTCACAGTATGCTGAAGAAGAAGCTGAGATGTATGTTATATATATTTTCTGCTTTTGATAGTGTGAATAAGCGCATTGTAATTCTTTATACACAGAACTGTAAAACTCAGTTTTGCTATTTAAAGTATGAAGTTACAAACAAGTGTTCAATCAGTTCTAAGAGTAGGGGATTTAAATGTTTTATCGGTTTTGAATGGAGTTTCTTACTTTGCATCAAATTGGGGCTACCATTTTACTAAACATGCTTTGACTTCCTTTCCCAGGAGTAGGTGCGTAGTGTAAATCTGAGAGACTGTCTCAGAAAGTCAGAAACATTTAGAGTTATCATCTACATTTAAATAATGGGTCATATCCAGAAACTTAAACAGCAGTTTTAGACGTGTGTGGCAATCTTCATTTCATATTACTGGAAATGGAGATGTGATGACATTAAGTCACTCAGTGAAGGTCACCCAGCACATTAGCTGCATCCCCTCCTACTCATCTTTTTGATCCCCCTGAAGCACAGCTAAACAACAGTCCAAGTCACAGTGACTGGCCTGTTTGAAAGCTCTCTACTACAAGATGCACTTCAACCAAGGCATTTGGGATCTGAACCCTTGGAAAAGCAAACCCTCAAACAGGAAGCACCAGGGAGGGGGAGTGAAGTGACCTAGGCTCTAGTCCAAACTTCTCAGCCTGTTGCTCATCGACTCACTTAACATCCTGTCACCAGCAGCATCCTTCAGAACTCATCCTCCCAGAGGTCAGGCCTGTGCCCTTCATCTGTCACACACATGCATGGATACTTTCTGGTCATCACATAACACTTGCAAACTGGAACATGGAGCCCAAATTACTAATAACTCGGCACGAAAATGTGCAATTACCTTAGCAAGGTAGACAAGAAAATAATCCATTCTGATATGGACAGCCTGAGTCTATTTCCATGATATAACTCCTACCTAAAACCTTCAGCAGTAGCTAAGTTAGTCTTTTTTTACTGCTGTGTTTTATTCACTTTGACTTTCTGTGACAATAATACTATAAATTTCCAGCCAAGTAGACTATAATACAGTGGTAACTTGCTGAAATAATTTACTTTTGCACTGTTACCTAGTTATAGTAATATCGCCTTTCATTGCTTCCTCAGTGATGCTTACATTGGTATCTTTCTCAGGCAGCAACAATTCTTTTTGTACGTACATGGTGCACCCAGATTGGGCCACACTTGGCTGTTATCTAGTCAAGTATGGTTAGAAATTGTCATGTATCAGTTGTCCAAAGGGGCAAAGTGAAAGCAGAGGAGTGCACAAGTCAGTAATTTATATCAAGGAATACACACATGGCTGCATCCAACTAGCTTTGATTTTCTTTTCTCACTTAAAAAATTTATAACAAGGGGTAGATGCTCTGCCAAGGATACAATTATTTTCAACATCTGAGAGTCTGACTCAGGAGAAGAAAATAAAGCAGGCTTAAAGCCAATACCTCATAGGCACCACTACTTCACAGAAACACGGCCATGCGTTGACCCTGCTATTGTCTGTACCCTGAGAACTATCACCATGAAAGTCCGCCAGAAGAACATAATAGGAATTATGAACCCATCTGCTGGATGTTGTCAATACTAAAATCATTGTCTGGATACTTTCTTGTCCTCCTTACATGCAGAAAGCATGGAAATATGAGTGTTCTGTCTCTTAAATTTTGTGTCTGTGTTTGTTGAAACTGAAAAAATAAACTCTCAGGGCATTATGACTCTAGGTCCTTGTAAAGCCAGTATTTCTTTTACAGATTGAGCATCAGAGTGATGCTGAGAAAATACAGATGTGAACATTAAACACTTATTGCACAAAGTCTGTTACATATCCTTCCTGTCATAACTGCCCGACTGAATGAGTTTTGCTACAGATGAGGGAGACAAAACCTTCAAAATAAAACTCAAATGAGTCTACTTCAAGATATTTGCTAATGGCCTTTAATGCGATTAAAATCATGCACAAGCCACTTCCCTCATCGTGTTCTCCTTTCCAAGGAAAGCCATCAGGAAGTCCTTGCATAGTCCTTGCTAGGAATCTCCTAGCACCCCACAGTATTTGTTTGTTAATGTCTCAGGATGTTCCAGGAAGAGATTATCATTACTTATGGTCTGGTTATGTTCTTTCATAATCCAGCAAATGAAAAAAAATGAGAAAAGGTAGTTGGCTTCCTGCTGTCGTTGAGGACCTTTTTGCTTTGGTCAAAGGGTACAAAATAGATGAACCAGCAAAAGATGAAAGGGTAAGAACATTTCTGGTAAATTCAACAACTGTACCTGCAATTAGGGTAGCTCAGATTCGCATCTATTCCCATTTCCACACACAAATTCATTTCTGATGCAAAATTAGATACAAGTTCTCTGTTGCCCCCAACTCACCCAAAGTCTTCTCACTGTAGTATCGTCTTTGATTAACACAGGCTTACTTGGTCACTAAGGCTTTCCTGATCTTCATACCTGCTGTGATCACCTCCACCTGTGTTTGCCTTCTGCAAATTCATAATTCCCAAGATAATTTTTTCTCCTTAAACACCCACAAGACATTTTTAAGAATGTTTCCTCTTGTTTTGGTAAGGGTGAGGGGTTTGGTTTTGCTTTGATTTTGATTCTAAAACTTCAGCCTAAAGCTGAAATAAATGAGGGGAGGTCACTCCAGGACAGCACCTGCCAGCTACACTTGGTGCCCTGGGATCACTAGAGTATCCAACAAGTGAGACACAAGTCATTGAATCTTGAGCCTTGTTCTGTGCTGTGGTGCTTTCTGGTTTCCTTCAGGCAGAGCTCCACTACAGGTGTTCAACCTCATTGGTTTTGTCATTCCTACTCCTGTTTAAAGATAATACCTGTGACCACAGGCTAAGACCCCTAGGGTTCATGAAAATTGCCAGCACTCTTGTAAGGCAAGTTTTACTGCCTGACATTTCAGGAGACGGCTTTGAAAGGAAAATCTCTACAAATTACTTGAAGAGAATCCTCAGTTCTTCTGTGTCCCTGTAATTCATCACTCAGCACAGGAAGCTTGAGAGACACACAGTCTTATGAAGGGTCTCCCTTTTTATTACCGATGATCACAACATCACAATGCTTCTGCCCCAAGTTTGTGTGTGGAAATTGCACAGACATGACATAAATTACCTCAGATTTCCTCGCAATAATGTGACCCCAAAGCAACATATTCAGTAAATTAAAAATAAATTACGTGATGGCCTGATGCGACTTCAGCAGACCTCATGTCAGACCTAGCCTGAGGGAGGAATGCGCCTTCTAGCTTTTCCATAACAACTGTCTTTTTACAATGAGTTAATTATCTACAGATACTGTGTGTTTAGAAGACATAAAACAAGACCAGCTGATTTCAAAAACTTTAAAGCAGACTTGAAAATGCATCTCCAGGGCCTCTCTTACATCGGTGCACAGTACATGGGTCTAGGTGACATCACTGCTTACAGCAGCCATGACGGCACACAAAGGATGGAACTGTAAAGTCTCTCAGGCATTTGGGAATGATCATATTACCTAGGTGAGAGCACACAAATGAACAGTGACACTCCAAAACACTTCCAATCATGCTCACAGGCTGTGTGTACACCCCATCTGCCTTCATTTCCAACAGTGTAGTGAGGCTTTCCAAGACTCTGCTCTCCACCAGACAGAGCTCCCCCCTTCCAAAGCACTGTGCAGGGGTTTGCATCTTTACACTAAAGAAAGGGATGATGAAATTAATCAACCAGTCACTAAAGATGACTTTACAATAAACTTGCTGCTACTCAATCATCCCATTAGAATGGAGATTATGAACGTGGATTTAAAATTATAGTCAGTGTCTGTGTTTCTATGACATCCAAAATCAGACTCCCATAACTTTAGCTAATTTAAGTCAGAATGACAGTTTTGATCCTGAACTTTACAAAACAAGTTCTGCTTTTTATGAATGCATATCCAGCAACCCTTTAAGACCACAAGCTTCTTGTGGAGTAAAAAAAAAGAAAAGAAATTTTGGACTTTCAAGCTCTCAGATGAAGGTGTTCAGTTCATTTTCATATCTGGCTTCTCAAACTAAGTGAGAGCTTCCTAAAAAGTAGAGGACAGCTGTAATACAGATGTGTGGACTGAGTTAAGGAACTGAGATTTGCATGCAAAGCCTGCCCACAGCATTGTTCCTCCTCTCATGCTTGCATCTGGGCAGAAAAAAAAATCCACAAATCTGCATTATACACCTACTCATCTTTAGTATGCACATATAAACATACAGCAGTATTTTGATTTCACAGAAAACCCAGAAAACAAAGGATCATAAATTCATATGCTTAGTTTCTTTTCTTTCAAGATAGCTCACAGAGCCCCAAAAGAATATGTTTGCGTCTTCTAATGATTTTTGGGTGGTGTGGTAGCTTACACAAAGTGAAAATAAATAAAGTTCAGTTTCCGCAGAATAAAGATAGATGTCAACCCTAATTCTTGTTTATTTACCAAACCTCTCTTAAAAATTATTATAGAAACTTTTTCAAATCTGCTGCTTGTCTCTGTTGTTAAGCTTTTATAGAAGCAGCTAAGTTTAAAGGGATGAGATTCAAAGTACAAAGTGTCTAACTCATGCACCCAAGAAAGAGTGTTTCATTATCTCCATGCCAGGTATATGTCTTCACACATACGGCAAACCAAGCACTCTTACCTTAAAAATGTAGCTCATCTATACTCTGAAAATGCTCTGATATGGTCTCTTCAATACAGTATAAAGTGGCAAAAATAACCTCTTTGCCCTGGAAGAAATTTCTTTGTATCTGTACCCTATAGTACAATCAGACACCTTTTGCAATATCATTCAGTTTAAAAAGCAGTTGTCCCTTTTGTTTTTTTCTTTCAGGCTGGTCCCCAGAGGAGTCTCTGATCTGCTTGTATTTTGTATTTCTACCCTTCATCACAGCATCTAATTTAATTCTGTCCTGTGTTCTCTATATCCTGGCTCCTTGACCTCTCTAGTGTTTCCACGGGGCTCTCTTCACAGGCAAACATCTCACACTAAACCCACTGTCCCAAACGGATCAAATATTCTCATGTTCTCCTATGTCCTGTGATTGTATTGTCAAAGCACTGGTGAAATTCAGCCCCTGTTATGGTAAAGCAGTAGGTATTTAACCACTCAAAGAAACATTATAACACAGTAGAGGAAATGATGAGAAATGCCACCTTGAAATGAGATGCCAAAAGAAGTCTATACAGTCAGCAAGATGTATGCATAGACGAGGCAAGTCATTGGGTTGACCTCATGATGAAAAAAATGTTACAATTGGTTAAGACCTGAGATTTAAATTCCCTGTAAAAACTACAGAGAAAATTGGCAATGTTTCAGCTCAGATTTGGAAAACCTCTCTTGCCTCTGCCCATGTTTGAAGCACAGTGGTAGGAAGACTAACTGAAAATAGGCCTTGCACAAGTCATGTGCAGGAAGATCACAAAAGATTCCTATAAGGGGACATGGAAAATTCCTATCCACAGGACACACACACAGAACTTACATTATCAATTGAGTTTATGAGTCGATTCAATTCATGTGCTTCTGAGGGGAGCGACTCCTACAAATAAAAGTTACAACAGCCAAATAGCTCTATGGTCCCTCCAATAAGTATGAACTCATATTATTTTTATTTTTTTCAAAAAAATGTAGTTCTGAGTCTTTGATAGGAGCAAAAAGCAATTTTCCGCCAGTTGGCCAAAGCAGGAGAAAAAACAAGATGGATAAATTTGACTTTCAACATCAATGGGCTCAAATCAATTCTTACCTTCCTCATCAAGAGTTTTTACAGGTGTTTGAAGGAGGTGAGGGAATGGAGGCCATGAAACCAATAAGAGGGAGGAACAGGTTACCAGAATTTGCAGACTTTAAGGAGAACTTAAAATATTCAGCAAGTTCTCCTTATTTTCAGGTTGATAAATTTAACTTACTGTTAATAAAATAAAATTTAAAAAAGGCTTCCCTTGTTGAAGGGAAGAAGATGGGGTTTTGCCACCTAAACTCTTTGGAAGTGGATTAGAACAAACAGGTGTCAAACCCATCAGAACAATACCCAGCCCTGACCTTCCTCTCACGAATGGGCTAGTGAAGCAACAACACTCCAAAGTGACTTCAGCTTTCATCTGAATGCAACACTACCTGACACTAGATTTTAGCAGAAACCAGTTCTGCAATGAACATTTTTAAGTGATTCTGATTTTGATCAATACTTTCTTTCTTTTTTTTTTTTTTTTTTTTGTATGTTTCAAAATCCCTTGCTCACAAGCCATTACCCTTTTTTTCTGCCTGGCTACGTGTCCCAGCATCTACCTGTCTCTTATTCCCTCTCTCCACGCTCCCCCCAGTAAGGGAAAGAATTTTTTCCTCTGTATTGCTAAGGTAATGCCTTGGTACTGGAATTAGAATCTGTTGCTTTAAATGCTGGCCAAACCAGTGTTTCTCCCAAGTTTCTCAGGACAGCCAGTCCACAGAAAGTTGACACAGCTTGAAAGTTCCTCCAGCAACTGGACTTCAGGCTGTAACATTGTCTGACTTATTGCTTTATCAGGCCCCTCTCAAAGTAAGAGAAAAGGTACAAGTGTCCCATTTGAAAAGTTCTCTCCCTGAAAACCTAGATACATGGATTGCACTGAGGCAGAATAAAGTATAGCAGAGGAATGGAAGAAAAGAGTGAAATGCCTGGAGAAGTGGAAAGTTCTCAGCCACACCAAAGTCACTCTGAAATCTAGGCAAGCTGAGAAGCCATAAGGAGCTGGTTAGCTTGCCTGCTCTTTCTGCAATTTAGTGAACTTAAAGGGAAGGATAATTTAGATCATCAGACTAAGTGTCCTTATAGGGTCTGATGCCACTGGGAAGCTGCTTGTACGGAGTGTTGTTCTGCCTGAAGAGACAGGTAGGAAAGGCTAAAAGTGAGCTGGCTGGCCTTGACCCCTCCCTCAGCCACACACCAACAGGAATTTTCCATCTGTAAGAGGGCCAATTCTCTGCCTCGATCCTTTCTGTCCAATTGTACAAAAGTGGCAGCAGACTGCAGCTGCGAGAGAAAGCAAAGAGAAAGAGAAGAAAGAGGGGAGAAAGGGAGGAGAAAAAGGAGTTTGAGACAGCAGCAACCGCTATTCCTCTTCCTGAGGTTCTACATTGGCAGAGCAGACAATATGTCTGCACCCTACCATAGCTGAACCAGAGTCACAGCTGCTTTGATGCTGACAGATTACTGCTGGTTGGCACTGGTTAGATCAGTGCCTCCCTTGTGTCAATTAAGATCATTATGATTATTAATTTATGCAAAGACAAACTCAGCTTTCCTGTACTTATGGCTCCGTACTAACACTTGCTGTGTCTTGCAGTCTTTATGAACGGGGCCTCTGCAGGGCAGAGATAAACTTAGCAGTGTCTAGCACAGTAAAGCCCTTATCCCTGGACATTATCACCACTAAATATCAGAAAAGCAGATTATACTTGCTTTCCAGCACAGACTTATTATCTTTTGCCTGAGGCAAAAGAGAGGCTGGTCTCTCTGTTCAGCCGTAACAGGAGACCTCACTGATTTTCATTTTGACAGCCTGCAGCCTAAAGAAACCTCTTGCAGGTAACCTTGATCCCAGTGAACTCAGAGGGCTTTCAGAGGATTATCATCTCATGTAAAGGAGAGTGGAGTCAGTTGTAAGTCATGATATTAAGGAGACAGCAAGTGCATTCTTTCCCTTCCCCTCAAGCAAACTACTGCCTGTTCTCAGAGCCAAAGTCAGCCTTTCTCCAAAGTCAGTCTTTCTCCAAAGTCAGCCTTTCTCCAAAGTCAGCCTTTGGAAATGGCTTATTTTCTAAAAACTGTCAAAGTCCTGGGCTGATCTGAGAGCAGATGTTTTCTCCAGGAAAACTAAAAAATAATACATGGCCAAAATATGCAAACTGTGCAAGACTAACAGCTCTTTCCACTCCTTGAGATTTCTCTCAGAGATCCTTCAGTCAATCAAGATTAAAATCAGCTTGTCTGTTCATTGTGCAAGAAATCATACAGGACACACCATCTAACTTCCATCTGCATTCAAGTATACTGTTCATTTCACCTGATCCCTCCCAAACAAAGCACAGCCCATCCTTGTAGCACACAAAATCTATGGTTGCTCTTTAACACAACCCTCAAGAAGAAGTCCTCTTACAGAAAGCAGAAGGAGGAACTTCCTGTATTCAGATGTAATCTGCTTCAGTCATCTTGCTGTAAAGCTGTTTCAGTATTGCCAAAGCCCAAACACTCAAGTTAAGCTGTTGGATTTCTAAGTCATGACTTTGGCATTCTTATTTTCCTTTTAGCTTTTGAATGCTGGAGAATGACAGAAACCTTTGTCTCTACTTCACCTGTGGACTGGAATATCAGTTTCTCAAAAGATGAAAGAGATTTTCAGATGATAACAACACTTTTGAGACCTGAGACTTCATTCAAACCACCACAAAAATCTGAAGACCTGACAATATTGCTGCTCCATATGCCTAATGGTGCTTAAAAATGTCCGTGTTCACCTTCAGCAGAGGCACTGGTAACTTCCATGAGGACGCATTCATGAAGAGTGCAAAGAGCTTACTCTTCTATGCCCAAGACAGACTTGATTTTGTTTGTTTGTTTTTAAGTTATTTCAGAAGCAGGAGAGACAAATAAATGGAAACTGTAGATGTCTCAAGTTTTGCTGCTGTAGGAATTGAAGTCAGTGCACCACATTTCTCCGTCTGGTTGAGGAGAGAACAGAGTTTGGTGTTTTCCCAAATTCCCTCCCTTCTCTCTAACACTTTATCTTTCATCTATTAGATAAAGTTTGTTTCTTCATGTATATCACCTTAGCATATCAATGAGATACACGTTAGTCTTAGCTGGGCTGTGGGAGTGCTGGTCAGCAGAAGTTGCTACAAACATTCATAAAACTGGAAGGGCTTCCATTCCAACCCAGTTTCTCTTAGTGCAAGCTGTTGGCTGATATAGCACACACACATTGCTCATGCTCCTTTTTCAGCCATGATTTGCCTACAGCCTGCCATATGACATTGGATAGCCTCTCTTTTCTGGAGTAATCTCTTCAGAGATATACAAGGCTCAAGGCCATGTTGCACAACCAATATAGGATGGAGAATCTGTGTTTGACATCATAAACTACAGGATCTGCAGTAGAACTTGTTGCTGTTAATCACTTAACTTTTTTGGTGGGATTATAGAATTCTGAATACATAAATACCTATGATAATAAAGGTTAATTAGAGATACATAAATAATTGGAACTGTTTGAAAATAGGTTGTCTGCATCTCTACTTCCAGTATTAATGTAAAGATTAAAAAGAGAAGAAACTTTAAAGACTTTCTATAGCTGTTTGTACTGTTTTAGTTCACAGTTCTCTATATCAGAGGATTCCACAGTGTCCTTGAAGTGGCTTGTAAATCCTATTGCAAATAAAAGTGTACTACACTTCCAATTCCTATAAAAACTTCTCAAATCACCAAGTCCTAAAACTAGTTACATCCATCACCTGAGTCTCTTCACAGAGTTTAGTCTATGTTTAAATTCTTCATGGCAAGAATTCTTTCTCACCTAGGTCATTTATAGAAGGGCAAACACTAGGGAAGCAGCTGATTATTCTTTTGGCAAAGCAACAGATGAGTTTAATAGTTCCACCAGTGGGATATACTCCAGGGCAAGTATCAGCTGGGAAATTAAAACACTTGGTCTCAGTTCTCTGCTCTGCAATTGAATCCCTAAGATGTGGCATGCAGTTCTTCGTCTGTGTGTTCCTGCTTTCTTCCATCTCTAAGACTTCTCTATTTATTCCTATTCACCTTTTTACAGTGCTTTCAAAGCTGTAGAAGTACAAAATACTATTATTCTAGAAACCACAGGTAAAAAAATCAAGGTCTCCTGTAATTTTAGTGAAAGTCAAAGCTCCTTTGAATCCCAAGAAAAGAGATTTTATTCTTTTTGACTAAAACTTACTTTTGCAGCCTTCATGACAATAAATGTAAGTATTCAGTGTGTATTCAGCCTCAGCTTTTTGGCAGACTCAGGCCTTTGTTTATAAAGATTGGCCAGTAAAAAGTATAGATAAATGTATGTATAAAATTAGGTTAACATTTTTATGTGCCAGAAGGGTAACTAGATGTGGAGAGTATTTTCTCTTCTCCCTAAAGAGTTATTTCACTTATTTCCCCAAATTACAGCATATCTTATTTCTTTCTCTGCTGAACTTATTTGTTAAGAAAGTGCATGTAATGCGTAAGAAAGTCTCAGCTCAGTCTGGGCAACCAAGGAAGGAAGAAAGCTGGAGGAAAGCAATAACTTGCCTTTGGTAACGATTAACTCTCCCCATTGTTCCTCTCCCTAGGCATGATCAGAGAGAAACTCCCCGCTTCATTCAAGATATTAAAATACAGGATCTGCACTTATTTGACTGAATACAATATGGATATAAGATGACTTGGCTTCCCCCAGAAATGCCATTTTTTTCATTGTATTTACTTTAAACACAAAAAACCTTAAGAGAGGATATTATGATAAATCACATGGACTGTTCCGAAATCCTTTGAGTTGCTGTGCTGTGTATTCACTAAGTAAGTCTCGGGATCCAGTCCAATTACTCTGTAGCGCTCTGAATTACTTGGCAATTGCTTCTCAGTCGCTGCCTTGCTGCTCTACAGCAGAGAATATCAGGTGAGACCGGAAGGCACACAGCGTTATCAGCGTGCTTTGTCCCCAGGGGGAGCGTGTGGCAAATTACACAGCTCATACAGGCCTTCAGCACACAGGGAACAGCTGGCAAAGATGATCTCTCTACGTTACTGAGCGTCCTGATACATCCCTTCAGTCCCACTCTGAACACATCACAGATGATGTAGGCCCAAAGCCATGAAAGTCAGCAAAGATGTGTCACTGTCCACAAAGTCAAATTAAACTTAAATGATACAGTATCTTTTGGAAGACTAAGGAGAAAAAACCAACCAACCAAAACAAACAAATGAAAAATGAACCCAAACCAAAACAAAAATCCTCACCAAAACCAACACATGTGGACAAAGAAAAAGGTTCTTATTTTTAGTTATTACCTCAGTCCCAACATTTCTAGTGAAAGAGGTATTAATTTAATTTACAAGCAAGATCAGCCCTAAAATTGATGAAATATGCTGCAGTCTAGGACCATAAACTGTTGTGGACTGTGACACGGTCATGCTTCCATGGCCTTTACTTGCATAAAACACCGAACTTATGGGCATCGTCCCTCCAAGAACACACTGTATGTGAGGCAACGAAAACTGCTGGGGTAACGAGCTTTTCTCCCTCCAGCACCACTTAATAACTTCACCATACCACCCTAAAGACTAGAGCAGCAAGTCTTCCTCTCTGTTTCCCTTCTTCTCTTTCTCATTTGCCATGTCTTCTGTTGCAAGAGGAGCTTTATCTTTGTGGCAGTAAAATTAAATGTTGCCTGTATGGCTGAAAGCTTTAATCTGCTAATACCTCTTTGAATTACAGAAAATGATGGTATTCTGCTTTCAATGTTGTTGAAAGAAGAACATGTCACAAAGATGGAACAAGGTCACACACAAATTTCATGAGCCAGGGGAAAATTCTAACCTTCGGAGACCAAAATATGTAACATTATAGATGGAGAATCTGCTGTTAGATCTCCCTTTCACATGAAAAACAGTACAAGCCTACAAATGTTCTATTGCTGTAGAACAATATAGAACATATTGTCATTTTGCTTCTACGGTGAAAAGACCATAAAAAAGCTAAAGACTTGTCTTCCTGAAACTAGCCAAAGAATTTATGGGGAACAAGATAAAGAACATTCGATCCATCTAGAGTTCGTAGAACAATAGTAAGAAAAGATCTCTCCTAAAGTAGGGAGCTGAGACATGCTAGTTTCTGAGACAAAAGACAGTGTGTCTGAATCTCCTGATTCCATCACAGATTCATCAATGCAAATTCTAAAGCCTGCAAAAGCCTACAATATTTTTCAGCAACTCTAAGGTGAGCTGGTCGGTTAACATTCATCAGGAGACTAGCAATATGCAGACACATCACAGGTCTGTATTATCCTTCACATGCAAGGGCATCACTAAGATGATCTGACGATAAAAGAACATGTCAGAGGAGGACTCAAAATATAGCTGGGTGTGCTCTTATTTTCTGCTACCTTTGATCTTATACTTCACTTTTCTTCTGGCCACCTGGACACAATGAAGAAAACTGACCAGAAATCTGAGCATTAATGACATAAAAAAAGTTGGGGATGTTGATTTGTCTAAGTCAATTAAAAGGTTTCTCTAGGTCTTTACAAGCTAATAAAATGCTGTATTTTGCAAGCAGGAGCAATTCAAAGCAGTAAACTACTTCACCAGTACTTAGCACATACATCATTCATTAGAAATATAACAGCAAAAGCTGCCACTTTTTCATAGAAAAGAACACTGCATTAAGAAACCTTAAAAAAGCAAGAACCCTTTCCACTTCTATCTGTCAGTGACCACATCTTAGGCAATTCAGTACACATATTTATCCAAGACTAAATCTCAGGAACACGAGCCATTCCCTTTCCCAAAAAGCACATATGGATATCTAAGACGGAAATAAGCCAGTGCACCAGACAGCCTTCTCCTGTCACCTTTCAAAATGAACTATTTTCACTCTGTTGTTAATAAATCTCTACCCATACAGAATAGTATGCTTGTTTCTATTTTGCTTTGGAAAAGACAGTTCACTCCAATATTGGTTTCATTCCAAATTCTGAACCTCTCTTCAAACAGAACCTCAACCCTTCACACATTTCTAAGAGTAAGCGCTACAGAACAACATTTGCACACCGCAGTTTCATGTTTCCTGTGATTGCTTTCTTTATGCTTCTTAGTGCCTGTAGTCCTTTTCTTCTCTGACTACAGGTTTCAAACCATGTGTTTAAATGACTTGCTGAAATAAGGCCAGGGAGAATGAGTAATTATGATTCTCTTCTTCCCTCCCATTTTGCCACTGTACTATTAACATGTAATTAGGAGTCTAATTTTTAGTTAGGTGTTTAAAAACCCTGAAGCAAAGGGTTTTAAATTATTAATGAGCCATTTTTTAGAAGAGAAACTGAAATGTGTACCCTCCTCTTCACATATTTAATGATCATAATGGTTTAACACGTTATTCTTCAATTACTAAGGACAGGTTTGCAGTGAAAGGCAGTATTTTCTCTAATTAGAGGTACTAAATTTCCCTTATAGCCATGGTGGTCTCCAGCTATGAAAACTACCTTTACTAAATGTCAGTCTTAAACCGCACAGGGGAGGACATTTTTCAAATGCTGGAATGTATCATTATGCCTGTACTGGTGCTTTTTCACTGTTGGTGCCAGAGATGCTTCTTGGTTATCAAATATTTATTTATTAAGGCACTTATTAAACACAAATATGATAGTGACACAGATCGCTAAAAAACACAAAAAAAAATTCATGCAACCATAAGAGATTGCTGCTTGTCTGATATCCTGTAACCAGTTTGGAAGCTAAGTCCTCATTCTAGTGGCAACAGGAAATTTCAACATCAAGAGGCCTCCAAAGGCCCTGATGCATGCTCAGCAGGACTTAGGGTCCACTAAGGACAGTGATCCAAGAGGTGCAAAATATTACAGCCTGTGAGCACAACACCTGGTTGTTGGCCATTGATACTTCATACGCTTGGGACGTTTGCTATTTGCTTAAAGTACATGACATTTCTTTCTCTCAATCCATCCAAACCTATGCAAGTCTTTTTGCAAAGACCTACCAGCTTGGGTGAGGTTGATGGACTCCCTTCTTCATGACAACACCACTTGCAGATAGCAGCAGATACCAGTTTTCATTAACAGGGGTTGCAGGACATTTAATAAAATGCAGAAAAGCACCCCCTTAAGTTATTTTCTGTATATTTTGAGGCTAAGGCTGGTATAGGGCTGAATCCAGACACAGAACTTGTTCTGCGCCGACACCATACTCAAAAATGGCTAGAAGATAAAACAAATCTCTGCTTTTCCAGCATTTCTTCTGATTTGTACTTAGAAACCATCTAGGGTGACAAAACTGTGATTGTACCAAAATATCAGCTTTCAGCTAAGAAGTGAGATGTTAGCAGCAAACAAAGGTAAACTTTGAAGTCTGCCTTGGGCTGAACTGATGTGACAGTGTCAGCACATATGGGGTATGGGCACGTGTATGCTGCTGACTACAGACAAACCAGAATACTGTGGACTGCTCTGGAAACCTTGGAAACAGTAGCATGAATAAAGCACAGTGTACACATCCAAACTGGTTGGAAACGACCAGCCTGGGTCCAGATATTGAGAGTCATATGGCACCATGCCCAGCTAAATAGATAAAATTTACAGCACTGCTTTCAGACCCTTACTGGTAACTCTATATTGCACAGTACTGGATGGACTTACTACATCAAATGTTCTCTGTCTTGAAGAATATGCTATGCCACCTTTTACAGTATCTGTATGACTTCTGGCAGTCAATAACTTGGCCCCTTGCATGAGTTCTGCAAGGTGATTATTTCCCTATCTGCTTCTCTGTGGCCCCTGAAAACACATTCCCTTGAGCTTCTTTGAGCACAACAGTAAAAAAAATGTAAATATAACATCCTTCCTATCCATAACAACTACTGGAACTTACTGAAGAAATTTTATTAGCATAAGGACCCCTGCTAAGGTAAGAGAAAGATCCCTCTGTAAAACAGTTATTCCAAGTTCAGAGCAGTTCCAAGCCATCAAAGAAGGGTCATGAACACTTTTATCATGAGCAGCCTATGGGACCAGATGACCATAAATCAGACTAATCTTCTTACCATCTGGGATGCAGCATGTATAATTGCAGATATTAGGGAATTTTCTAATTGCATTGTCACTCTTACAGATAGCAGCGTGCTTCTTCAAGTGTTCCCTTCACTTAGAGTGCCCTATGACCAAAAGGGTCTTGCTATCAATCTTACAGTTGGTTGTGTTCTCAGAAGGAAAAAAAAAAACACAAAACAAGTCAAAGTAAACTTCTTCACTCAAGCAAACTCAAGAACTAATTGTTAAGGTAGTATATTATGCCACAAAATTTATGAGAAAACCACACATTAGAGCTCCCAAAGCAATATAAAAAGTAATTTCAAAAGGTTTATTAGCCAATATGTATAGTTCATTATGGGAACTGATTTTGAAACCATCTTTGGAATACATGCCACAAGGCTCCATAGGGACCTATCCTAAGCACAGGACTATTTGATGCTTCCCTTAATCAACTGGCTGATGAAAAAGACAGTAAGATTACTAATTTTGCAGGTACATCAAGCTGGGAGTAATTACCAGTATGCTGAGGATACAAATAGAATTTAAAATTATCCCAGAAAAAAAGCAAAAGAGGAGTCTGAAAAAAAGGAGGATGCAAATTCAGCTGGTAAAATGCAGGTTAGCATGCTGAGGCTAAGAAAAACAACTGAAAAAAAACCTCAGTGAGAATAAATGGGGTAAAAGGGCACTGATGCATGTTTCTGAGTAAAAGGATCTCAAGCTCCAGATGTCTCAGAACACCTAACATCCTCCCCCATAATGCCATAAACTGGCAGAAACAAACTAAACCTCAAGCAAGGTAGATCAGTAGTCATCACTACTTGTTCAGTTATATCTTAAAGCACTGGATTATGAACCAGACCAGGCATGTGAAACTCTTAAGTTACAGTTTTTAGTTGTGAAACATTCAGAGGTTAAAATATGGTTGTTCTTGGTTTCCTTAGAAATACACTGCAAAGCCTGCCATTTTCAAAAACATTTACCTAGCGATCAAGACTTCAAATAGAAATTAAAAGCTAATCCCCACAGAGCTACCATAACAGAAAATTCTAAGTTATGTAGCAGGAATAAGGAAATGATGGCCAGCAAAGACAAATCCTCTTCTAGATCTGAATCTACTAAGACAGCTGAGCATGTGATAAAAAGATGAGGTGCTGCTTAAGGATGACGAGTTTAATTTTCTTTCTTCTAACTCAGTTTAAAATAAGTTAAAAATACAAGCATTTTTGTTTCTTCACTTTCTGCATTAAAGAAATGTACCATAAGTACCATAACCTGACTTGCATACTGATTTATTCTGTATGGTGACACAATTCCAGCAAAGAACTGGAATTCCTAGTAAACACGAATTAAGGATGGAGTGATGATCTATTCATCTCATTGTGTGGGTGTTCGAGATCAGTGCCAGATGTCATTTCTCTTCCCTTCTCCCATACCTCAGCACCACATAACACATGAAAGACTAATTTAACCCCTCCCTCTCTCCCCCCTTGCTCCAGGAAAAGCAGCTCATACCACATGCATGCCCTAAATCTTGTTCTTGGAAAGATGGGCTGGTAAAATATTAAGCATTAACCAGTAGACATTTAATTTTCTCTCTCCTGTTATTTACGGATACCATGGATTTTACAAGGAGACTCTACGGTACACCCCTGCAGCAGAGCACAATCTGGCTCATGTAATAAAGAATGTAATAAAGGATGTCCCCACTCAGGTCCCCAGACTCGCCCTCCTCCCCCATTATTACTGTAGTGGTATCCTGTTGTCTTGAAACTCACTCTACTGTAAAATATTTTCAGCAACACTATTTTTGCCTCATTTTCCCTTTAAGCAAACACCAGGAAAGAAAGTCACTAATTTTTCAGAAGTCTGAATTTCAAAACCTCACTCATCACCTTCTCACAAAGAATTATTTTTCCTGTAATCAGTGCCAAGTAATTCCTAGGCACATTAGTACAGAAGCTCATTGGGATTCGTATGTGAAAGTAATATGATGTTTAATAATTTAGTTAGAGAACACTGTCATCTCTGTAAATGCTTCCTGAAGTCCTTGATTATCAACATTTATGTTGTTGCAATTAACGATAAACATTCTTGAGGGTTTTGCTGACATAAATATGAGCTGTTTAAGCAAATTACTCCCCAAAAGCACAGATTTCAGTGGTGAGTTTTTGTCCTACAGATGTTTTATCTTGGCACTAGTCAACCACTCACTATTTTCTGCCAGCTTCAGTAATCCAGAGCATCTGCTCTCCGTTTTTGGCACAGGAAAAAATGTATAACACTAAAATGCACTGGAAATCACAAACCTGTGTTACCAGCTTTGAAAGGTTATTGTTGTATTAACAATTGAAGGTATTCCACTATTTTGGGATGTTGCTTTGGCCTTACACCTCCTTAGCTGAATAAAATTTTTATACAAACAACAGCTGCTGCTTCATTTCCTTGAATGAAGAGCGTGTCTATCTAAATAAATTCAGCAAAATCATCAAAATCATATAAGTAAAGGTGAGCAAACACATAAGTCTTTTCAGGACCACAGCAGCTATACAATGTTCATCCAAGCTCATGTTCCTGGATACCAAGGGACAAGAAATCAAACCTACATATGTATACTTGTGGGCAAAAAAAGCATGAGGATTATTACAGCGGTTACTAAAGTTCATCATTCTTCTATAAACTATGACTTATGTTTTAAGCTGAATTTTATTACAGACAGTAGTCTAATCAAATACTAAAGGTATGATGCAAGCCAGGTATTTGACTTTTACCAATTTTAATATTTCAAAGTAGGGAGGGAAAAGCTGATTTCTCCAGAACACTGCTGCTTAATGATCACAGACATCATTAGAAATTCTATGAATAATGGTCCAAGCCCTTCCCCCTTTTCAATTCCCCACACAATTTTAACAAAGGAAGCATCAGGTACAACATTTGGTCCCAAACAGATCTGCTGGACATGCTCCTTATTCCACTGACTGGCACATGCAAATAAACACGAACATCAGTTGGACCTTCAACTCTCAAAAAATTATAACATTTACCTCTAATCAGACACATTCTGGTGGTTTACAACAGTAAAGAAACATGTATCTATAGTAAATTCATAGCAATGCAACTCTTAGTAACCCAAATGTGGAACCAAGGTCATTAAAAGGCCCACAATGCCTTCTAAATACTATGTTAACAAGTCAACAGTCCTTTTTATATTTTATAACAAACAAACAAATTTATATCAAACAAACAAAATATGCAGCTTTGTTTGTAGAAACAACAAAAGTGCAGCTACAAATATAACCTAGAATACTTAAAGAAACAATCTTATTCAAGCTCTTCCCTGGTTTGCCATCTCACAGACTTAGCATCCAACCTGCTCTCAGTTCAGACTGCGTTCTGAATTAAGCCAGGGAGTTGTAACTAAAATGAAATGGATGGATTTAACAGATGAGCTCTAGCAAATCATGCTCTTGCAGTTTACAACATCATTTTACTGAGCAGTCTACCCATCCTTAGAGAACAATAGGAAGAAATACATGTATCTCAATGGTTTCACTTCATGCTTTGGCATCTTAGGTTGAACTCATCATTTTTAAGCTGCCAGAGTTGGGCATGAGGATATTGTGCTAAACATACCCTGGGGTTGATAGTCTGTCACAGAGGACTAGTGTAAGCACCTGAAGCTAAAGCCTCCTGGTGACCTCTTGCAGAACCCTACATGAAAGCTGTAAGGCAACTTCAGCTGCAGTAACAGTTCACAATTTTGAGGTCTACTCAGTGACCCATTCCACTGATTCCTGAAATCCCTACGAAATCTCACTGGCTTTAAGGACAGTAGCAAGCCACCAGCCTCTGATATCATCACAGGAGTGGTTCAAAGCCACAGAAAGTAAATGTGATTTTGCCTCACTGTTGATCTTTCATCTTCTTGCTTGTGCTGCTGTCCACCCTGCATTCTTAGCATGAGTAAATCATTATCAGGAACTCCCACACAAACTTAACTAATTAAATAAGAAACTTGCCACCCCAAACTTCAGCTGTCTCAGGTATCACTACATTGTCCAATAGAAACAATTGGGTATTATTGATCAGACAATAACAAATTAGTACCATTACTGTACATCATATTCCTTCAAGTGCTAAGTACTGCTTTAAGATTTTTATCTCTCACAGCTAAAGCCAGCTATTTAACTGCTATAGTCACGGAATTTTCCAAGAAAGCTCCTAAACATAATGTTTATCCGAATATTTAAATACATGACTTCCATTGCAGCTCAACACATTGCACTGTAAGATTTCAGTATCTCAACACTGTTTGGGGTTCAGCTTTGTTGGAAATGAATTTGGAATTGCATACACCACAGTAACACTGTAGTCCAGCAGCCATGTAATTTAAACTCCATCAGTCATTATGCTCGTTCAGCAACGTGGTGGCCACTGCAGAGCTTGGTGCTTGGATCCAAGTAACTGTGATGCAGTTTAACAATGCAGTGCATCCTGCTGCTTATGTGCTCAGCTTGATGTTCAAAATGCAAGCAAATGTGTAGAGGAAAAATGGGCAAACAGCTTCGGTAAAATACAGAAATAAATCTGGTTTCTGTGTTTGGCCTTAGATAGGAGCTGAACGTTGGAGGTTCAAGCACAATTTTGTTGATCATTCCTATCACAGTATTCATGGTTTACTTTCATGCATCTCTATACCTGCTGATTCAAAAGGGGAAAGGAGGTGAAGCCTTCAAATGAGAGAGTACACACATAGGGGGTTATGTCCTGGTTGCCTGCTTTGTTTCTTTCCAGTGGCTCTGCGCTCTTTATCGAAGCTGGTATGTTACCACAGAAGCTGCAATAGGCTTTTACTTTAAAAAGAGAGTCTAAACACAGGAGTCCAGCTACACAAAGTTTTAGTCAGAAGAAGAAGAGTTAATAGTACAGTCACTACATTTCTATGGCAGAGGAAGCAAGTTCACATGACGTGAGTGTATATCTCTTGATGACGCACTATACAAACATTACGCTCACTTGTTAGTCACATTTGTAGGATTCCTTGTGTTAGTGGGAAATTTAATGGCTTGCCAATAACAGATATTTCCAAAAGATCTCTCCTCCCAAGTCCTGAGATGCACACAGACACGCACACGCAGAACTGAGTAATTCATACACACGCAGAACTGAGTAATTCATCCACGGATGTTTTTCATTAAATTTCATCTTAAAAATGGCTCATGACAAAAAGTACTGGAGCAGAATGCAGGAGTTACAGCTGTGAGGAACATCCTGGAATTCATGATAAATTCATAGGCCATATTCATAACCTGATGATGGGAAGTAAACAAATCCTTTTAAGGAAAAGGATAGAAAAGAAGGCAGTCACATGTACTGTGTGCATTTATTTCTAGAAACGTTAAAAGTAAAAAGTGGTAAGTAAACAAAAATGCTTAGGCTATTACATAACACCATTAAAAGTGTTCATGTATGTAAAGGGTGAATGAGAAGGCAAAAACAGTGAGACTAACAAAGAGCTGATGTAGGTGATGGGAGACTCCAGTCAGCAATAGTTTACACCAGCTGCGAATACAATCTGTTGTCTTTTCAGTTTTGGAATCGAAGAAACCTACTACAAGTACTGATTAAGATCCTCAAGACCCTCAAAGGAATGTATGAATTCAAAGCCTTGAGCCTATTCAAACATTAGTGAAACAGCTAGAGGTGAAATTCACTCTGAATAATTGCTTTTGTCCTATAAGAAATTCTAAGATTTTTTTAATGAATTGGAATGTAAACTTGAAATACAGGTAAGAGAAAAGGTGAAAATACAGAATATCTTCAGAAATACATAAATAAAAATTATTCTAGCATTTAAAAATTAACTAAAAGATTTTTTTTCAAAATAAACAGAGAAGTTTTGAACTAACTGGACACAAAATTCCCTCCACCACATCTACTGCACTAGGTCTGATAATCGTATTTTGATGTTATTTGCCCATTCCTTCTGACTGACTCAGAGTCAATAGATAGGGCTTTGGTGTACACGTGAAAGGGCAGATAGGACCAAGGCCAAGGCAGGAAACAAAGGGTCATGAATATTGTAGTTCAGAGAGAAAGCCCCAAGCATGGGCTTAGCAGGACTTTCAAGAAAACAAAATTCTGTCTATGTGCTGCAGACAGCTCTAACACTGTCTTAAGCTGGAGACCAGTTTAGTACCAAACTCCAGTTTTCTGTGACTTGTGAGGCCAAGTGTTCAGACTTCACTCAGATCAAAATATTTCTTTTCAGTTTTCACAGCACAGAGTGAGTTTCTCAAAGTGTTTGAGAAAATTATTGCTAAATATTTTCTCCAGCTGCAAATTTTCATTATACAAAAACTCTCAGAAATTTTCCAGGCAGCTATAAATTCAAGTTACAGTATTTAATCTCACAATAACTTAAAAATATGGTAGTGTAAATGAATTATAATCCATAAAAGCCTAACATTTCTGTCATTTTCAATTGTCCTTTTATTCTAAAAGTAGCAGTTGTAAGCATATTAAAGTTTAAATTATAACTAATGTTGCAAGAAGTATAGTCAATTTTGTAGCTCATCGAAACCTTATCAGATTTTTTAGTGAGTTAATGTGCTGTTAGAGAATATCTTCAACATGAATTTGATCATAAAAATGATGCTACTCACAAGATCTGAAGCTACTCAAGCTTGTTCTAATTAACACAAGATCTGGCTAAAGTTTATGCCATGCAAAACCCTTTACAGTTTTTTCCAGTTTGTGCTGTTTGAAATGAAATGACAGAAGACTAGAAAAGGAGAATATGAATAAAGTTTCATTCATGAATATGTAACCATCCACTTATCACAGGACTGGGATATTTGTGTTTCATTCTCACTGTCTCTGGCCTTTACTGCTGTGGCCTTCCAGAATTCGTCTCCATCCCCATCAATTTATCTTATCCACCTTAAGCTCTACAGATCAGGGATATGAAAAGTGAGGATGTGATTGTGTGACATTTGACTGCTCCTGCAAGGTTGTGTATTTCTGACCCTTTCTGTTTGCTTTTATTCCATGGCAATCTTGCTTGATCATGTCCTACCTCCACTGTGATATCAATTCTCAGTAAGCTGCTGTACTTACTGGGATGTCTGTTGAAACAGTCAAGGATTTAACCGTTGACTAAAGGGGTCATGGCTCCCATTTTCTCTCTCATGGCATGCTGCAATTCTATTTATAGTGTAATGGGATACATCCCTAACTTTAGTGTGAAATAAACTGTTCTTCCTTCTCCTTGACAGTTGCCTTGAAAAATGAGGGACACGCTAAGTCAGGGTCTTAGAAACTGCTGCAATGCCACATATATAACCAGGCTGAAAATTCTCACTTACCCCCATCTTCCTGACCCATCTACAGGATTTCTCCAAAAATCAGTAAGCTTGAGTTGTTGTTACTGCATATGTTTGTAATAACTGTAATCACAACTCATTTAGCAGCAGTTTATTGAGACTGTATGATGATTAAACCACTAGTCATCAAACAAAAACAGATGACCAATAGCAAGCATTTCAATAATGACCTAAATTCCCACTATCAATAGCTCAATCAGAGAATGTTTGTGTAAAGTATTAGTTGTAAGCTTCCAAATTACTAATATTTTTTAAGTTATACAAAAAAATGGACTCAAATATGCTGCATCATTTCCCTTAAAACTTGATTTAATTTTTTTATTTTCTTTTAATTAAAAGCTAAAGATTTTTGCTTTTTATTCAGGATTTACACTGGTAACAAGAATATGTTGGGGGTACAGACCTCAGTAAAAACTGAGTAAGGGTCTTCAACAGAGAAACATTACGGAGAGAAAAAAATAAGATTAAATAGTGCAATATAAGTTTTAGGTATAATCCAATGCTGATTGAAAACTGCAGAAAGATCCACCTTACGGGTATCTTCTTTTCCTTTTGATCTCAGATGGAACAAATCTATTTGATTTAATTATGCAACTGAAAGTACCTCAAAGTACTTGGTTTATAGCTCCAATTCCCAAGCCTCTAACAGATTTGTGAAGTTTTATCAACACTTGGCTACAGTTTCTAACCATTCATTAGTTTGTTTGCTGTGGTAATTTGTATGCAGCTACTAAGAAAAAGCACTACATGCTCTTGAAGTGGCATAGACAAAAACAGAGGTGAGAAATTATTGGTAAATATGAAGGCTGTGCAGAAAGCATCACTAGGAGGGAAGGTGTGAAGTGATAGAAAATCACCCATATACAACATTCATCAAGGCTGTACCTAGAAAGGACAAAGAAAGTAATTCATCTTGGTAAGAACATAAACCAAGAAGAATGTAAAGTAAATACCAATAAACTAAACTGTGATAACAATATCTGGACCTTGGAAAATAGCCTGTTTGAGAAATAAAGCATATCAGAGCATGACTTCTGCTAAAATCTAGAATCGAGATTTACAAATCAGTCACATAAATCAGTCTATTTTTATTAATAAAACAGATATTTACATCCAAAGTATAAAGTATTGAGTTCCAAGCCATCTGTATGACAGTAACACTACTTATAAATCAGGTACATGAACTATCCATTATTTTCTACACTTATAAATCAGTCATACTCACAAAGCACTTGCCTGACTGGAAAATCATTCACTTGATTAATAAATCATATGCCACCAGACACATATATTACTGATATGAATCATATATCTTTTGACCACTAGGCCCATTTAATAAATCAGAAACTCTGTATATAGCAAGTGCACATAAATGCTCAATTATGAACAGTTTAGCAATCCAATACCAACACAGAATCCTCTAACACAGACACACACACACAAAACTGTACAGCCATAGAGATAAGATTTGTTTAGTTGGGTCTTGTATTAAAGTTAAAGCTTCACTGTATCCCCTGTTCTACTTGCCACTGTGTAATAAATTAGGACTTTGTTTACATAAAACTAGAAAGCAATTTAATGCTTTGAGGGTTGTCAAAGGGGGGGAGCTGGGGGGGGAGGCAGAGAAGTGAGGGAGACAGAAAAGGTATTGTTCTTGTTTTTTTATACTTCACAAAAAATTGGAAGTCAAAATTTCTGCTACCTCATTCTAGAAGCTCTTGTGGATTTATTTTGCCTCTGTCCCCCACCTTTCTCTGAACTGTTGTAGGAAATATATTTACAGGTTTTTTTAAATTGCCACTATGAACATGTTATGTCATTAGAAGAATTCATTTAGCAACTGCTACATTATAAAACATTTATTTTATAAGGTGAATAAGTTTCTCTAAGGTTAAGGGATGATGTGTTATGATAAACTATACCTCTCTGAGGTCCTCAACAGAAAGGTGAAAAGCAGTTCTTAAATTGAGAAGGGCCTTTGTTACACTGAATCCATTTAGTAGATTTCTGTCAGGTCCAAGTTGTTTCTAAATAGTTCATAAATATGGCTGTGATGATCAAAATAAACACTTGCAACAAGACAAAATAATAAAACCAAGTAAATTCTTTACTTGACATATTACGGAAATTAGTAAAAGTGTCATTTGAAGTTGTCAGCTAGAAGTTTACCATAGCAATTCCCACAGAGAATTACAACAGAAAAAAATATTCTACAACTGTAAATGCTGTGTTCTAAAAACAGAAGTAAAATTCCTAATTAAGAAGAAAGATTTTATGTAATCTAGGGAAAAAGAAAAACAAACAAACCCCAAAAACCCCAAAACATTTTAGACTGAGGTAAACAGTAGATTTTGGTAGATCTGAAATTATTTTATTCCAATGCAACTTGGCCACTAAACTGGATAACTTATTACTCATATAGGCTTATTATCATACTGATATCCTTCAGATGAAAGGCATGGATGTCTTTAAAGTTACTGAATAAGTAAACCAGAGCTCCTATGTGATAGCAGTATAGCTAATAATCAGGGTTTGCATTTTTAGCATTTACTGCTGCAAGGATGAATAACGGGGGATCACTAAATGGAGATATTCCTAGAGATGCCACCTCTGCAAGAGTATGAAACAACTTCTGCTGCCTGTAGGTAGTAGAATGAAGGCACAGAATGTAGCAGTAAGTTCACAGTGTGAGAATGGGTAGGTGACAGAATAGATGGGAAACATAGCTGAGAAATAAGGGTTCACAAAAGAATTTCCCATTAAAAATAACCAGTGTTTTTACTTCCACCTAGAGTTGCTCAGAATTAAGAAAAACATCTGCATATCATGGAACAGAAGAATTATTTTACAGCAGGCTGCAGTAAAATAAACTGCAGACTTAAACAGGTACCAGCTGACAGTAATAACAGTTAGTAATTAACCAATGCATTTCTCTGAAGTGCTCAGGAGTAACAATTGAGGTTATGCATTGAGTTTTGGCTGTTACTGCAATGGCCTGGGAAGAAGCCTTTTCCGTGCTAATAGTTAAGATTAGGACTAGTGCAAGCTTTTGGCATTATAGACAAAATCGTATTTTACTTCTCAAAGATAAGAAAAGCCATGGCCCCACTCTGCATTTGGTTCTGCCAGCCAGGAGGGAGGGGATCATAACCAGTGGATATAAAACAGCCATACTTTCCCTCAGATTTCTTTCCCCACCAACATCACTAAACAGTTTCAGTAGAGTCGTGAAGAGGGTACAGCATGGAGGCACAGCAAGACAGAGCCACAGAAAATATGGTAGCGTAAAAAAAGACATTTTTAACCTGTTGCCCTGAATCTCTGGAGGGCCAAGTTTGAGCTTCAGTGTCATGAACCATACAGTGAAAGGGTCCTTGCCTTGAAGAGTGACTTTGCTGTGACTGCAAAATTGAATCATCTCACCCTAAGGGGGAAGGACAAACCTTGAAACACCCTCATTCTTGAGGACACACACACACACAAATATTCTTATGGTATTCTTTCTTAAAGTTATGATTTTACGGGATCCACCGGTTTTTTCATCTACATGAAAAAACTTAGAATCATGTGAATAAAGCTCTTCCTACTTCGGAAGTCTTTTATCTCCCCTTCACCACACCACAAACTCTATTATAACTATGGCACAATCACAACAGAAGCAAATTAAATCATTCTTGTCTACTTAGAAAAAGATCTTTTTTGCATCTGCTGATGCCACTCTTGACCTTTTTTTTAATGTCTTCAATTTTATGGAATCTGTTTTCCCTGAGGAAACTGGGGTGTTAGGAAGTGAACATTTTCAAAATTAAAACTTGGAAAATAACTGTTTTGATAACTTTTACAGATACAAACTGTAATAGCTATCAGAGAAAGTACAGCAAAACTAAGATATACTGGTGCAAGAGGCAAATGGCACAAATTGAAATTAAAAAAAAAAACAAAACAAATATATGAACATTTGGAAAAAGAAGAAATTGGTTTTTTACTGTGAGGGTAATCAAGCAGTGGCACAGGTTGCCCAGAGAGGCTCCAGAGTCTCTTTCCTTTCCAGCCATGGAGATAATCATGTCCAGCTGGATAACCTGGCCTGGCTAACCCTACTCTAGCAGTGGGTTGGAAGATTCTTTTAAAAATTCATCTTTTATTAAAAACAAACAAACAAACACATTTGCCAAATTTGAGGGAAATCCTCATTGGCAAGTGAATAGTTTTGAAGTTGATTCAACATTGAATAAATTTTACTCTTTCCTACAATACCTATTTACTCAAAGTCCAGCATAAGTAATATTCTCTTAAGGATTTTGAATGAATTTGTCCAGGTATCTTACTTAAGAGTAGGTATTAAATTATTAACATTTTTGGAAGAATACACAAGACATCACAGAAGTGTGGGCTGCTTGTGTATTATAACATGTTCAACTTGTTCTAGAGAGGATGCAAGTTTTTACCAAATGTATAATTAGAGCTACATTTGCTTACAGACATGTTGCAGCCTAATTCATTATTGCACAGCAATCTGCAGTACCCTGAATACAAAAGGCAATGAGAAGAAACAATTTTCTCCCAATTAAGTATATCACAGAAATACTACCTCTGAGCAAATGACCTTTTTCCCCTGGCAGGTACATTTCCATTGCCTCTTGTAAGATAGTCTAGTCCTATCAGGCATTTAGATTTATTTCTTTCTAGATTTATTTCTTTCTTCAGTACTTTGAAGTTTTGTTCATACTCTGCTGATAAGAGTGGACAGGATTCTGAGACTTGAGGAAGATGGATCTGTAATGATTTTCTCTAGACATTTGAATCATAATAAGGACTAAAGTACTAGGGATGGAGTCTGACCCTCACAACCTCCCCTGGGGAAGCAAGTTGAACTTTTTGATTCTTCAGCATTGCAGATCTAAGGACAAAGCAGCTCTCACTGTTGCTCTCCAACAGGAAAGAAACAGCGCCCTACCTCAGGTCACCTGAAAAGCTGCCCACAAATTCAACAGTCACAGTCAAGCAGCAGCAGACCTTGACCTAAAGGCCATAGGTCAACAGCCCTCAAATGGGAAAACATGGGACAAACATGCCAGTCTATTGCCATGGTGTTTCTTGCAAAATGCCATTGGAAACTGGTCCACAGTGTGTCTGTAGGCCAAGCTTTACTCAGCACTACCCCAGATTGGAGTCTCATTCAGAGCAGTAAGTGTAGAAAGCTCAAGAGGAACATTTACTTAAAAAAAATACTAAAATTCTTCTTTTCCCCTAAGAACCATCACACAGCTACTGCCTTTCTTAAACTCTGCCCCCCCCCAAGTTGATGAAACACAATGGTCCACCACAAGACTGCATGGTTTGCCTGCATAGAAATGATTTTCACTTTTATGAAAAGGTCTAAAAATATTGACAGACAAAAAGTATTAAATGAAATGATATTTTACTATTATCAGTCTGAAATTTGATCATACATGCCAGTTATTGTTGCAAGAACCACACCAAAATATAGTCTCTGTCAAAATAATGGGAGGGACCGGGGGAATTTTAAAGGTTTTGAAAGCTTGGAAGTTTACTTGGGAAAGTACGGGAAAAAAAGTAAAACAGAGAGAATACATAATGTAGAAATTCAGACTGGGATTTCAACCTGGATTCTCCATAAAAGTGAAGAAGTATTTCCACATGGTCCCTTTATAGAGACAGAATTTCCATCTGCATCTCTCTAGTTGCAGAGTAAGCAAGAGTAGGGTCTCAGGTTGTTCAAGTGCTGGATTTCTATTCTGGCCCGAACAAGTTTTGTACTAAAGAAAACCTCATAATTGAGTGCATTTATGAAATATTTCACTGGAATGACACCATGAAACAAAACAGAAAAACATAATTAGAAATTGTTCCTGATTTCCCAGACAATAAGAGTGAGACATTAGCTTATATCAGTATGATCACAGAATTTTCCTTACACGTGAAAGATGACAGGGGCAGCAACCACTGTCAGCTTTCTCTGTCAGAGTTGTGAAAGAGCCAATTAGCCCACCTGTTCTTAGAATGCAACTTCTAAAGACCCACCATCATGTTTATGGTGCTTTAAGACCAGACATCAATCTCCTCCTCAGTCGTGAAAAGCACCTGCTTCCACAAACATTTAATTCCTTTGTCAGAACCACGAATTACAGAGATATGCTAACAAAACAAGAAACAGATTCTATCCAAATGTTTGTGCATAAATTCAGCATTGCACCATGTCATGGACAGAAAAAAAGGCGAGTTCCTCCAGAAGATATCATTCTGCTCTCAACTAACAAAAGATAATAGTGATTAATAAGGACAACAAAATTCAATCAGAGACATTATTCCAAGATCCAACCATTCTGTACCATTTCTGTGGCCATGCTATTCTCTATCAGTACAGTGGCAAACCAGGCTACTAATATTATACCTGATATTACTTCTTCCACAAGTGTAAAAGTAAAGAGTGGAAAGCACAGGTTAGTCCTGGAATGTGTAAATTCCAGAGCGATTTAAAGAGAAAATATTACAAGTTTGCTAAGCAGGTATTTTAAAGAGACTGAGAAATGTCTGAAAGAAGCTGTAAGTTCTATTTTGTACTGGTCTTCCCTCTTGTGTTTTGGGCCAGACAAAACACTACTTATTCTCCAAAACCAACAGTTCCCTAATAGAAAACAATACAGGTATCCATCCCTAAAAAGACACAATCAATCAACTCTAGGAACATGAATAACAGTAACCTGTCAGGCATCAGCCCATCACTGGGAAAGATGGACTTTCTGACCAAGATAACAGAGGATCTCACTCCAACAAAATCATCAGGAGATTTGCTGTTGAATTCAAGAGGAGAAGAACCAAGGCTTTAGATTTCCAAAGGCACAAATGGCAACAAGTTACCTGTGGCTTTTGGGAGCATCATGTATACTTGTTTCTTTTGATCTGTATCTCTTCCAACTGGACTGTGCCCAAATCCACTTTATCCCACGTCCTTTGTTTCCTAAAGCTGTTGTACAATTCTGTTGCCTTTCACCACTTTTACTTGAGTCTGTAAATTTTCCTCACTGAACATGTGTCAGTTAAAGCAAATTAAGGCCACTAAGCCAAAGGAGGTTCAAACCAATGAGGTGTTGTTAATGCTCAGGCTGATACTTTTGAGTTTTAAAATCAATGCAGGATGACCAACCATATTGAATACTTCACACAAATCTATAGCAGCTGTATAAAATATTTAAAAACCTGAATTAATGACCTGATAAAACTCACTTGTTAATTTAGGTAAGATTGGAGTTTCAGGGTGATTTACTGAACATGCAGATTTTTAAAGAACATAAAACATTGTGAAAAATGAGTCAGCAATTTCAGTAAGAATCATTCATGGCCAGAGTTGGAAATCCTGCCAAACAATCTGTGCTTCCTTTCTATGATTTAGAAGTGCTGGATGTTTCTTGGAACTATAAATGCGATATATATTTTCACCTCTTATTCATTAGCTCAAACCTAGCTTAGGTCATTAATAAAAGGGGAAAAAATAAGAATTTGAACTATCTTTTGATGAGCTAAAGGGCTCTAGAATTATTAGTCAATTAATTCTCACAATAAACCTAAGAGATTTGGTAACTATTATCATCCTTTACTGAAAATGGAGAAAACAGAAGTGGAAGGACTTGTTGAAGGTCACACGCTAATGGAGTGAGAGAATGAGAGATTTCCCTAACCACATCTTTGACAGACCAAAGATCCACCAGTCATTTCTAGATATTCAGCCATTCCCTTCTGAATTCAACAGGAATCTTGACATTAAATCCAAACCAAAGTGCTCATTCTCAACTGCAGGGATAGAAGAAGACTCAGCTCTGTCTATTCCAATTACCTAAAGTCAAGAAACACTTGAGGCTCCACAACACAAAGTGATGTGAACATCAAGTGATAGCTATGAAGGCTTGCAGTGAAACTACACTTTGAATCTGAGTTTTCTGAATCTGTGTGCTTTACTTAAAAAAAAATAAATGCCAAGGCTTTAGACAAGGTAAAAGGAATTATATTAGACTCCATTAAAAATTGCATTGAGAAAAGGGAGGAAGTAGGGAGAGTAGGTTCATTAGGCAAAGCATACTTAATGTTAATAGAATTTTGGACTGACTATTCTGGCAAACACTGTTATTGCAAAAATAGTGTGGGAACTTCGCTAACCACAACTGGTCAGAGGGAGTCTGGTTCACACTTCATACAAAGACAATTTGTCATCAGCAGGAATTTCTCTAGCAGTCAGAAAAAATAAAATCCAGTAAGCCAATACAACTTCTAGAAAGGCAGGATCTTCTCATTAAATGAGACAATGGTGACATTCCATGGAAAAATGGTACTTCCAGTAAGTTCACAATCATTTCTTTGTTGGTGGAAATTCAATCTAGGCTACAGATGAAGTTGCGCAAGGTTTTTTGCCTGAAAGTATTCAAATTTCAAATACTCACAGAATTTTGTATCTCTGCTTTAGATAAGAGAAAAATCAATTCTACAACAAACAAAAATCCCATGAATTCTTAAAGTTTCACTTTCCTCGGGAAGGAATTTTTGTAAACCCACTCAAATTCAAAATCACTATCATCAGAGAGGATTCTTTAGTGAATCCTCCTGAACCTCTCCCACAAGCTGAACTCCTCAAAATACACCACAAGTCTTTAATAGAACAATATATTCAAAACGTGATACAGATATACGCCAAAAAAAATCTCAGTATAGACATACTGTAACAAAATATGCCTGTCTGCTGGTAGGAAGGATCCCTTTTTTTCAGGTGTGTTCCCTTTCCAGCCATCAGTTCATTTGTGTTTTTTGCTGTAGCAAACTCTGTAAAGTCCTCCTGAGGACTCTGTGAAAAATATCTTTCTTTTTTTTTTCCCCATCTCCGAGGCCTGGTTTTTACTCCACCAGCCTCCCTGCTCCTGATACCTGCTCTGAGCTGTGTATAACTGCATGAGAGGCAGGTACACCTTTCCTTTCTTAGTTTCCTCCTCATGCCTGAAAGGTGCATTTCTGTCCCAAAGAGGTTTGCTGAACACTAACGGAAGAGACATCTTCCTTTCTTACAGTCCTTTGTAACTGAGTAATCAGGAAATGTGTTTTTGTGTGATCTTAAAAATACATTCTCTTCTCCCACCACTGTAATTTGAAGCAAAACAGTCCTAGCATTTATGCAGTCATGTTTTATCCACAGGTTTGTGAGTACGTTATGGAAAAGTGGATATGTATCATTACCAGACTATTGCCACATTATGAATCAAGCTTAAATGTAATAGAAGCCTGGTTGCCAAACCACATTTGGTTTATCCAGTGTATTTGGATAAAGCTGAGGTCAAACGATCAGCAGTCAAGAGAAGATGGAATTACAGAGATTGTTTATAAATGGAGGTTTGGATAACTGGGAATTTACTATATGTAACCATGCATTAGCCACACAAACAGTGTTACTAAATATATGAGTTCAGTCTTATATAGCAGTTCCCTAAAACCAGATGTGGAGAGGATAGGTGCCCCTCTCAGACTTGAAGACGTGTCCTGTCCTTCCAGCTGATCAGATTTGCCAGAGCAAAAAATAGTAAGAATCAACCAAATCAATAGCCAGATGAGCCAGTAAAAAGCAAAACCAACTTGGCATTAATATTTAAACTTGATATGGGGATGAAATAGTTTAGAGCCAAAGTATTGGTGACAGTGGTAGAGGCATAAAAGAAAAGTGTAGAACTTTTCCCATGACATGAGGTGCCCACTATTCAGTTTCCCCTTTTTACCTTACACCTATAGGAGCTTTCGAGTTAGGAAAATACACAGGAAGGGAATGTCAGAAGAGATCATAATTGTGAGAGGTAGAAGAACACACAGAAGAGTCTCATGACTAAAAGGATCTAGACAAGTAAAGTCACTTCTCTTTGTAGACAATGTTTTCATGCAGTCATACAGAAGAGGTTTGGCTACAATACCACTTCCTTTCCCCCTCTCAAACCCCACAGATGTAGAAATATCTCTGTCTACATGTGGCCAGGCATTTAAAACCCAGCAGTATGGGCTAGTTGCCCAAGTAACCATTTCCTACCTTCTGTCAGAAAAACTATACACACAAGAAAGAGTCCCAGGGACTAGACCCAAGACAAGCATCACCAGTTTGACCATGCTGACCAAAATGTTAGCATTTCAGTTCATACGAGAGTGTCATGTGCATATCAAACAGTTCTCGGTCCATGATGCACAGACAAAAAAAATCAAGTGTTTAACATTTTAAAAGTTATTTTATTGTATCACTGTTATGTGATACACTGTTTTAACTCTTTTATTTTAACTTCTCTTACTATCTTCAAAAAGCCTATAATGAGAATTTCTACCTTGTAGCTACAAGTTAGATTAAAAAAATCCCTGATAAAGGTAGGATGTCTCTGATGGGGTGGGAATTTTTCTCTCTTGTCTTCAAAGTGGTTGCAGTGTTGCTAGCTCTGCAAACTGTTCACTAGTCCATCCACAGGCACACATCGTGACTCAGCTATTGACTGAAAAATTCAGAACACGTATTCATTTGTAAAAGTATGGAAAACCCATCACTTAGTTTTATTTATAACTTTATGTTCAAATGCTATAATTTAGTAACATTTTCATGAGACTTCAGTGGGGTTCTGGTTCCTGTAGTGGTCATATTTCACCCTGTCCCTGCACATTTGGTCTCTATGCTCCTCCTGGGCCACCTGACCTTTTGAACCTTGTGTACACTTTTGGTTTATGTATAATTTCATCAGGAGATTGTTGTTCATCCACACAAGTCTCCTTCATTTTTTTTCATGTTGGGATGGATTATTCTTGAACTCAGAGGAGGCAATCCTTAAGAAGAAAACAACAACAAACCACCCAAGCAGCTCTGCTGGCCTGTATCCCACAGCATTCTTCCAAGGAGACTCCTAAAAAGGCCAAAATCTGCTCTTCTAAAGTCTAGGGATTGTAATCCTGCCTTGTTTCATTCTCTCAGGAGCTTGAATTCCAGCATCCCATGCTCAGTGCAGCCAAGGTTGCCCTGACATTCTTATTTCTCACAAGTTCTTCCTCATTTTTAAGTATCAGACCCAGCAAAGTGCCACATTTTGTTAGAGCCCTCAGCACCTGCATCAGGAAGTTACCATAAGTGCATTCCAGAAACATTTTCGACTGCTTGTGCCCTTCTAGGTTAACCTTTCAGCAGATGTCAGCATGGTTAAAGTTCCCATGAAGTTTAAGGCCTGAAACATGAGGCTTGCTTCAGTTGTCTAAGAAGGCCTCTATTACTTCTTCCTACTTCTAGACTGCTTGCCTGGATGAAAATGCAAGCATTTTCATTGACAGGCACACGGGGTAGTATTCAGTACTGAAAAGGTTCTTTGCTTTACATCCTAAGCACCTTTTATGAGTGGTTCATAGACACTCGCCATGCCTTATATAAAACAGACATTTCCCAGTATTACTACTCAAACTTTAGGCTGAGCACAGAGTGTGACTTGTCACCTCCAAGTACACTGGGTACAAAAGGTGGGGAGTAGGGGTGGTGGGAAGCACCAGTTATTAAATCTTCCTAGTGGGAAGCAGTTACTAAAATAGCCTAGCTGATGAATTACCTTTCAAGGAATAAAGCACTCAAAACATGTACATGACTTTTAGATGTGAAAAATTAACTAGGTGTCAGATATATAAAATGTCTCTTCCATCTGACCTGCCACTCTCACTTTCATTTTCTAAGCAGCAGAAGCTGTCCCAATGTGGGTGGGGAAAAATAACTGCATAAAGAATATATCAGATCTCTCATAATGAATCTTTAACTTATGTTATGGGTACAGACATATTCATAAGTTTTTGGAAAATTTATATTCGTCAGCCTTTATGAGCACCCCGCTTTGAAGCAGCTGAGAGACTGGTTGTCACACTCTTTTGCCAGATGAATGGATGTGAGTATGTCACAACCATACTTTTTTCCCCTGCTTTGGCAGTATTTCACTCCTGAAGCAGTTGGGTAACTGCCATTTAGTCATTTCAGTTAAAATAAAATAAGTGGCAGGACAAGGAAATGCGGAGGTCATGAGGAATGACTGATGTATTGTCCACAGAAAACAGCAAGTCCTCCTTTCTCCACCCACTCTCTGTTAGTTCTCCCTCCAGCCTTCCAAGGCATTCATTTTAAAAACAAGTACCTATAGCAGTGGTTGCATCAACACCTCCCCAAACCTTTGTATCTCTTCCCATCCTTTCTTTCTCTCCTTCCCCCTGCTCTAGGACACAAAGCATTCACTTTCTGTCTCTCTCTTGGTCCTATTTTGACAGGGTAGCCTGCAGGACAATCACCACCTCTGAATAGCTTGAAGCCTTCTTGTTCAGACAGTTTCCTGTAGGCAGGACCTTTAATCCAAGACCTCTTCAGAATCAAACATGGTTACATTTGATATCAAGCTTTGCATAGCCTAGAAGGCTGAATGTCATCTGCAAATCATTACTTTAATGAAGAGATTCAAATTAGCTTTCATTCACTTCAGTGTCTCAGAGGAAAAGCTTTTCACATTTCTGCTGCCTGTTTTTTCCCTTTGATCTGAATGTCAAACTGCTTCTCTAATTCACAGATCATCTACTGGGGTTCTACCTGTTGTTGCACTTCTTAAGCTCACAAGTTCTCCCTTGTGTCCCACCAGTGGACACTGAAGATTTCAGAAGTATTATCTAATTGCACACACAGTGCCATGAAAAACTTCACTGGTGCATGAAGCAGGTAAGTGAAGATTACTCTTGCCCAGCAGTGCCAACACCAAAAGCGTTACAGCAAAAAGAATAAAGTTTTTCATTTTCCAAAGTTATAACTCTGAAACAGCAAAAGCAGCAGAATGTTCCCCCCAATCACTCCCCACCACTTACAAATCTGTTGTACCAAAACTGATTATCAAGCCCCTGGACTGTTATATATAGTTTATATATTCTCTCTTCTTACTTCCAAGAGCAGAGATATATTCTAAAAGAAAAGTCTATTTTCTTGGCAAAAGTTATGATTGCTTTTAAGATAACAGGGAAGCACCCATGTTTTTATCCTAGCACTTTTCAGAATTCATTATCTTGCTCTAGCTATTCAGTAATATCCCGTGTCACATATGTACACACTGACAGCAATAAATAGCAGCATGAATTTTAATGCCCTCATATCTAAAGTTTGGCTGTTACATGCATTTAAGGTACCTAGTGACTCAGGGACTAACTACAGGAATTCCATTTTTTAAAGTCTCAGCAGCTTGTAATTGTCAGGATTTTGGCAGAAGAGTCTGTGGATATCACCAAGAGAATTGGTGAGAGGCCACACAACAGGAATCAATTGCAAGTTTGTGTCATCTTGATTTCTAGCATACTTGCAAGTCCATATTCCCACATGGAAGAGAGGAAACACACCCCTCCCCCCCCCCAATTAAAGCTTTACCAGGTTGTAGAGAAATCCAAAGCTATTTACTGCCCCAGTACTGTAGGCTTGGATTTAGACCCATAGCTAGATCCACTTAATGGACCACTTCATTTAAGCAAAGAGAAGCATTGCTATGTCTTTGTGTGGTGCACGAGGTTTAAATCAGAGTGACTTACAGAGAAGATATGGGCTGATTTCAAAACTTACAGTTATTTGGCAGTGGTGACTAGCTGCATTGTTTTCATGTGTTTTGCTTAGTTAGGAGGTGACCAGACCCTCAAGTAAACGCAAGTGCAGCAGGGCAGACGTGTTGTATGCACAGGCATATGACATAGGCTAGTAGTTTCAAAATAGTTCTCAGTTATAAGCAACTGAGCAAAGCATGTGATGAATACAATCTCCCTCAGAAGGCCATTTGTCTCAAAAATCCCCAAATGGCATATTTTTCTTCCCTCTAGGCTTTGCCTCTCTGCCTTTTCTGCTGTTTCATGAATTTCACTTTCTTTCCTCTCCAACCCTGCCACGAACCTTATTAAGAGCTTTGCCAAAACTCTTAAAAAAGTATGTAAATGAGACAACAGGGTCAGACACAGGAGTAGCTCCTCAGAAAGCTTTGGACACACCCCGTAGTTCTCTGCTCAACACATAGAATAAGAAAATAAAAAGGTCTGGTACTGCAACCCTTTGTTGACTGTCATCCCACCAGCACAGTGATATGTGAGGACTTTTCCCATTCCAGTTATCATTGTCAAAACTGCTGATGTACAAATTTAAGCAGCATATGAGCAATATCCATACAGCCAGCACTGCCACTGTTCTGTCCAAATTAGTGCCCCTCCTCTTTCTCCTGATTCCTTGAGGAATATAGAGCTGATGGAAGAATAAAATAAAATTTCACTCTTATTTCAATAAAAATAGAAAAACCCAAAGCCTAGTGAGCACATTTCTATTCCATTAAATTTTTCCATACATAAACTCCAGTAAGAGTCCAGAAAGCAACTAATAATTTACTTTCACCACCTCCACTTAGGAGGGCATCCCTCTATTAATACAGAAAACAGCAATTCCAGGCACAAATAGTTACCATTGCAACAAAGAACTACCACTATTTTTGCTCATGACCAGCTTCATGGCTACCATAACCACCTCCTTTTGGCCTAGGACTTACAAGTGTTTGTTTTGGGGTGCTTTTGTTTTTGCTATGTTTGGTTATTTTTTGGGGGGGGTATGTTGTTTGTTTGTTTGGGGTTTTTTATTTGTTTAGGGTTTTTTATTGGTTTGGGTTTTGTTGTTTGGGTTTTTTTCTGAGGAGGATTTTGTTGTTGGTTGGTTCGTTTTATAAGGAACAAGTCAGAAGGTACAGATCTTGAAACTAACAATGAAAGCACTTTTTTCTATTCTGGTTCCTTTGCACAAACCAGGACTCTACACATACTTGCAAACTATTTTAAAAGAGAGGGACATAGTCTGGCTGCTCTGATACAGTACTTCCCACACTACTGTGCAATCGGAAAAAGAGCAGCTCAAATTGAACACATGGCATCAAAAGCCACGTATCATACCTGAAATAATTATATGTGGTTTTGGAGAGGAAAAAACCCAACCCACTCAATGAGTATATTGATGTAGACAAGGATTATCATGCTTCTTCTTACTGTTTAACCTGCTTTAGCTTGTTTTCCTGTTCTTCCTTGAGGCTTCCATGTCACCATCTCCCAAGACTTCTGATGCCTAAAGCTGAATTACCACAGGGATCCAACAGGAACCAAAACTCAAAGCCCTGTAATGAGCTACTTGCAGCTGTTACTAAACCCACCATCTTTGCTGCTTCTCACTGCCCACTCCCCCACCCTCACCCCCCTGGCTTTGCCTTAGTAAAAACAATTTCAGATTCTGTAAGGTATTAAATGCTTTACTGCAGTATGTTGAATTAGAAGAATCAAAGAGAGCAATAGCCAGTGGCACTACAAAGAAATAAAACTGTCAAGTCAAGCAAGGAAATACAGACTTATCAAAATGATTTCTGAATCTTTTTGAAGAGATTCTTTTTCCATCTCCTACTCATGCTGCCTCAGGCACGTTGCTGGAGTCTAAAGATGGAATCAAAAGCTCAACCCACTTTGGCTGTCACAAGCAAACACAAAATCATCCCTACCATCTAAAGTTCTTTCCTCTAAAATTCACAGGCAGATTAAAAAAAGATACAAAGAAGAAAAAAAAATTTGGGGGTTTGTGTTGTTTTTTGTTTATCTTTTCTTAAATACTTACTTTATGGCACTATGGAAATCAGGAATAATTTACTCTTTCCAAATCTACAGCTCAGCATTAAAACCACTAATAAACAAATGGATGAAGTCTAACGGCCATCTAAGAGAACCTGAGGGTTTTGTAACATCAAAAGAGGCAAACTTTTCTCTCTGATACACCAGGGAAAATGCATGATACATTACTCCATTTATGGACACACCTAATTTTCAGCTGCACAAAGGACAAAATTTGACCATATATCTTTAAGAATCTCTTAAATATTAGAAAACCAAAAGAAAAAAAAATTAAAATATGATTGCTTCATAGAAAAATACACAGTTGACATTAAAAAAATGACACATTTAACACTATGCTTTTGATTTTGAGCAGTTAGAACATTATTATAGGATGACATGGTGACTTTGTTCCACTCCTACCTGTATAAACTATTTATTACATGGCCTCAGGCAAGATGCTCATAATATGACCCAATTTGTTCTAAAAGACGTAGAGACCCTCCCCACTGGCTTTAGTAGAGATAGCTTGGGCTTTTTTCCACTTTTAGCTTGCGTTTATGGATCAATAAAATAGGTAAATGCATGTTCAAACTGCAAAACAAAGAGCTAGGTAAAATTACCACTGACCACTGCAGCTACATGTAGTGTTTGCACAGTGCTTTGAAAATGATAAAGGAGAGAGGTGTTTGTATAGCACAGCATTACTAACTCTCTCTAATTTCAGTTTGTGATTGCACATGTGCTCATAAAAGCAGTACAGATGTCTATGGATCCTGCAGATTTATTATAGGTAATATAAGCCCCTCGTCTCCTTTTACTTCTTCGTTTCAGGGAAGGGATCATGAAAAATCTGTATTGTTGTTCTATCCCATCAGTGATTTTAACTCAAAAGAACATTACCTGTTTTGATACCATATCCTTTAAAAAGGTGAAAGGTGGACAGGAGGGAAGGAAACTAAACCCAGAACCAATGCTTCCAAGTGTTAAGAGATGGATAATGCTAAGCAGCTTCCATTACTAGTGTCTCTGTTGCATGGAAACTCCAGGAGAGACCATGAAAATGGATCCTCTAGGTCTTTTGGTTTTAGCAAGGCACTAAAGAAGGCAAAATGGGAAAGGGCTGTAGGTAATTAGAGATGATCCAAAAACACCTGAAAAGCACATAGGCATTCATTCAAATAAAAAGCATCATTTGCATCACCTGCAGTGGTTCAGGAGCTTATCAGCCAGTAAGGCCTGTTTCAAACTATGCATCACCATTAGATACATCCAAGAAATGGATGGCCAATGGTGGCAGTGTCATTGCTTTCACCTGCTGCTTTGTTGTGAGATACATGCCACACAAAGAAGTGCCAATACCTCCTTATTAGTATATCTCCCTCTGATTCCCTGATTCATACTATCCCTTATGATAAACTAATTTTTGGTGTGGTTTCTGCTTGGTTGTTTGGTTGGGGTTTTTTTTACACCAAAGATAAGCAAACAATACCTAAATTCTTAGCTCTTGGTGACAGCTGGGAGAAGGAGAGAAGAAAACAATAACTAACCGTGTAAATCTACACTGGAATTGGCAGGCAGTTTAAGAGAGGGTGTTCTCTTACAGTACAAAGTCCTAATACAGTACTTGATTTCCTACAGGTGCTACCATAACATGACTCATAAGAGCAAGCAGGACAAAAGTTCAAAAGATACTGAATGAATTTGTAATGGAAGGTATAAGTATCAGGTCACATCGGATTTTCTAACCTTCATTAGTAGTAACATAATATTCAGAAAATCTTGACCAAATCACACAGCTGAACTGAATATTTTTGTATATTTATAAATAAAGTAGAAGGAATAAGACCTCTGGAAAAAAATGTTAAAGCATGAACGCAATAGAAAAAAAAAAAGTCAAAACCAATAATTTATTGGAGTGTTTATTTCTTAACCTAGGTTTTGTGAACTTGTGAAGTTATAATTATTGCAGTTTAAAGCAGTGATCTATTCTTTATATTTATTCCAGGGGAGCTTTTGTGTTATTTTCATTAAAATAAGTGAAATTGTGTGTGAATGTACTGTTTGTAAGTAACTGTTGTTTTCACAGTATATAAATCAAAAGCCTATAAATTACCAGAAGTTACAGTTTCAATAAGACTACTTTAAAGAAATTAATTTCAGTTTTTAATACTTCAGCCAGTCAACTGCTTTTAGAAACAGTTTAAATTTCAACAGCCTGCACTGACCAAGAAAACAATTTGGTATCATGGCCAATACTGGATGGATACGTATTTATTACATAAGCCATTTCTAACCTGAATGACAAAGGTTAAATGTTAGCAATAGCTAGGTTTTCCTTAAACTCTAGGAGTTTTACTACTGACTTTTCCAATGGCAAGCTAAGAGGAATACCAAATGATTTTTGCAAACCCTCCTCTGCATTTAGGAAACTACACTATTCCTTTTCAGATGTGAATCTGTCCAAAGTTCAAGGTGGTTTGATTCCCATCATTATTCATCCCTATCCTTCACAAGGCTGACCACAGGAGAAGGAAAGAGTGAAAGACCTCTGTCAAAGAAATAAAGCAGGTACTACACCTGGGGAACTATTTTGTCATTTCATGAATAATTGTGTCATGAAATGTTCCCTTCAGAGTATATTTCCCTGCAGCATGGATGAGACTGGAGAGAAAAAATGGGCACCTTAAACATTCATTAGTAGAACCAGCTGCTATTTTGTCAAAGGCAGCAGAAACAATAGTAGTATGAATAATAACCTCCCAGCCTCTCTGCAACAGGAACACATACACATACAAAATTAATGTCCCCTTGAGTCTTATACCAAACCCACCCATTTGTATCTAGTCCAAGGAAACAGTTCAATTTTAAAGGAGATGAGGGGATTTCCTATGAGAGAATAATCTCCAGACAGACATTCACAAAATCACTACAGATCAGTTACTAGCTCTAAAAGACAGTTCACCTTCCAGGTTTAAAACCAACAGGGGAATGAGAAACCAAAAGAGAATGTTTAGAAATGACATCTAATTAGTCTAGAAATTATGGTTTCACCTGGTATTTCACCACCAGATCTGCACACTCTGAGCCCACTTGTCCAAATACAGTTTGTGACTGAGACTGGAAGTATACACTCAGCAAAGACTAAATGCAGTGAGCAGTTTTAGAGGCCAGGGAGTGGAAAAGGACCAAGTCAGGAATAAGTATGCAATAGTATTTTTGATATCCATTATTTACTTATAAATGGAAAATTGTGCTGCTAAGTTCTGTATTCAGTTGTAGGGGTTTTATTTTGTTGTTGGGGGTTATTTTATTTCTTTCTCTTAAGAAAAAAAAAAAACAAACAGCTTATTAGAGACACATCTTGTTGTCTGATATTTAAAGACCCAAAATGTGGTTTAGATCAACAATATAACACTACAGACTACCACAACTACCAGTTTCAAAAGCAAAGACTAAATCTGAATTTTAAGAAGTTGGAAACAAGATAATATGGAACCACTGCTCTCCAGAGGAGCAGTTTTTGACAGAACAGCAGCAGTAGGAAGCAGAAGCTGCTGGAGGTGTCTTAAAAGTATAGTTGAGGTACCTATCACAGTCTTAAGTAGCTGGTTCTATTCAGCCGCCTCAGGCACAGCCCTTATAAGTGCCCAGGCACAGGTTCCAAATTCTGTTCCTGCCACTAGCTGTAATTATACAAATACATCACCCCATTATGGCTATTTAATGGTCTAAAACATGCAATATCCTGGGACTAATGCACCTATTTGCTCTAAGTACAGAATAGCATATTACAATGTGTGCTACTGGTCTGCAACTCTGCTTGAATTTACTATTGCCAGTTCTCCCAGGCTTAACAAAAAGTGCTCTAAAGGATGCACATCCTGAATTATCCCCTCTGCGTAGGACCTAACATCTGCTTCTGCTGTGATCAATCACACCAAAGACAACAAATGAAAATAGGTTGCAGCTGGTGTTCAACATAACAAGCAGCTACTTATCATAAGATGTGCATTACCAATGGGGAGGATGATTATTCCCATATTATAGATACGAAAACTAAACTCCATGCTCAACAAATTGTGTAGATGGTAACAATAGAAGCAAATCCACACAGTCACAGAAACTACACAAGACCACAGTTATCCCTGTGCATGAGCTTGCATTGCTCTACCATCATTAGCTTTGGGCAATCAAGACAAGTTTCTGACAAGTTCTGCACAGGATTTCCTTTGTGTACACATTGCTAGGACAAAATTTATGAAACATTTATTTGTACTGATACTACTAGATCATTTTATTTTTCTGCAAGGCAACAAAAGGCATCCCCTTAAATGACACCTTTCTACCAAGACTCCTTCTGTCTGACAAGACTCTTAGGGTAAGGCAAGAATGGTAAATCTTAGCTAAGGCCACATACACAGACTCACAGAAACTTGTTACTGAAGTATATCCCATAGAAAGTAACATTAAATAAAGTACAACAACAATTTCCTTTCTACTTACAAGGATTTGCATGCACACTTTAATTCCAAAAAACTACTTTAGAAATTAACCACAAATTCTTTATGCATGAGCACCCCTTGAGGGGAGTACTCTACAAAGTAAAGGAATTTAAAATAGAAACACTTCAATGTCTTGAATACACACTAACACAACAGATCAAGCTAAACATAAAAGACTTGGACTATTACCCTTTAAATTATGTTAATTAAGCAATACTCACTCTAACCATTGTGCATTGTCACAGTCTGATATAATAACAACACAATCTTTTTCCCCAAGTCTATACTCATTCCCTCAAACGAAAGAAAGGATTTGTCACTGTAACGCATCAGAAATCAGTAATTTTTAGGCCCTTGCAGTTACTATCCTTACATTACTTTTTTAATGGCAACTTTTTTTTAAATGTTATACAAACAAAAAACCATGTAAACATAGACTAGATCTTCTATCACAACTAAGCAGCTAAGCAAAAGCGACCTAATGTTCCAGAAGCATTGCTACTCACAGCTCAAAACAGTTGGTGAGATTCTTGCTTGCATTTAAGATATTTCAGATGATGTATCCCTCCTATCCCAAATCTTTGAAAACAGCTTGTAAAGATAGTGAAACCAGCTTGACTACTAAGGAAATAACTGTTGTGGTCTGAGAAGTTCACACTGATAAGTATACAGTTATCTGAGACTTTGAAACTAAGTATAAATTCTAGCATGTTCTCTCTTCTACATTCTACTAAAAATGCCAAGAGCATCAATAACAGTGACTGTGACTTTTTTCCTTTCAGAACCAAATATCTTTTATTCAAATTTTGAAAAAAACTTTTGAAAAAAATTCAAGATTTGTCACTTCAAACTAGCATATTCCAAAATTAGCAAGGGACAAAAAAATCTGATAAAGCAGCATTTAAATCCTAGATCCTTTAAGAATGAACATGATGTAAGATAAAAATCCTAAAATGACACATCTCTCATCACTTTCAAGGTATGACTTCAAATGACCCTTTCTTTTTTTTACCATATGTTCTAAACTTCCTTTACTATTTCGGAAAAGAATATTTTATAATTGCCAAAACCAAAAAGAAAATGTGATAATCCTACTTGGCATTGCTCAAAAAAAAGAAAAAATTCAGTACTTCATAAGTCTGTACTACTGGATATATAAAAAGAGAAAGACAGGGAAAATAAAAATACACTTAAGATTTTTTGTCCAACAGGGAAACAAGTTCAATGACTTAATTAAATCCCTTAACCAGTAAATTCAGAAAACAAATTGCAAAGACAGTGAGAAAAATCCAGCATTTTGTAAACTGTTGAATTTGCTCTACATTTTTCCCCATTCACTTTAGCTCCCCTCCTTCAACCCAACATGTTATTTGTCTCCTCATTCCCTACAGTAATCTAGCTGCACGAGAGGATTAACATGTCTCAAATAAGAAGGTATTACTTTAAAAATGCATTCAAGCTCAAGGATGGATCCAAATATTCAGTTCAGACATGAGGGAAACACTGAATTCACATGAAGGTATATTTTTCACAGAGGGAGTTGTTAAATCTTAATAAACACTTAACAGTGTTCTTCTGGATCAAGTCTACCCATATGCACTGGAACTTTTTTTTCAGAGGTAAGAAAACCTAGGGGACAGAGTTCAGAATCAATCTAAGTTATTTTCCTGAAAACAGACAAGATGAAGGAAGCCTGTACTCCTCAACAACAATTGCAGAACATAAGAATACTTACTTATCAGTTTTCAAACATCTGTCAGTTCCAAAAAGCTCACAGTTTATAGAGTTAAGTGGCACCAACAGCATCTTGCTGCACTTGGAAGACACCAACATTCCATGCATAATGGAGTGAAGACTCAAAAACTATTTCACAGCACCTAGAGAAAGCATGAGGAAAGAGTAAAACCACTAGAGAGTACTGAGATCATTTCACCACAGAAGGAAACCCACAAAACAATTAATTTAAGCTTCAAGTTCCACTGGTGTTAATAAACCCCATGTTCTCACATTTCCTATGTAGCTTCCTACGTGGCAAAGGTCAGATGAGCCAGTCCCAGCAGACTTCATTTAACAAGGGTGGGGCCAAGATACCTTGGGAATGGGCCCATCTATTTAGCTTCAAAGTATTCAAGGCTGAGTGATTGCTTTTTGCCACCAATAGAAATAAACCTGAGAAGGGGCTTAGTGGTTAAAGTTGACAAAATTATTTCACTACAAAAAGGTACACAAGAGTCATACTTCTGCTAGTCACTTGGTAATGAAATTTTGCACTGAGCCTAAGCTCTGAGCCTATGGCAAATCAGAGACCTGAATGGCAAAATTATCATCACAGGCTTTCCTCTGCTAGAATAACAGACAAATGAGATACCAATTAGAATTACTTTTCCTGAAATTCCTGTTATTTAGATTTGCTTTTCTGAAATTACTGCTGTGAGACTGGGAATATTCTTTGCATTCCTATAGCGTAGAACCAGAGATCTACTTAGAGAAAAAATGACAGAAACGGCAAGAAATAATGTGAAGTTAGTAGGAAAAGTATTTCACTGAAGTTAGTAACGAGACAAAATCTGAAAGATCAAATAGCTAGTCTGTAGGAATAGAATACTGATCTATTTACATAAATTTCTAAAGTTGAGGATGAGGTAAATTCAACTGAGAGAAACAGGTGCAGGTGGCAGATTACTGCAAATGTGGTGTATTCTACATCACCTGTGAAAAAAATACTGACCCCCCCCTCCTCAATGTAGCACCTTGTTTGAGTGTTTGGCAGCTCTGAGGGGTGGAGTATATCATCAAACATACTAAAATTCACTTAGCTGCTGAAGCACCTGAAAAGACAGTAGTTTGAATATGTCTTCATTAGAATAACATCAGCAAGAGGTAGAACCATGGGGTGATCTATACCTCTAAAACATAAAATTTGCTTGCATCTTCTCCACCAATAAGCCTTTGTTTGGATTTTTTCCAAACAGAGAATAATTAATTTCCAAAGAGAATAATTAATATTTGCATGAACTTGACAAGAACTCATACTTCTTCTGGATTATTTCAATATAAGAGACAATTAGAATGTATGGCTAGGAAGAGGGAGTTGAAGAAACTCTCTAGGTTCAGCTCTCTCTGACAGTCTTCCTCTCTACCTTGTGGCCAGAACTCATAGGATAATTTTGTTGTTACTCTGTTACATTATCTAAAACTTTGCCTTTGTACCTTCTCTAGTAGGTACGTTCCAGAACAACCACCCAGAGCAAAAAGGGGAGTAAGACTGCATCTGACTCTTCCTCTGCTTTCTGCAGTGGCCCCAGGTGGAAGTCATCATTTAAGCCACAGTTGTGGCCTCTGTTTTTTTATGGCTTCTAGGCCATAAATCTTTCAGTGTTAAAAAAAGCTGTGGTGCTTATAACGAGCTGGCCGAATATGTACAGAAATGTGCTGTGAGATAGTAGGTACTGTCTGGTTTGAAAAGGACAGGCCAGATTCTCAGATTACATGCTGATTGTAGAGGCTGCATTCACTGGTGTTGAACTGTGGATGCTTTTATAAAACAAGATGAAGGTCTTAGAAAAATGCAGCATCAATATTATCCAAGAAATCCAACCAAAAGGAATTAATTCAGCAATAGAAAAATGCTACATATGCAATTTTATATTTTTTCAGAGAAGAATATCAAGGTACTTAGAAATAGTATAGGGGTCTGATGCTGAACCAAATTTGTAAATAATGAACAAAGGCATCTGCAGTTTCATTCCCCTTAGTGACCTAATTGCTACTTGGAGAATTAATATAAGTTTTAAGTTTCTTGGCTTTTATCTTTAATGCAGTTAGCCAAAAAGTGGACAACTCTACAAAGAAAAAGCAGTTAGCTTTGATTTTGTCAAGAGAGAGACCAATTTTTTTTTTTATTTTTTTTTAAATAAGCATTACATAAATCACAGACCAGCTCTGGTTTAATACATTTAATAGTTCTCATTGTGAAGTGTTCTACTTTAAATTCCTAAATGTATGAATTTAAATATTTTCTCATTCCTCTCTGAAATCAGCTTAAATTTTTGTTACTATTTCATGTTAGTGACTGTCAGTGCTACTTTTCCTGATCTGCAACCGTTTGCCCTACATCAGCATTCCCAATCAAATTCCCCTGCTGTGTGCTACCCTAATCGTAGTTTATTGGTGTTTAAAGGTCTCCACATTCTCAGCAGTGTCTGTGCATTAATTTCCAAGTTAGGTGAATGAACACAGCTGACAAATGCTATCATGAACCTTTCAAAATCTGACTCCATGACCTCTACCCACAGTATTTATGTAGGTTGCATATCAGTTGTTCGTATACAAACGTATAAACTTCTGGCTCCTGTTTCACTCATCATTCATGTCAAGAACCTGGATAAAAGTTAAGGCTTTTTTTTGAATTTGTGCATGCATTTCTGATGTCAAGCCATGGGAAGTTTGGCTGGCTTGTGTGCACCTGTCTGTTAGACTGCAGATAAAATGTTTATTGTTTATCCAGATCTGGAAGTTGAGATGATCAGAGTCTCCAAATTCAGACACAGTTTAAAATTCTCTGTCCCAACTGATTTTCACTTTCCTCAAATTAACTGTTCTTTTGCCTTCTCTTCAGATACAAAGACACACATCTCTCTTGTTTCTTCATTGCTATACCATCTGGGATAAATTAAAACACCTTTCTTCAAGTCAGTTAGACTCTTACCTTTGTTTTGAGTGAAAAGTACAAGACCCTAAAATCTGGAGGTAGGCAGTGTTCCTTCATTGTAGCATAATCTCATTTCCCTTTTGAAGCTTTACAAGGAAGTAATCAAAAAAGGCATAAAACATAGTACCTGAGGCACAGACTACTCTGAGCCTGCAGCATACTATAATTATGAAATTATTTATAAGTAGTGTAATATACATAATGTGAAATCATAGGATTATTAAGGTTGGAAAAGACCTCCAAGATTATCAAGTCCAACCTTTGACCAAACACCATCATGTCAACTACACTATAGCACTAAGTGCCATGTCCAGTCATTTCTTGAACACTTCCAGGGATGGTGACTCCGTCCCTTCCCTGGGCAACCTGTTCCAATACTTAACCACCCTTTCAGTGCAGAAAATCATCCTGATGTCCAACCTGAACCTCCCCTGGTGCAGATTGAGGCCATTTCCTCTTGTCCTGTCGCAAGTTCCTGTGAGAAGAGGTCGACCCCCACCTTGCTACAACCTCCCTTCAAGTACTTGTAGAGAGTGAAAGAGCCTCCTTTCCTCCAGGCCAAACAACCCCATCTCCCTCAGCCTCTCCTCATGAAACTTGTGCTCCAGACCCTTCACCAGCTCTATTGCCCTTCTCTGAACATGCTCCAGAACCTCAATGTCTTTCTTGTAATGAGCAGCTGAGAACTGAACACAGGACTCAAGGTACAGCCTCACCAGTGCCTGCTCTCATTGCCCACGTTGTTTTTGACACAAGCCAGAATGCCTTGGCCCTCTTGGCTACCTGGGCACACTGCTGGCTCATGTTTAGCCAGCTGTCAACCAGCATCCACAGGTCCTTTTCCACTGGGCTGCTTTCCAACCACTCTGCCCCAAGCCTGGAGCTCTGCATGGGGTTATTGTGACCCAAGTGCTGGACCTGTAACTTTGTTTTGTTGAACCTCATACCATTGGCCTCGACCCATCAATCCAGCCTGTCCAGATGACAGCACAAGTGATGTTCCAGTATGCTCTCCATATCCAATTGCCCAGAACACCATGCAAGCTGCTAAAGGCCAGAAAAGTGTGATCTTCACTTTAAGACTGCATGGCAAAAAAAAAAAAAAAAAATAAGGGGGGAGATGGAGAAGAACAAGAGCCTTTGTATTAACTACAAATCTGCAATTCCTTCTGGTGTCCATAAGGTATTGTGAAAAAGGGAGATGCTGTAGTAGGTCTTCCAGTCCAGGCTGAAAGATATTCCTCTCACTGAAGTACAGCAGGGCTCACAAAGTACATACAAAACAGCCAAAAAAATTATTCACAAGTTAATTTGACATGTTAGCATTATTTCCCTGTCTCGTCTCATGCTCAGTACTTAATCTATTTTGGGGGGAACACATAATGCAATGAACGAGCGGTTAATGACTGACATCATAACTCTAAAAGTTTGAGCACTTTGTAGAGAAGCAAGATACAGAACAGCACATTCTCCCCAAAGATGACATAGAAATTACCCATTGCTTTTCATTTTTATAAGCTTTTTTTTTCCCCCACCTTAAAAGGTTAACATCAGTTAATTTAGTATATATCAATATATATTATGGGAACATATCAGTATTTTCCTCCCCAGTTTCTAAGGGGGAGTGCAACGTGTTTCATTATAGTGTTAGATCAGAGTGCTGATTCAAACAATGGTCCTTATGCAAATTTACAGAGCAAACAGAAGCAAACCAGGACTGTCTGCTTTGAATGAGACGTGGGTAGGAAACATATGTTAATGAGGAAAACAAACCAGTAAGATACTTTAAGATAATTCTCATTATCCAAAAGCTTTAAACTGATTGAATCCTTAGGTTAGTAATGTTAACTCAGGTTGCATCACTGCACTGTAGTAGTGACATGGACTTGCATCATTCCAGAGCCTCAGTCATGGTTTATACTGGCACTGCCTCTACCTTCACAAGCGGTAAAGAGAAAAGTGTATCTTTCTGCTTTGTTTTTGGCTTAGGGCAATGAATGTCACTGAAAGGAATTTTTTCTTTTGGCTGTTACTCCTGGATGGCACTATTCCAGCACAAAGCAAAACAGTTTTGTGTGCCTTTGCGGGCGTGGATGAGTTATGCTAACACAGGCTACGCACAGGGAAGGTGCAGGTAAATGTTTTCTTGCTGCTTTCACAGTGAGGAGCAGGAAGAGAGCTTTTGTAATACAAGAATTATCTTATGAGGGTCCTCAAAATACTTTTTTTTTCATTCTGTCTTTCAAATGCTTAAATCTTTCTTGGCTGCTAGGTCTCTGCAGATGCACAAGCACAGACATCCACCTCGAACTCAGCCAGCTATATAGAGCAGTTCTGCCCATCTCAAAAAGAGCTTTCTGAAAATCTGACAGATATTAGAAGGGAAGACATGTTATACTAACGAGAAATTACATCTAGCTTGCTTTTGTTATTTCTATGTTTGTTTTGTTGAAAGTAGTAATGTCTTCTTTTATCCTAATTTCAAGAAGAGCTTTTGCATATCTCTATATGTAACAGGGCTCAGGAAGACACTGGTCATAACATTTTGCATCTTTCACCCCAGATACAGTAAATTATAAAGCCAGATTTCACAGTCTTTCACAGTCCAGTCATACTGAGGGCAGCTTGAACTCCTTCAGTAGCTCTAATTTGAAGAATCTGGTGGCAAACTAACAATAACTTCAATTGAAGGCAGTATGGATGCACTCTAATCTCAGTGCATTTGATTACTGGAAGGGGGAGAGAAAGAAAAAGAGAAAAGAAAATAAAAAAGCCAGTTCCTGGTTCTTTCTGCACCAGAATTTGGGAGTCATTAGTGGTTCATTCACCTACGTTGTTCTCTAAGGATGTCTATTTGCCTGGTCATTTCGCCTTCTCTCTAGACATGCAAAAGTTTCCTTTACTCCAACAAAAATAGTCCTAAAATCACAGAGGGGAAAAGCCATAGCTTACAGTCTTTCCCGTAATTTCCTGCTTCAGCTCCTTTTATTCCTTATGAGTCATCATTACTTATTACTTCAGTTGCCCTTCAGCTCCTGGAACTTGTGCAAAAAACTTCCCAAAGTTACACTTAGGTCATTTGCTGATATCATAGAGACTTCAACAACCACTTCAAGCTGCAATTTGCTTGATCCAGTGTGCATATAAAAATAAAAATAGCTACTGACGGACTTACAAAAAATTCAGTTGTTTAAATTAAAAAGCAATGTGTTCTATTAGGACATTTCACCAAATACGTAGCATTTAGTAACAACCAGACTACAAAAGAAAAGCAAGACAAAGTGGCTCATGGCATTAGCATGGCTTTCATTTTATTCGTATCATCGGGGGGATGATACGAGCATCCACATTGTGCAACAATTTAAATGCCTGGCACCACTTGACCCATTTTGAGACAGCAAAATGGGATCCATATATAATTTATGGGGAACACAGTCACTCTCAAAACATGACAGCCTGCGGTTGAGTGCTGAGAGTCTTGAGACCAGGTAGCACTGAACTCAACTGAGAAGGGAAGAGGGTGAGCCTCATTAGATAATCATGTAACACATCTGGCCGCAACAAGGATCCCTCCCCTGGGCTCCTTCAAGAAAGGAAACTCAAGTTTTAGCCTGAAGCAACTGTTTATAGACATGGGCTGGGAACCAGTTCTTTTTAACCCAGAATCCATTTTAACAACTTTAGAGCTAAAGAAACAGTTGACTGCTCTTTTGAATCATATACCATGAGGAAAAACCTTTGTTCATATTAAAATAGAAAGTATGTAAAAAAGAGTAAGTAAGAACCAAAAAACTTTATAATGTCTCCTTTTAATGGGGAAAGAGAGTGAGGGAATGTATGAGGTGGATATATAAAAGGACAAGATAACTTCCAAAAATTCATTGCATTGCTACAAAACTAGTTTCTATAGGGTATTGCTGTCAATGCAGACTGTTTTGAAACCACCACATGCTAGGCATGCAGAGATATAAAGCATGTAAGTCACCCTTTAGCATGTTTCTGCAGACTTTTAACTTTCTGAGCCAGCTATGCTGAAATCAGAGTTTGAGACCCAATCTCTAGCTCATGATATGACATGCACGACCAAATTTAGGCTCTGCAAGATACTTTGTTTAAGAAATACAGGCTCTGTGGCCACCTGACTTTTAAAGTCTCTAAGTAACCATCTCAACCTCTATGTTGGGTTTAATTTATTTGTTTCAGAACAGACAGCCCTAGGCAGCCCCAAACATGCAACTACCAGAGGTTTGTTTGAAGCTGCCATTTTTAATAATCAGTTGCAAGAATGAACAGACTTCTGTTGTAGGGGTGATTAGGAGATGCATTTCTCAGGTGTTTCTTTACTGTTGTGACAGAAGCTTCTTTTAGCAGTGAACTCAGGGGTTCCCGAGGTAATCACACGAATCAGCACAGCTGGACCTCAGAGCACAGGTAACTACATCAGGCATTATAGAACATGTAATAAAATTTAGAGAGAAGACAATGCTGCTCCTTGTATAGGTAGGCAGAAATCTACCTCCCCCCCCCCTCAATCACACAGGACTCTCTATATTGAGAAAATGTGGTATGATTTCTACTAAGACAGAATGCTTCATACGTTGCTATTTCCTTCCTCTTACAACACCAATTAGCCGCGGTTTCTGAAAATTCATTAGTGTTCCTTGCAATGGACAGTATGATATGGTCCTTAGTAATTTTAAAATGGGGAAAACCAGAACTATGGAGTCACTGTCCGACAAAGGATGATTCAGAGGGATTGTTTTAAATTTTTTTAATCTATTTTTTTATATCCTTTGAGTTTAGGGGAAAGAAGAAATATTACAAGGGCGGAGGGGGAAAAAGGACTTCAGAACCTCCCTAGAACAAAATATAGTTGCTGAGATGTTACTAAAAAACTGCTGTATTAAAGGATGGAATGGCATTTAAGTAAATAAACCCTATATTTTTTTATTACACTGATGTGATTAATTCAGACAGAAAACTTTAGTTATCAAGGCGGTTTTATTACTGATACTAGTTGAAATATATTTTTAAAATAAAATAAAACTTGAAAAACTGTAAACACTGAATTAGAATTGAAGTGACAGTCTAACCTAAAATGTACCTATGCATGTTTAGTATAGTAAATAACTATAGACAAATAAACAAGAATGAAAATCACTAGTTTCTTTCACTAATTAAAACCTAACACAGCTTAGAAATGAACCCAGTTTGACTGTTTTGTTTTACAGAGGCAATGATAAAATACTTCTGTTGCTTGAGCTGCTTCCTATTCTGTTACTGATGCAGTTTTGATCCCTAAATTTTCAGATTAGGAAGAGCCCAACTTCTCTGTACACAAAAGTGCTGTGAAAAAAAGTATAAAGTTGTAAAACTTGAAAATTCCAAGAGACAAAAATAACAGTCCCTATTAGCAAAAACTTGTTGCTCAACAAGAAAGAACTCATGTCCTTATAGGGTGCTGCAAGTAAGTACTTTTTCAAGGAGGTAAAGCCTTTCAAATTGCCAAGTGACATACTCACTCTCATGGCTAGCAACTCTGTCTGGAACAAAACAAAAAGCCAGACTCAGAGCACTAATAGCATTGTTGCTTCCTTTTCCTGTAAATGTTAAGGAGGAACCAAAATATACTCATTCGCCAAAAAAAGGAATAGAAATATACACCACATGGGAATTAACCACACTGTTGGACAATTCCAAACCCTTAAAAGTTTCAGAAATTACTCAGTTTTCTACATAAGTGGAAGCTTTACTTTTTATGTTCAGGATGATTCATTAAGAGCTGGAATACATACAGGGTTACTTATAATATACTAGTATAGATGATAAGGAAAGTGCTCAAGAAGGAACACGATTACTGTAAAACCTTAATTTCTCCTGTCTTCACCTATTATTCTCCAGGAGCTCTTAAAAACTATAAATACTGCTAAAACAATTCAATTGCATTCCTTTACTAAATAAATCAAATGTTTGCAGAGCACCATAAGCATTCATACCTGTTCACTATCTAAGACCAGATTCTAAGATCCTGCATTTCAACAAAAGTGGAATAATATGGCCTAAAGTGAAAAAAATATGCCAATACTTATACCAATATTTAAATGTCTCCCAATCCTCAAGAACTTACAGTCAAAGTGACTGCACATTTACTTATGGCAAAGGAGTTAAAGTGATGATGGCATAGATAGATACTCAGTGACTTCTTTATGCTGCACCTTCACTCACAAGCGCTACAGATTTGTACAGTGTACAGATTTAAGAGGATTAAGCTACCTTCAACTTCTTTGTTACAATTCAGAAAACTAAATTAATGAGCCCAGCTCCCCTCCCCACCTGACTTGAAAGAAATAGGCACCTAACTTAACTGTCAAAATTAAGCATGAAATTACCTCCCTGCACTGCCACTGCCAACTATACTCTAATAAAATTACCTTTTAGATAAGCACATCAATACTGGCATACAAAGCATTTCTACCCACAGGTCACCAGTTCCAATCTCTACAAGTCTGAAAGAAAAAGCAGCTGTGTGTAAAATTGATGATCATTGTTCAGTTCCAAGTGAGAGGTGGCTGCTATGACAATGCTGCCAAGACATTTTGCATAACCTTAGAAAAGAGTCCAAGGATTGTATAAATACTGACACCAAGTTCTCCACATTCTTAAATAAGTGGTCCCCAAAGGTCAGGGAGAAGTATAACTTCTGGAACAGTCTCAAGAAAACACAACTGCAGCTGTCTATCTGCTCTGTGAATGACCAGAGGTTGAATTTCAGCATCCAAGTGTGTCAGCAGCATTAAAAATTATACTGCAGCAAAACAAAAGGAAGCCCTTTGTAAGCAGCTTCATGAAGAGCACTAAAGACTGAACACAGATCTTAAACTGCCTTGATCTTTGTCTTGATAAATTATGAAGAATGTACACTGATGCCTCAAGTTCCCATTCCCTTTTTCTTAATACACAGAAACATGTGTTTGCTCCTGCTGCCATTTTGATGCCAGCTACAGAATTAAAAACAAAACAACAAAAAACAAAGGGGAGGAAGAAAGGAAAAGAAAGTTTGCAGTTAATTCCATCCTTGTATACAAACTTGTACTTCTCTTCCTGCTTAAATTTGGAAGGAAGTCCTTTTATACACAGCATACTTCCTTATAGCATTCCCAAAAAAGGGACAACAAGACATTTTTATTGGAAAAGAATCAGTTATGTTTTTCAGGCCTTATTATGCTTAAGGTGACACTGGAACAGAGTCCTTGAAAGAAGCAAAGACTTTAGCAGTGGAAATGATTTGTAGTATTGCAGTTGGATTGGGTTTGGTGGTGCAGGCTGCAAAATTCCTTCACTCACCTCTATAGCACAGAGACAGACATGCTTTGTTTTACTGGATGACCAAGAGAGATTGGCAACACTCTCTTCCCTGTAAATAACACTGACATATTAATCTTTCACAGGAACGATCCAGCAAAGAGCTAGAACTATGTTCACCATATGTTCCCAATTTTCTTGTTTCCTCTAGATGTCAATCCTGCAAACACATCAGTGATTTCCTGCATCTAAGTGTCCCAGTCCAAACTTATGCACATAGTTGGAATACATCATAGAAAATTCTTTTATAAGGTTAGCTTGGAACACCCACGCATGGCTTCCTATAAACCACCTAACAGAAAGGACACAATAGGGGCTTCTAACTCCTATTTGTAAAGGCAACCTGAGGCTCTCAAATTTAAGTCAACTTCTGAAAAGTAACCACAGGCATCTTTCAAAATCTAAGTTAAGATCTTCATGAAGCCACACCGCTAGAGATTGATTAAATTATTTAGAACATGAATTTGCAATGACTACAATCCTCATTAGGGATACTGTCCAACATATGTGGCAAAAGAAACCACAAGATTTCCACAGTTGTCAGATACTTTAAGATATTCAGAGTCATCAAAATACTACATATATATAATTTCTATATATAGAAAAATGAGCTACACTTACTTTCAGTGGATTACCATTGCCACTTTCTAATCATTCGAGATTGTAAGTCACCTTCACAGAGACTTATATTTCCAAATGCAATAAAATTAAGGGTTTTTAAACATTTGCCTGCTAAGTTGTATATACCTATCCTGAAAAGGATGCAGCCATGATGAAATACTTTCTACAGGTAAGAGTTTGACCCAAATAGTTGGTGGCTCAATTCTTGGAGAAAATCATGCACAAGCTCATTTCAAAAGCATGTAAATAAATTACAGAAATAAAAATACAAACAGGAAAACATGCTAGGGCATTGAAAGTATGCTTTGAACCTCTGGTATAGTGAAAAATATGTTCCTATTCAGCTGCTACCATTTCCTGCTTCTGAAAAGAATTCCATCCATTAATGGTCTATGTAATGTGGATTACAGATCCTGTGAGGCTTATTTGAAAGTAGACTGGCCAGAAGGCAGTCAAAAACTTATATCTGAGGTGCTTACAAAACATATAAATTTTAGTGGTAAATGTCAAAAAAAGGGGAAGAGAGAGAATGGACTATCAATCCCACTCCTGCTGCTAGTAATGCAGACTCTTATTCAGTTTAACAGAGTGTATGAGGTCAGGTGTAGAGACAGTCTGTTAATAAAACAAACAGCAATAACATAGAAGATGAATTATTACAAATAGCTTACTAAAGGAATATAATCTGATAAATATATTTATAAATACCCATGTGAAATGTATTCTTTAATACAATATACCTCCTTTTAACTGAACCATGTTCATAGTTTATGCTGCACTTGACAGACTTCTTGCAAACTCATTACTCACCTGACAGAAGATGTGCTTGGAAGAGATTATAGATGATAATGATCTATTACTTCATGTCACTTGCCCTCAGTATTTCCACCTACACTTGGAGATTCGGTATGTTAGCCTTTAAATTAAATGTAACTTGAAAAAACCCAAAAACCAGAAACTACTCTATTTCTTCCCCTGAATTTAGTTCTGTTTCACAGCTTTTGAGTAGCTGTCCTAGCAGATTTTCATGGCTTATGGCAAAAACATCCAACCAAAACCAAACCAAACCATTTTAACTATAGACAATAACTAGGTGCTTAAGAAAAGAGTTTCTACAAATGCTAGAAGCTTATCATAAATCATCATAGAATGTAACTGGCAAAAATATCTCGTAGAGGGATTAAAGAGAATAAAGATCCAAATTCTGTCCAAAGATGGAAATACAGCTAATTATACATATCTATAACACAGACTACCGAACAATGCATTTTTCTTCTTGCAGTGCATAGATGCTACACTGAAAGCCTGTTACCATTAGCAAAAGTGCTGATCTTTTGTTAGTAATCAGATTAAGAGGCTTCTTTGAAAACTTTCATTAAATGTCATAAAGATGTGACTAGTATCCACTGACAGAGCACCACAGCAGTAGACATCATGTTGCATTACAGAAGCTACTTTTGCTCTGGGATTCCTAGTCCCTGACTCTTCTGCCCTTTTTACCTTGAAAACTGCGTAGTTTTGGTCTATTCCTCTTGAGCCACTTCAGTGTGCGTCATTGGTGAATGGGTTGCAATCACCTACTGCAAAATTTCTTGCCCACTGATGATGATATCAGGTAAGCAAAGACTGTATCAACTGCTCAGGAAGACAAGACTTTGAAGGCAAGAAGTCCTGAATTAATATCTAATCCAGGCAGACTGTCTCTCAACCTAAGCAGAACATATCGAAGAATTGTTTGCTCAACAATGCCAAACTTTTCAACAAGCTGTTAAGAGTTAAGTGTTTACAAAGAAAAACAGTTTAAGGTTTTACTCCTAAATGCTTGCAGAGATGCTTCAACTGGTTAAAAAGAGAAAGAACAGTTCTGCATAGTGAATTCACAAATTTAAACAGGACATTTTCGTGTCCAAAAAGTTAATGCACAATGAAATGTCCACACAATACAAAACCCCTGGCATGTGGGGTGAAGAGGAAATAATGACTCTACTTATCAAGTTATGAATAAGCTGTTTAAAATGAAAAATCTGCCACAGATGGACTCTCTTAATCTGTATTTTGAACAACAGCCAAATTCAGACTTGATACTGAAACAGGATCAGAGTTGTTTCAGATCTGCCAGGACCAAACCCTCAGACTATAATTACTAGATTTTGGGTTAGATGATAAAATGTTTCTTTTTTTTTTTTTAACTGAGTTTTCTGATCTCTTCATCTGACTCAAAATCAGATCCATATGTTATGGATGCTGAAACCATGCTGAATTTTAAGAAACCAAAACTTGCCTAGAATTCTCTTATTCTGTCCCACTGTTCTCTTAAAACAAAAGGTGCTTAGCATTTTAACACCTTTACTTCTTATTCCAGTATTCCCCAGCTTGAAGCAGGTTGTGCTTAATAACAGAAAAGCAAAAGACAACTTTGGCACAAGGTTTGCCAGTTATCTTACATATGCTGCATTTTCTTATAGAGTATTTTTAATAGAAATTTAAATCTCTAAGAAGTTTCAGCAGCTGTACTTTTGAACATTTAGTCCAACTGTCATTGCTCAAACAAAACAGTCTTTCATATTTCCTTTTTGTGAGCAGAACAATTGCAGGACTGGAATAAAAACTGGCAAAGGGAAATGGTTAGCGGTGGATATTCCTGCTACTGTTGCTTAGGGGTTGTCCCCGTCACATCTGAATAAGCCTTCTAAAACATGATGATTGCTTTTCTGTAGCAAAGGAAGTGATTGAATTAACCACAGACCATTTGTTTCTCCTGTTGTTAACTCATTTCATTTCTTACTGATGTCTAAACATATTGTAGAGTGGACTTTTTTTCCACTTATTAGAGATTATTGTCTGCATGTCTAATTAGGTATTCTACCATTGCAATAATCAATGCAAAGATGTTATTTTTCTTCTGAAATTATCTCTTATTTCAGTTATGCAGCTTGAAACATCTCGGCAAAACAGGTAATTCAGCACTTCTATCAGGCCCCTCAGAGGAACCAAGGCAGACAACCAAAAAAGAAAACCACCAAAATAAATGGCTCATGTTAGAAAAAAAATAAGCTGAAAGAGTTATTGCTTTTAAGAGGATATTAAAAATCAATAGTGGATCATGTTCTGAAAAGTAAAACTGTAATGCAACAACAGAGGCCCTGTCAACAGCACAACTGCCTGTGAAACAAGAGGGAAGGAAACTAATTTAAATAAACCACAGGACTATCCTTCAGCAAAGCAGCTTGTGTAAGATTCTCCACTGCATTTAAGAAACATTGTGACCTTTGATTTTCTTCAGTACAGTTCCTGTTTATGTAGCTTATGACCTGGTTACTTATCAGTTCAGAGAAAAAGAGAAGTCCCTTTATAATTCTTTACTGTCTACTCAAATTTTGCCTTCAAGCACAGAGGAACAGAGTACTTTTCTGACTGTTTGCCCTCTTTTCAGAATAGATGGTTTGGATGAGGACAGTAAGAGATAGCTTAGTTTCACTTCTGCTGCCTGTTCAGATTAAGAGAGACAATGCAGAGGTTGAGAACAGCAGTAAAGGTTATAGGTGAAATAAGAGGTAAATTACTACTACGAGGCTGCAGGAAGGAAGTTAGAGGAATTCTGACTCACAGGTGTGTCTTAGTCAGTGTTTCTTGTGACGATGGCTGGGAGAGGTGGTAAAACTATGCATTTCCCTTTGCTTGGGCTATGATTTCAAAACACAACCAGTTGTGAACAGACATCAGCATTATGACGTCTCTCCCCCAGCTGCAGTGGGAAAACTTGCAAGCACCAGGACTGCATTCCAAATCCTTTACATATGTGTAGGGTAAAAGAAGAAACGACCTCCTTTCTTGAAGCCCTTTAGTTATAATTTAAAATTCAGTGAAATGAAAACTTGATGTTAATATTATTTATGAACAACAACACATGGTTATGCTTTCTACCTATATAAAGACATCCCCATTTCCTGCTTTTGCATCCCAAATAGCTTCCCAATTACTACCTCACACCCAACATTGCTCTCAAATACTAAATTTCAAACACAAGAACACGTCTGCTTCTTTCACAGAGGTAATTACCACATACATTGCAGTGTCAGTTCTCTCTGAAGGGAACCACCAAAAAACTTGGGAACTTTGTTGAACTGAGTCATTTCCACTTTTGGTATGCACTACATATAGCATACTTAGTATGCAAAAAGTTAGTATTTTCCAGCTGTAGTTGAAAGTAGATTTTTAAATATTACCCTGTGGGATTCTTGTAGTCTTTTGTAGAGGACAGGATTGCAGGAACTACAACATTCCTCTCAGAAGCTGGAAACTAACAAAAGGGTTCTCCTAGAATGATAAAACCAAGTGATTACAACCCTTATACCCCATTTCCTACACACACAGATAGAGTTAAATTGTTTGCATTACAACAGAAGTGCTCTGCATTTTATCAGTAGGATTCTTCTGAAAAATTAAGGAACACTTTTTTTGCTAATAATGACCCTCACTTAGTTCCAAATTGATCCAGAACTATTATTCATACAAATATTCAAAACCTTTTGCAGCTTCATCTAAAACCTAACATGAGGGAAGAAAAGTTTTGGACCATTTATTACAAAGGATTTCTGCCATCAAAGAGGCACAAGTCCATTTTGAACAACAGATTCTTTCAGGTCATTTGGGAACCATCTTTAATTGACAGGTAGACAAGGATACTCTCAATACTTAGTGACTATCAAGCAGAATAACTTTGCCCTTCTCATTTTCCTCTGTATGATAACGTATCAGACAGCTTAAATATTGTCATGTGTCTCAAGGCAGGGAACTGCCTCTTAAAAGTTACTGGAGGGAAAACCTTTTTTAAAAATTATGAATTATTTGCTGCATGTTCATTCTTTTTTTAAAGGAGAGTCACGTGAACATACAGGAAATACATCTGGAGCAAATGAAAATATCTGCTCCTGGACCTAGGCCTGATGCCAAAACAAAGCATCAGAACTTGGACCGACAATCTGAGAACAAAGCAGGAACAGAGATGTCCACTAACACTAATATTATGTGCCCACTCTGTAAGGAACAGCACTTCATTCTTAAAAGTAATGCTACTTTCATACTGAAGAATGGTAGTTAACCAAAATACTCAAACCCACTTTTGACCTGCTGTATGTCATACAGTCTGACCAAAAAAAGATTTAGAGCCACATGAACCATCTGGTTACACACAGCAAGACATTAAACAGGGATATGATAAAAATAATGCTGAAACTACTGTGGAAAAGAACTCTATGGACAAGAAAGTAGCAAGTGCAGATGAGCTGAGCTTTACCGGTAAGTATTAGTGATTTATGACAAAACAGCTGCACTGAGATATTTAAACCACTTCCCCAGCCCCCTCTCCCCCCATTGCTAGCTGTCTGTTATTAGTTGGAAAGACTCTCGGTTCTACTTGCCTGCTTGGCATTTAGCACCATTCTCCACCCACACAGCCTACTCAAAATGGCACCCACACTGGAAATTTTGTGCTTTTCGACTTCTATTTTCCATCTGTATCAAATTCCACAACATTCCAGCTGCAATTCTAGAAGTCAGCTAAATTTGTTGTCTTCATGCCTGCCCTGCTGTTCAAGCTCATTTTCCCCTCTCTTCTTTTGTCCTCCTGTTAAGCAAGTTGGGCGATTTAAACACTATCATACCCCATGGAGGTTAAAAGTTAAACAGATTGCATCCAATATGCAATACTTAAAAGATCAATAAACAGAGCAATAACAACTGAAAAAGTGAATGCTGGCAAGTTCCTGCATTCAACTTTACCAAAGTTGAGATTTCACAAGGTTAGCATCCCAAAGCTTTCAAGAAATTTTACAGCTCTGGAACACGCACCGCACAATTCCTCTGTTTTGGGAATGCACTTTATCCTTATCTCTAGGTGTCATAAAAAAAAAAAAAAAAGATGGTTGGAATCAAAGATAGCTGTTCAGCTTAGTATAGAAACTTGAAGAAAAAGTAGCTCTCTCAAGACAACCTTCTGTTCTATTCCTGCATAAACTGGCAGAGACAACACTGTTAAACAACAAAACTGAGCACCTCTCTCATTCCCCGCTGTCTGCCTGTATATGGAGCAGGTTACTCTCAGGCAGTGTCCCATGAATGCCTTCCAGGGGCATCCAGTTGAAAGCACACACGTAGTTACCTTACCAGGGGCTGCTTCCCTCTTCACAGAAGTCAGCCACCCACACACCTGCCTTTGTTACAGAGCAGCAGTGTTGAGGATAGTAACTTCAGAAACTCTTGCCAGCCCAGAAGGAAGTGAGAAAGGTCTCTCCTGGAAGCGAATTTCACCACGGCTAAGTGAATAGAAGGTGCTCATGTGTTTCAAAAGTGCAGGAACAGATACACAGCAAACCAGCAATATGATGCTAAGTATCTGGGCTTTCTTCATTTTTGTTATCAGCTGCGGTTGGTTCAAAGATCCATCACCCATAAAATAAACAGATTAATTTTGAAATGAGCAAAGAAGTTTTGTTTCAGGAAATACTGAACTCATGCTGGTTGAGGACTGCAGAGTATTAGAGGAAGAGTTCCCTGGAGCAGTTCTCAATGGGCCAGCTGTATTGGCCTTGGAGCGGCAGAGGTAGACAGTGCAGAACTGCAGATACAGATGCGAGAGCCCTTTTTTGTTCCTGTTTTTAAAGAACTCATAGGGTTACAGCTAAACTGACCAGTGAAAGCAGCAAGTAAAAAGACACAAGACAAGCACCCCACCTCAGGCAACCTATTTACAGGCTCTCTCAAACTCATGCAGTCAGGAAACGGAGACAGACTTGTTTGAAAATAGCTTAGAAATAGCATGACTATACAATCCTTCTCTCTCAATAACCACGTGTATTAGAATGGTTACATTATATGAATTTCAATAGCCCTTGCCTTCAACATGAAGAAAATTTCTTTCTAATTTTATTTTCTGGACTCTAACAGACACTTTGCAGTGACAGTTTGCAATCATGCTTATAGCATTTCTTTCTGATGCCTAAAGTGCCTAGTAAACAGGTTCATAGTGGAGAAAGTGGTACATCCAGTCTCACACAATAACAAGCAACTGTCTCATCACAGTCCACAGTGGACATGCTCTATTATTCATTCCAGCAGACTTCTGTGGATCTAGATGCTCTTGTACAATGCAACACCTCAGCTTTGCATATTCAATTGTATGAAAATGTCACCCACTAGGGTAAAAAGGCTTTTCAGTCCCTCTGAAGCTAAAGCATTCACACTGGCACCAGGAAATAATGGATAGAAATATATGCCCCCTGAAGAGACCCATATATTTTGGAAACTTTGACCACACACAAAAAGAAAGCACTAAGTGTTGGGCATTGAGATGGTTCCCAGGATGTTACAGTAAACATCTTTTGCAGATTAGATTTTCTATCTGAGTTGTCCTGAACAGCCAGTTGACTAATACCAAAATGATCTGAAACAATCAGAGACAGCAGGTTTTGCACAGTGAAGTTCTCACACTGTGTCTGACCACCAATGACCACCACCATTTAGCATGCATCCTAGGAGCTGCAAGCCCACAGCAGGGCTTCACCCAAGAAAGGTGCTCCAGATAAATGCTCTGCAGAAAAGTGAGCTCAGTTCTCCTGCTTATTCTTCTTTTTCATTAGACATACTGCTATGGAATCCAAAGCCCTGTGAAGACACAGAGGCAAGCCCACCCACAGAAATGCCTTTAGTCATAGTTGAGTCTCTTGCTTCCTATTCAACAATATCAATACAGTACCTCCTGTTCAGCAGGTGCATAATTCCATAATCCAGTTCAGGGAACAGAAAGCTCACCACTTTCTGCCTATGACTGATGTGGGAGATTAGGGGGGCTAGGCAGGAAGACAACAGACGAGTAGAAGTAAAACCTAAGCCAGAACATTTCTCCAGGAAAAATCATTAGGAACCTGGCAGGGACCATTTCAACTCTGTTTTTATGGGGGAGGGTTACATTTTTTTGTCACCTTTGAAAAACAAGGAATATCAGACACTCAATATGGCACATAGCTTCCTTTTCTATCTTATTTGTCCTTCCAAGCTTTCCAGTTACGAATACACAAAGTTAAGGGAAGAGAGCTCATGAATCTGCGTGGGCAGTAGGAGCAAAGATTACAACTGAACTACTGTATTTGCTTTTCTGTGATACACACAATGTCACCATCACACTGTAAGCAAAGGCCTCTGGGGAGCCGAGAAGAAAAGGGCATAGAAGAAAAAAAGAACAAACAGTGACAGAAACAAAGGGCAGACCTTCCTTCTATGCCTTTTCCAATACTTCAAAGTGGATTTAGATTTTTACTGAAGTTCTCTTCTAAACAGTTTAATTATTTATTGCTGAGTCTAACTACTTAAAAAAAATTCACTTTGATGGGCAATTATTTCCCCCTTGTCCCTTGTATTGTCATGAAAAATAGGTTTAATTAAAATAATGAACAAGACAAACTAAGAATGCTGGTGGGAATTTGACAGACTCAAGATCTTAGTAAATTGTGCAGTTCAAAAGCATATGAGAAAATTAGATGCACTTGAAATATGGTATTTTCTGATCTGTGTAAAAACTAGGCATGATCCTATAATCAGTGAAGTCATTATGGAGAAGACTTCACTGGGCTTCTCAGGAAGGGCAAATACAGGAATACAGCACCCTAAGGATACAAGTAAACTTCCTCATCTTAAAAACAAGATGTAAAGATCTGCATAGTGATGATTTCTATTCTTACATGATTTGTATATTTATAAAAAAGGTTTATTCATCTTTTCGTGAGTAAAAAATTTGATTTCAAAAAGTGTCAAAGATCTGATGTTAGGTCTGATAAGTAAAGGGGGTTTAATTTCATTTTAATGGTGAACACAGACTTGAGTTCTCATGCCAGTATAACGTAGAGCAAGGACAGAATGTAGGGCACTACCACTACAAGTTTTTATAAGTACATGGCTTTCATATAATGGTTTAAGTAATTTTCTCTTTACTGTAAGTTATCATGCTACTAGTCATTGTTGTTCCTAGTCTTTTTTCCAATTAATTTCTTTCATTTTTCTGCCTCATTCACTCTTTTGCAATAACTATGACTGTCATGGCTATTTAAAAAGATCATTTCTTTCCGTCACACCTGCTGTACATGGAGAAGGTGAAATTGTCTTATTTGGCTCTATGGATAAATTTTAAGTCAAAAAGAGAAAAAATTCAAAGAAATTGAACTAGTTTTATTTTTAGGCAGTCCTCGGTGTCCACTTTATAAATGTCCTTTGAGAACTACAACCAAGCAGTCAAGATTTAAAGCTGAATTTAAGCAAGTTCATTCAAGCTCATCCATGGAAAAACTGTGAAACCAAAGATATCCACTTTATACAGGATAAAGTTCTGCCTGTATGAACAAGATGTTTGGTGTTGCCTAAATTTGCTTTTCTATACCTTGCACACACATATACATACGTGGACAGAGAGACCCAAACAACTGAGAATTTGCAAACATGTATTTTTACATTTATGCTGCTAACCACCTTGGAAAATTTAGCTTTATTTTAACAACACACTTGGATACAGATGAAGCTTAAGCATACATAAGTAGCTGAAAAATGAGACAATGAATACAACACTACACAGAGAAAGTGATTAAGCACCGCTAAAGACATAAATCCACAAAACTTGACCATTTACAAGACGATCTGGAGAGCTACATTTAACATTTTGGTTTAAACTAAGACAGTCCCACTAATGTTAATTTACTCTAATTTTATATCTCTCTTGGAAAAGGCTCAATATATTTTAAAAATATCATAGTACCATTATATTCTTATAATTAAAATGACTACCATTAAAAAAAAAGCTTTGAGAATATGTAAAATTAGATCTCTCAGACTACACGGTGCTTAAATGCTTCATGCAATACAGTGAAATAGTAGTTGCAATTAGTAGCAATGGTTTTCATGCTGATTCTATAATATTATCGTTCTGAAAAAGAACATCAGCTGAGTGAATACCAAATGGTACTTGTATTCCTATAACCCTGTAGTAACTCCACCTAATAGAATACTCCTTGTTTGTTTGGACTAATCTGACATGATTATTTCCATGATTTCATTAAAATTCCACTAAAATACAATAAAATTGCGCAAGCAAGATCCAAACAAGGCTTCACATAACAACTGCATTTGTGGGTACACCATTTCATAGAAGAGTTGTAACTGCAGCTAATTGATTAGATTCTAAACTATTGCCAAGGTTCTGACTAATTATTATTCTACTTCTTATTCGTAAGCAGCTTATACAGAGTATTTTAATATTTCAAATTTTGGCTGGGAGGCCCAATTAAAAAAAAAAAAAACAAACAAAAAAATCTCATGACATTTTTCTGTTCTACTCAGTGGATGAAGGAGTTATAGGCAAATATTCACAAAGAATATAAAATTTTTTGAGCTCAAAACTCACTTCCCAGGCATTGCCTCCAGTATTCAATCAAATTTTGCTATCTCAGCAACCGAGCATTCTTTAAAAGTAAACTGCGACTTCTCTAATGCCAGAGAAGCTGCTCAAAGTGAAAATGCAGAAAGCTTGAGAGTGCATCAAGGTAAAGTATCTTGTAAAAGAAGCTGAACTGACTGACAGATAAGCTGGAAATAATTGGAAATAGATCAAGTGCTATTTGCATAAACAGTGAAGAACACATATTTCTTTCTTACAGAAATAGGTATCTTATTAAACCAACACCTTAGTATATACAGTTTAGCTTTATCTGTGGTACCTACCAGGAAGGGTTCAGAAACTGGAAAACAAAATAAACAAATACATTTGATTTAACCGTATGAAGTCTTCCACAACATACTGCTTTCACACCATTGCTGCTACCAGCACAACGCTGATCTGTAATAAACTATTCACCTACACCTCTATAAGGAACAGGTACTTGGTATAAATACTATGTCATTTATTTGAAGACAACTCTACTCATTTCATCTGGCTGTGGAAGGGAACCCTCAACTCATCCAAAATCATGAACACATGAGAGTACTTGGAAGAAGACCCAAGGGTGATGTTCGTATGACAATGGCAGTGAAACCAAGGTGTTTAACTACAGCCACAACCCTGTATTTCTAGAGATGTCAATCTTGGTTTGATGTTTAGAGCATCTTCTGATGGCTCTCTCCCATTATTTTGCCCCATCTTCAATTCCTTTCATCCTCCTTCAGAGGTCATGGGTACAACTGCATCTGAAGATAAAAGTTCTGCCTTCACACAGGAGCACAAGAGGACTTGGAATTGAACACTTTTTCCAAGAGAGTGTTTATATAATCACTACATTCCTTGAAGATTTTAAAAATATTTATTTACTGTCCAAATCATCTTATTTCTGAGCAGTTTACCTGCTGTATTTCTGCTTTTCAGCTCAACCAACTACACTCTTCATAGGCTTCAGTGCTCAATAATCATGTTTGGTAGATTTAAAATCCAACTGGCATAATTTAGCCAAGTGGAAGAAAAATAAATATAGAAAGCAAAAGAGTCAAGGGAAGTAAGTCCAAAAGAGAATATTTTCAGCCTTGACCAAAGGAAAAAAAAAAGAAAGAGATGCATATTATGATTTTTTTCCTTTACAAAGTGTTCCACATTTTTAAAATATTTGAACTGGTATGCACTCTGTCAAACACTCTACCATGCTCTGCTTTCTAAAAGTGCAGATCTGCCTAGTTTCCATAAGAGTCACAACAACCTATAATTCCAGTGCCAGAAAGTTAAAACAGATATTCTACACAGGCAGGAGATATGGCAGTTGTACAGGAACAGACACTCTGCTGAACTAAGCCAGCGCAACTCTGTAGACTTTACTATGTCATCAGGCTGTGCAAGATTAAGAAATCAGGTTGAAAAGCTTTGAATTTAGGAGTAGCAGAATGTGCCTTTATTCAGGGTCTACAAAGCGAATTACTCCTGCCATTATACTGCTTTAGCTGACCACAGAGCTAAGAAGAAAGGTAGTAAGAATTCCCATACATCTCAAAAAATTGCACTGAGATTGTACAAAAAAAGAACAATACTACGCTTTGCCTCTGTTTGTCACCAGAAGGAGTAAGTTCTCTGAATATATTAACTTTTCTATTTTAAAGCATTTGTCTTCTTCAGAAGACGCCTTTTAAAGTTCTCTTTTGGAAGCCAAAGCCAAGCTTCAATCAATCCTTCCAATATATGGACTTTGTCCCCTGGAAGCTATATAGTCTCTTCACCTGTATTAGTGAAGTCAGACAGCAAAGGAAGGAGCAAATATGTTATATCCACATGAACAGTATGGGGAGAGTTTTGCTGAGGCTCTGTGCACATGGACCCAACCCCCCCAGCACTCAGTGCAACTGAGCCCTCCCTGAGCATGTCATCACTTATCAGTTATAGCCTTGAGTTAGAAAGAGTAATCCAAAAGCCTATTGACAGAACAATTCCAAAGCCAATTCATACAGTACAGAGGAATTGAGGAGTTAATGAGCCAATATTATTCCCCTTCAATCTGACAAAATTTAAGCATGCTACACGTGAAAAATACACAGTCTGAGATGTACCTATGGCAGAAGTGAAGTGATTGTTCCAGATCAACTTCAGAAAACCAGGCACAAGCAGATGAAAGCATTCAAGGTTTTTAGAATTAGCAAGCAACTCTGTACCTCAATGCACCTTCAAAAAGAGAAATACCATAAATTTTCAGAAATTACCAAATATCTGCTTTTAGCCTGCCTTTTCAAGGATTCATGAATAGGCATCTAATCAGACCACTATATTTTTTTCAAAATTCTGGATACATTGGCTATAGATAAAAGAAAAACACATGAAAAAAGTTTCCAAGACACAGGACTTTCCTATTTCCTCCAGCCTTTCTTTGTAGTCTTGGACAAAGACATCAAACAGTAAAAACTCAGTAGCTGATGTTCTCTTCTAACAGGACTAAGTAAAGCCTGACACACTATCCACACTGCTGACATGTAAGAATATTAACAATATTTCTTGTGAAAAAAGGCATTTAGACTCTTTCTTTCACAAAGAGAAAAACACAAAAATAAGCCAAACTTCAAAATGAGGGACAATATAGGAAATATTATGAAGACTGTCTTCTATTCATATCTACATAGAAAAACTGAAGAGAAATTTTCATTTAATGTGGCAAAGTGAGGACCAACCGTGTGTTGTACCTGGTGCCAAAATTATACAGCTGTTCAGAGATATAAGGCTTTAATCATGAGTACTTCATTCCTTAAAATGTGAGCACTGGAACACAGTCTGGCTAATTTGCACAAAAGCAGGATAAAGCCTATGAGGAGCTGTCATTGAACATGGATGACTGGCGGATAGGTAGAGAAATTGTCTTAGCATCGTCAGTTCTGATGAAATAAGAGTTGGAGAAGAACTGAACTACATAAGAAGACATTTTTTTGTCCCCTACAGTATTTCAAGAAAAGTTGTAAAATACCAGACCCTTTCTAAAAAAGCAAGAATAACAGAAAGGAGAGAGGAAAATAGTGGCACAACAGGCTTGTGAGCCAGTGTAGCTGCTTTTGCATTTACCAGCAAGTGAATGGTAACTGAACAAAATAAAAACACAGGTAAATAAAACTGCACAGGAAAAAACCCCAAACCAAAATAAAATCGCACTTCTATTAATTAAAACCACTTTTGTGCATTTTGATACAAGGTTCACAGTGTTCTGCTTGACAATTTCTGACTGCCTAAACAATGTAAATGTTTACAATGTATCCATGTAAAACTGGATACATTGAAAACTAGACAGAAAAATGAAAGAAATTCAGCTAAAGACATTAATTCAAGCTTCACTTCATTATTAGCTTTACTTTGACCTCTTTTTATTTCATTTGACACAGCGTGCCTTAATCTGAAACTTAATGGAAACAAATGTTATACTCTCTCACACAACACAATTAATAGAATAATGAAAAAGCACATTTTGATGTAGCATTCACTGTTGCTCAAAATACGACTTCTTGATGCATTAAAATGAACATTTTCAAAAGGCAAAAATCACTTATTCCTCTCCCCAGAAGTCTGATTCACTGTTTTCATTTTCCTCTTTAAAAAAGTCTTGTAATGAAGTAGCAAAATACAGTCACCAACTGCATTATGCAGAATGAGCAACAGCAAAAATCTTATAAGCTCAGTCTGAAAATAACTGAATGCTTTGAAGCATGCAGAAAATAATTACAAATACCAAATGCATTCAGTTTGTGTTTGCAAATGACCTATGCAAAAGGTCAAAAATTACTCAGTTCTATTAAAATAGAGACTTGCCTTACGAAACATATGGTTTACTTTCCGTAAAAGCATATATGGAAAAAAATAACTTATTTTAAATGAAGGCAAGTAAGCAGAGGGAAAAAAAAAATCCAACATGTTTACCAGTCAAAGACAAAAGGTTCCTGTCTTTGCTCACAAACAATATTGGTAGACCTTGAAGTACACAGGAAATAAGATACACCACAAATTCACAGTCAAACAGATTATAGCACAAAAAGTTGTCCTATTTTAGAAGGATGGACAAGAACATTAGAAGCTACCACGAGTGTCACAGAAAAAGTAATTTAAGAAATAAATCATCATGATTAAGCTACAATTTCTGCGCACTGCATTATTTCCCTGTTTAACTATAAGACGCTGTCTGAAAACATTGCTTACTGAAAAAAAGGCTACATGACAGCATCTCATTTGACTATTTCAATTAAAGCTGCTAGTAATAGAGTTCAAACCCACTAATTGAGGTTATTTCAACTTGCAAAAGCACAGAGGAAGTGTTTTCGATGCTGAACTGTGTTCCATAGATACAGGCTTGTTTCCTGTCAAAGCTTAACTGTTACTTCAGAGAAAGATGGCAATGCAAAGTCCCTGGGTGTATTTTACAACCACTAACCCAATTTGAAAAACTTAGAGATTTTGGAGAAAGTAGAGCTATTTGAATGGAATAAAACAAAAACCTCCTAATTCTCAAGTCGAACAAGAAAACCTGGTTGTATTCTGGCAGGATATTATACAGGATGTTGGAGCTAATGCTTGCTGCTATTGTTTTATGAGATCAAGACTGGGAAGAACCAAGATCATTGCACTTGAAAGGAACAGGAGAATAATGAAAAAAAAAAAGAAAAAAAGATATAGACATTGATTTTTTTATGCTATCACACAGATGAAGTAAATACAAGAGGTAGTGCTAAAATGATAGGACTTAGTTAAAGCCTTTGCACCTGCTCTGGCAGATGGATGCAATTAATAACAGAAAAGAGACAGAAGAACACAAGTAAAATTGCTCCCTGAGGGTTAGGTTGTTTTAAAATTAAGCTGACACACTTTTTTAATACAATATATTAGGGTGGAGATGTGTTTTGAAGTGGGCTATCTAGTTTACAGCAAACAAACTCATTAGTGAGGTGTATACACAAACACAGGCCTGGCCCCACAATTAGTTTTCATACTCATTCTGCAAACAGAGAATGCATTTTTTAATTACTCACAGTCAAGCAAATGGTTGTGCTGTATTTTGCATGGGAAACAATATCATACTTGATTTGCTCCTAGTGCAAATGAAAGATTGGAAAACGTGAGCATAAGAGCCCTAGTCAGTAAAATTCTTGCCAGCATGCCCTTAAGGGGTTCACTCATCAAGAAGCCAGTTGAAAATAATTTCATTATTTGAAGCCCAACCAAAATTAATGAAGATGAAACGTCCCCTATTACACTGTGTATGCACACACGTGTTTATTCATATGCACTCCAACTATACCTGTGTGGTTACTACAGCCACAACAACCCAGGCACACCACAGAATGTGGTGATAGATCATTAAGATAGTCCCTAGCAGTTTTGGCCCATGTTAGCAGGTGTTTTCCTAAACAAATCCCAGGGAGGTTCAGGTCATTCCTTGGATGCAGGTGTTTTGGATGTGGGGTGTGAGGGGGTGGTGAAGGTGGTGCAATTTCAGTAAGACTGGTGGCCACCAGCCCTCTGCCAGCCTGCCAGGCCTCAGGGCCTGAGAGCAGAGCCTGGTTCATTTTATTTACAGGTACAGACAGGGCTAAATTTAGCTTCCAAATCAAGGATGAAAGGAGGATTTAATTACTCAGCAGAGGGAACTAACGCAGCAACACTGCATTAGCATCAGTTGTACCACAACAGCCTGCTGGAGTAATTATGGATTTTTACAGTGTATGGAAACTTTGAAAAGCAGTGAATGTTTTTTTTTATTTCTTACAGTAGTTCAACAGCAAAGTGGGTTAAACTGTTACACTATTCACATTTCACGTGTGAAAATAATATTTTTTCATTTCTAGAAACTACTAACAAAATTTTTTCAAAAGTAAGCTTGACTACTTGATGACCATGAAAAACAGAAGCTAAATAAATGGAGAAAACATAGTTAAAGGTAGCCAAATTAACCAGATAATTATTGGACAACAAACTGCCACTGTTACTACCAATTTTCTGTAAGTAATTATCCACTAAGGCAAGAAAAACATCTATTATTATAGCAACTTAAATTATCAGTAAGAGAATACTTAGTGCCACAGGTGATTGGTTTTGCTTTCTGTCTCTCAGTTTGCTACAATAAAAAAAGGTAAATACATTGCAATCTACATTAAAAGTTACCCATGACAGTGGCTTGCAGCTTAACAACAGGAGTTTTTTTTAGATCTGAAGAGCCTAGCATCCTTGAGGGCACTGTAAAATAATAACATGAAAGGATTTTCCATTTGCTCCACTTGAATATTCTTAACAACTATTACAGGTGACTATGAAATAATTGGATACGAGGGGAAGAGGGTGTGCAAGACATACATATCAAAAATGGGCTAGCAAAAATGTATTTAAGCAAATAGTCCTAGATCTGTTGTTACAATAGTTAGCTTTTCCTTTTTTTTCTTTTCTTTTTTTTTTTTTTTTGTTTGGGTTGTGGAACGTGGGTTCCTTTTTTGTTGTTTTTGTTTGGTTGTTTTGTTTGAAGTGTTCACAGAACAGATGAAGGTAGGGCACCAAAATGCCAGCAGGTTCCAGTGGCCCTTACAAGTCTCAGCTTCCCAGCAAAGAGAGACCAGCTGCTTTCTGCTTGGGGATGGCAGGTGCTGAGAAGAGGGTGACCTTGTCAGAGCTCAGCCATTAAACCACTGCCTGACACTGCAGAATGCTACACCCCCATGAACAGCTGCCTTTTCATCACATATGTACACATTCAGTCAAAACACAAAGAAATTACTTTAAAAGTTTTTAGGATGCTGCGAGAGCCTGACTACTGTGTTAAAACTAGCAAGAAGTCACTTCCCATTCAAACCTTGAAATAGATGACTTAAGCTTTTACAAGCATTGCTACTACATCCCTTAACTCAGCACATCGTATACTATATTAACCTTATCTTATTTATGTTGCTATAAATAAAACCTACATTTGACCTCTTCATTGTTCTTATGTTTCAGTGTATTTGGGCAAAAAGTCATTTGTACCACAGCAAAAAACACACACAGATGAAAAAAGCTCCCAAACCACATGTATTGACAGACTGCAGAAAATCAGTAATATTTTAATAGCTGGTGAACAAAGAAAACCAAACCAAAACATCCCTCTTGCTTCCAACTACTGTCAATTGCTCTTTGATGGAATTCATTCAAGAGAAGCAACACGAAGTTTCATTCATAAGGCTGTCTAAGAACTCCAGAGAAATGAGTCACCAGGAAAGTAAAAAAAAACAAACCAAACAAAAACTAAAACAAAAACACAAACAACTATCCCCCTCTCCCCCCGGAAAAAAACCCCAAACCAGTTAACAGATAGGAAAATACTGCAATGGATGAATGTAACTTATTTCAATTTTAATCTCTTGTATCTGTTTTCTCCCTACCAAGCAGCTGGGGTTTTCAAGAAGTCACATGATCTTGCCTTTCACTAAAATGCTCAGATCTGAAATTCCTACTTTACAAAGGGACTTAAAGAGTTCAAAACAAGGCTTCTTTTACACTGTCTTGATTCCTTTATCACATCCTGACTCACAATCACCTTCACTCCACAGATTTTACTACAGAATTTGACCAAATCCTGGATGACATCCTAATGATGTCATCATTACATGACTCTTTAATACCTTAACTAGGCTGAGGACCAGTCTCATGTAACATAGAATTCTCAAAATCTGTTGCCTCAGATTTACCTTGTTTCCCTTCTGTAGTGTTTTCATACAGTGAATAAAACACAGATCCAAACTGTCATGTTCTCTATTATAATGAGAAGTAAAATAAACAGTTGGAGAGCTTATAAGTAAATGAGATCTGTGGAGGCATTTTAATTGTATATATATAATTTTGGAGCCTAATTAGACACAAAACTTACCTATGCACCTTGCATATAGACCAAACAGCAAGATGCTCTTTCTCAGAGAATCCAAGAACCTGACCTAGGTTTCTGCTTTGAAACACTTTGTGGCCTCTCAGTGCACCTATTCATGGCAGACTAGCTCCTTAATTTAGCGTGTTAGAGAGCCTGAAGCTAGGCAGTAGGAATATCCTCACATGTTCTGCTGGACATCTACATTAACATACTGCTGCTGGCCTGCACCAAAATATTCCAGGTGGCCAGGATCTTCAGCAACCACCCTTTATGTTTATGCACCCCATGGATCCAGTGGGAAAGCCAAGTCTTTATAATCTCCAGTGCTAAGAAACACATGCCTTGACCTTCACAGAGCAGCTGTTTGCTCCTCCTCTCTCACCCTCACCTCTCAGCTGTCTTCTAAACAGCCCTGTCACCATGTGTGCTTAAAACCACAAAAGCAATGCTGCATCTTGTAGTCCTTCCACAAAACAGCACAAAAAAGCCTGACCCATCTTTAATAGCCTTGATACTGAAGATGTAGGTATCTCTTTCACCTGCTTCTCCCTACTGGCTTCCTTCCAACATGCACTCACATGACCCGCTGACTGCAATTCCCAGAATATCTGTACTTACTGTACAGCATCAGCCATAAAAAAACACTGTTTGAAAACCACTCACTTTCCCCATCGAACTGGGGAACTCTTAATAACACAATACAGATGCAGAGGGATGTAAGGAACCAAGCTGCTTGCTCCTGCTGGCTCTGTACTCAGATGAACTGCAAGACAACATGACTCAGCCCCAGACAGCTACCAAGTGGAACTCACAGATCATAGCTCTTGGCAGAGTGCAGAATATGAAGGGAATGACACAACAACAATGGAAACAAAACAACTGAAAGAACCAAAGATTTTACAAGTTCAGAAAAAGCATCAGATCCTCTGCTTTATTCACAACCAAACAAGAGAGAGCAACAGAGTGAGCAGTCACTACCAACTTAATCTTATGAAAGCTGAGATCCAAACAAAAAAAAAGGACAAAGATACCTGCCAGAGAAGAATTTTAAACCCACATGTAAAACAACACAGGGAAGGGAGCAGTTTACAGAGCCTACAGTAAAATGAGAAGTTTCCAATCCACTTAAGGCAAGTAACTGCCAATTCATATCTTAAAGCCATAGGGGAACAACGGCCTTTGAGGAAGACATTGATATAATTTTATTGTTGTATGTGTGCCCAAGAAAGTAACATTTTAAATCAACAGGAAGACATCTGCACTATATGCCTATAAATTACAATATAAAGAAAAGGAAACTGAAATACTCTACAAGCTTTAGTACTGTTTTTCCTGACTCCTATTTTATTAAAAGTCAAAAGACAGAAAAATTATGAAATATTAGGAAAAAGGGAGAATCCATTAAAAAAAAAAATCCTCACAAAGAAAACTACTATGGAAAACATACTTGCTGAACCAAAACTTAAAAGCACTCCTTTAATGCAATTGTCTTTAGAAAATAGCATCAAAGGTTTTAAGTGTTGCATTTTTGATTCTTGTTATGATAAATAATTAGAATATTAACTCTTGCAAAGTATAACTACTCCCTGGAACATATTCAGAAGAATCTGAAGGCAAGTATCTTGTACCCTGTGCAGGTAAGCCTCATTTTTTCCAGCATTCACAGGTAATACACAAATTTGAGTGGAAAACTTGCCCTAAAATAAAAGTTTAAAGACTCATCAATTGTGTTTCATTTACCATATCTGCAGGGCAAGTGTTCCTATCAAAATAAACATACCTGAAGGGGTGTTTTTGACTAGAAGGTGCCTACATACACCCTCACCACCTTTGGGAGCTTCATGAGGCTCTCCAGCCCATTTCCAGCATGGAAATCTCAGCACTTGCTTACGAGCAAACCTCCCTACCTCTCTAAACAAAACAAACAAAAACCCAAACCCAAACAAACAAACACAAACAAACAAACAAACAACCCCCCCAAAAAAATAAAACCCAAAAAAATCAAGAGAAGAACCCAGACAGACAAAAGCTGAAGAAGTTCCTGTTCTTAGTGGCCACAAAAAACCCAGCAAACTCCCAGAAGCGCGAAGGGGAAGCGCAAAGGCAGCAAAAATGACTACTG